>NW_021703779.1:118111400-118201149 GCF_005190385.1 Monodon monoceros
ATATGTTCTAGTCATTATTAGAGGGAAGTTAGTTCCAAATAAATTAGTATACTATTGTCAGTAGTGGAATTCTCCTAATAAGTACCCTGGTTTACCTATATTTTATTGTTTAGCAAAGCAAATTCCTTACCACTTATTATTTTAGAACCTGTTGCCTAATTTCATATGATTATTATTCAACATGAAATTTAGGATCATTTTGTCAAATTATAAAATGGAATTCCATTGCAGATTTATTTAAGGAGAGATGGCATTGTTTTACTAGAATTTTATTAGGGTATGAGTTTAAATAATGAAACATTAGCTTCCCTTTTCAATTTTAATATCAATTATTATTATCTTATTCATGACATTTTCAATGCAAATATGCCTAATTTTTTACTTTCTGCAAGAAGCTAATGGATGGATCCTTTTAAAAATAACATATGAAGGGGGCTTCCCTGGTGGCACAGTGGTTGAAAGTCCACCTGCCGATGCAGGGGACACAGGTTCGTGTCTCGGTCCGGGAGGATCCCACATGCCGCGGAGCGGCTGGGCCCATGAGCCATGGCCTCTGAGCCTGCGTGTCCGGAGCCTGTGCTCTGCAATGGGAGAGGCCACAACAGTGAGAGGCCCGTGTATCACGAAAAAAAAAAAAAGAAAAAGAAAAACATATGAAGGCTTCCAATGGTTAAGAGTCTGCCTGTCAATGCGGGGGACATGGGTTCGATCCCTGGCCCAGGAAGATCCCACATGCCACAGAGCAAATAAGCCTGTGCACCACAACTACTGAGCCCACACTCTAGAGCCTGTGAGCCACAACTACTGAAGCCCGTGTGCCTAGAGTCCGTGCTCCGCAACAAGAGAAACCAAGATAATGAGAAGCCCATGCACCACAATGAAGAACAGCCCCCACTCGTCGCAACTAGAGAAAGGCTGTGCATGGCAATGAAGACCCAATACAGCCAAAAATAAAAACAAATAAATGAATAAATTTATTAAAAAACATATTATGCATGTATTTATTCCTTAATTTATGTTTTTCAAATCAGAAAATAATGTTGAATTTTATTCATTTCTTCTATTTTTATTTTCCTTTAACTAATATTTATTTTATGTCTACTAGATGCCAGACAGTCATGTATTACAGGTATCACAATCATAATGAACAAAAGAAAGAGACAATTTCCAAGCTCCAATGAAGCTCATATTATCCAAGGTCCTAACAAGAAACAGTTGGCACACTCAAAAGGGGCAATTGAAAAGATTATGCTGAACAAAGATACAAAAATATGGGCAGGGTCCAGGACAACAAACTATGGGAAAGCATACCTGGGTTAGCAAGATTTTAAAGTCACAACTATCCCTTATCCTGAAGGGACAAGGGGAGGCAATGCTTCTTGGAACCCAGAGTGCAAGCTCTATGTCTTAGAGAGTGTTGAACACAGGAGCTTTTACAACTAAAGAAATGCAACCTGGAGCACCTGCAGCACAGAAGGGAGGGAAGGAGAGGAATGAAAACTTTGACCTCTCTCCTTCCACCCTCAGACAGCTTGACAGTATGTTCCTTTGGCTAGAACAAGCTGGAAGCCAGAGGGCAAGGGATCCCAACCAAGCCAATTTTTCTGGAATGTAGAATAAGGTGGAAAGGGATAAAGAATCAATCAATCTATAGAGACAAATGGAGAATAACCAGCACATAGTGTATGGAAACTACCATTTAAGTAGGCAAGTACTATATAGAGAAAAATTGCTACGACAGAGAAAATACTGAATCACATGGAAGCATTTAAAAGAGGCATCTTTGATTTGCTGCCCTTTAGCATCTCTTGAACACTGTTCACATCTGTTATGCTTTAGTTAAATCCATCTCTGAATCTGTATTCATGTTCAGTATTTTTAAAATATTTTATTATGGAAAATTTTTAATATGCACAAGAGTAAAGAGAACAGTATAATTAATCACCATGTACCCATCACATACCTTCAACAATCATCACTACTTTTGAATTTTGATTCTTTGATCCCCCACTTGTCTTTTTTATTTGATTTTTAAGAGAGGTATAAAATAGATCCCAGTATTATGTTATTTTACCTGAAAATATTTAAATATACATCTTTAGCTGATAAGAATGTTTAAAATTCTTATGTTTAAAATTTGCATAAGACATTTAAAGAGTGTTTAAAATTTTCACAATCTCTGTGTCATCATAACACCTACCAACATTGATAAATTAACCCAAGAAAATTATTTAAATTCCTTAATATCATCTAATACCATCTATACTCAAATTTTCTTGACTCTGTCAAATATATCTTTCCATGGTAGGTTTGTTTTAAACAGGGTCCAAACAAGATCTAGACATTATATATATTTTTTTTGAATTTTATTTTTATACAGCAGGTTCTTATTAGTTATCTATTTTATACATATTAGTGTATATATGTCAATCCCAATCTCCCAATTCATCCCACCACCACCACAACACCCCCGCTTCCCCCCCTTTGTGTCCATATGTTTGTTCTCTACATCTGTGTCTCTATTTCTGCCTTGCAAACTAGTTCATCTGTACCATTTTTCTAGATTCCGCATATATGCATTAATATGCGATATTTGTTTTCCTCTTTCTGACTTACTTCACTGTATGACAGTATCTAGGTCCATCCACATCTCTACAAATGACCCAGTTACATTTCTTTTAATGGCTGAGTAATATTTCCATTGTATACATGTACCACATCTTCTTTATCCATTCGTCTGTCAATGGGCATTTAGGTTGCTTAAATGACCTGGCTATTGTAAATACTGCTGCAATGAATATTGGGGTGCATGTGTCTTTTGTAATTATGGTTTTCTCTGGGTATATGTCCAGTAGTGGGATTGCTGGGTCATATAGTAATTCTCTTTTTAGATTTTTAAGGAACCTCCATACTGTTCTCCATAGCGGCTGTATCAATTTACATTCCCACCAACAGTGCAAGAGGGTTCCCTTTTCTCCACACCCTCTCCAGCATTTGTTGTTGGTAGATTTTCTGATGATGCCCATTCTAACTGGTGTGAGGTGATATCTCATTGTAGTTTTGATTTGCATTTCTCTAATAATTAGTGACATTGAGCAGCTTTTCACGTGTTTGTTGACCATCTGTATGGGCCTAACCCTCTTAACAGATTTTAAGTGTACAATACATTATTGTTGACTATAGGTACCGTGTCATACAGCAGGTCTTTAAAGCTTATTTACCTTACTTAATTGAAACTTTATGCCTGTTGATTAATAAATTGCCCATTCTCCCCGTTCCCACCCTCTGGTAAGTACCATTGCAGTCTTTGATTTTTATGAATTTGACTATTTTAGATACCTCACATAAGTGAAATCATGCAGTATTTATCTTTCTGTGTCTGGCTTGTTTCTCATCACATAATGTCCTCAACGTCCATCCATGTTGTGGCATATTGCAGAATTCCCTTCTCTTTTAAGGTTGAACTGTACTCTATTGTATGTATATACAGTCACCCCTCCTTATCTGTGGGTTCCATGTCTGCAGATTCAATCATCCAATACAGGTTGGTTGAATCTGGAGAATGTGGAACCCATGGATATGGAGGACCAATTGTACTACAACATTTATATAAGGGACTTGAACATTGGAAGATTTTGATATCTGTGTGGAGTTCTGGAACCAATCCCCTGTGGAAGGACTGTACCACATTTTCTTTATCCATTCATCTATCAATGGACATTTAGGTTGTTTTATATCTTAGCTATTGTGAATAATGCTGCAATGAACAAAGGAATGCTAATATCTCTTCAAGATACTGATTTGAGATCTTTTGGATATAGACCCAGAATTGGGATTGCTGGATAATGTGGTAGTTCCTTTTTAAATTTTTTTGAGGGATATCCATACTGTTTTCCACAGCAGCTGCACCATCTTGCATTACTACCAATAGTGGCAAGTGTTCCAGTTTCTCCACATCCTGCCAATATGTGTTATTTTCTGGTTTGAATAATTTTCTTTTTATAATGGCCGTCCTAACAAGTGTGAGGTGATACCTTGTAGTTTCGATTTGCATTTCTCTGATGATTAGTGTCAATGAGCATTTTTTTCATATAACTGTTGCCCATTTGCCTATCTTACTTGGAGAGATGTCTATTCAAGTCTTTAGCCCATTTTCTTAAATCGAGGTATTAGTTTTTTTTATTGAGTTGTATGAGTTCCTTATATATGTTTGAAATTAACCCCTCATCAGATATATGGTTTTCAAATATTTTCTCCCATTCTGTAGGTTGCCTTTTCACTCTGTGGATTGTATCCTTTGCTGTGCAGAAGCTTTTCAGTCTGATATAGTCCCACAGTTTTGGTTTTTGTTGCCTGTGCTTTTGGTGTCATATCCATGAAATTATTGCCAAGACCAATGTCATGAAATGACATTCTTCAATGAGCTGCTACTATGCATGTGGTTCTTCTTTCTTTGTTGTATACCTATTCTTGTTTGGTCTTCTGTTTTAGAGATATTTGATGTTATAGACATAGATATTATATATATTTGCTGACTAGATGTTTTCAGTTACCTATCTGCAAATTTCAGTGGGGATATATGCAAATTGACTGTCTACTACAATTATTTGGAATATAAGCTTACATGATAAAAAGGCTACTATTTTTGTTATTTAAATATATAGGTATTTTTTCCCTAGAGTAGCAAGCAGAAAAGAAGATTCAAACTGGCATTTACACTGTAGACCTGAGAGTAAAATTTTATCCAAGGAAACATCACTTCATTATTACCTAGTGAATAATATCTCTGACAAGTGTGTATTGCATGACTACTTGCTGAGTCATGACTACCACCAAGTAAATATCTCATTTATGAATTTTAATGCAATTTTATTTTTGAATTGAATCAATCTTATAATGACTTTGATAGAACACACCTAAAAGGCTTAAAGTGCACAGAAATGAGCAATTTTCTTTTATGTAATGTTGCAAAGTATATGCATAGTAATGTGGTAATCTGAGTCAGTTGAGGGGGCAGTGTTCAGAGACAGGAGACTTGTGCTTTGAGCTTTGAATATGACCTTGTTATGTGTTGTGACTTCAGAGGGACTATTTACTCTGAGTCTCTTTGTCCTTATCTGTAAAATGGGACTAATAGCACCTGCTTTGCTTACTTTTCAGGTTTGTTTAGAGACTGGAAAAGTGATAATGCATGGAAATTCACTAATACCTGGTATGCCAGTTTGACCACATACTCAGCTATCTGGTAATTAACTCAAAGTGAACCAAAGGGGCACAAGTTGCTGGCTTAATTTCTAGTTAAACTAATTGGCTTCACACTGTGCTGTACCCTAATTTAGTCCAGTCACTCGGTAAATATGTGTCTATGTAAGTGATTAGCTGAGGGTGGGTGGTAGTTCAATGTTGGATCTATCTTAGCTGTAGGAAAGCAATTCCTATGTGTACCCTATTTGTACTTACGAGTCAAGAGCAGGATTTTGTATCAAAAACAGCACATTGATGTTTACGAGAGTTAAAAGATATGTATAATTCATAAACACCTCAAATAATACTTCCTTCCTGAAAGCTTTCCTTCTCCTTTGGCTAACTCCTCTCTAATATTGAATTTAACATCCATTCTCCTTGTTATATGGCAAACTCTATGAGGGCAAAGTATCTGTCAGTGTGTCAGTTTTCCTTACTACTGAATCTGCTATGTCTATTACAGTGCTTGACACATAGCAGATACTCAATAATTATTATATTAAGTATGATATATATGATATTATTATATTAAGTATGATATTACTATATGTATTATTATGTTATCTTATTGTCTGTATATATAATAGGTATGTACATAAAACTGCTGACTTACTCATTAATCCCACCAGCCACCTCTCAGCTCCTACCTCAGATACTTTTTAGGTGCACAGTAAACAGTGACTGTATATTCTTTATATTATTTAGGATGAAGCAGTAGGAGTACAGTAACCTATTGCCTTACAGTAAATCCAAATGTTAATCCTTATATAACACACAAATGCATATCTTATTGTGTCTAAGTAGGATAGTGCCCTCAATAATTTGCAAATACATGCACCAAAATTTATTTTCCATTCATTGAAAACTACCAGTACAGAGATGAATAGAAAGGCAGTGATTAAAGTTTTGGAGCAACCCAATCTAACCTAGGGCTGGAGGCTCATTTGAATTTCCTAATTATCACTGGTCCAGATCTTCAGGTTTATAATTTTCCCTGAGGCTCCTGGTTATTTTTCCTAATAGATGTCCCAGTCTTGTTAATCAAACAAGTCCTTAATATTAAATATAAAACTCATCATAAAATTGAATTTATTTTAGCAGAGGTCTGAAGCTACTTTCTACTAATGACTAACTTCAGGGAATAATTTGCTTAGGCTTTAGCAGTGTGCTAGGCCCACCTTCTGAGTTATAACGTTTTTACCTGCCATATTTAGTGGTAAAAGGAGAAAATGATAGATCTTCCCATTTAGACTAACAGCATTAACAAAAAATTCTATAATTTGGTGAAGTTTGTATAAAAAGTATGTGTGTGAATATATATATATGTATATATATATCCATGCATACATATATATGGTATGTGTTCACATCTAAATTAGAACATCAGTAAGTTATAGTTCATCTATTTCATCTCTGATTTAACTGTTTTTGTAAAATAAGATTATGAAAAGCTCCAGTCCAGACATGAAAAACATTTTTCAAATCTATAATGCCTAAAGGGCATACTTTTGAATAACTTCCAGGTTTTATGTTCATAAATTTATTCCAAATGTTAGATGATTGACATTTCATTTTTTAATCTCTTTCAGAACTGACAATCTGGATTGTAAATTGTAAGCCAATCTCTCCAACTTTATTTTTGGTCTTATATGTTTCAAAAATCTTCCCTTTTCTGAGCGTGTGTGTGTGTGTGTGTGTGTGTGTAGAGGAGAGAAATTGAGATATCCAATTTTTTTTTCATTAAACAAAACTTATAAACGAAAAAATTATGCCTTACTGGTGGGATATTTTTCTTTTTGTTATAGTTCCTTCATAATACTTTTGATTTATTATTTGGCAAAGAAAACTAAACACATCCACCGTGTACCATTCCTGGTGAGATTAATGTTTAATATGTATGCAACAACAATACTTGAACATTTTCTTGTTTACCAACCACAAAAGTGTCCCTGGGCATCAAAATAGTTCTCTTCCAAGTTTGGGGGAAATTAAGCAGTGTACTTGAAGTGCTTTGCCAGCACCGTGCTGTCAAACGTTTACCTGTGTGGCAGTTAAATGGGTCTCAGGTGAATTAACTTTTACCCCCTCCAGAAGCAGGACAATTGTAGGCATTTTCACTGCAGGCTTCACAACATGCAACAGAACTGTCACTCCGGAGTGAGTTTGAAGAGCAGTCAAATGAAAGTTAAATTGTTTTGCCTGCAACTTGCTCAGTTAACTTTGGAGAATATTCTCATATTTGCATTTGATATCATAAGTCCTCTTCAGCACTCAGTCCTGAGGGGAAGTCATTCCCTGGTCTTTTTTCACCAGGGACATGCTTACTTCATGCCAGCCTCATGTCTGAACTGGATTTTCATCCCATGTGACTAAGTGGAAAAATCTTATGCTCACAATGGTAAGTTTTTTTTTCTAATTTATTAATTTATTTTTTGGCTGTGTCGGGTCTTAGTTGCAGCACATGGGATCCTTTTTTTTTTTTGTGGTACGCAGGCCTCTCACTGTTGTGGCCTCTCCCGCTGCGGAGCACAGGCTCCGGACGCATAGGCTCAGCGGCCATGGCTCACGGGCCCAGCCGCTCCGCGGCATGTGGGATCTTCCCGGACCGGGGCACGAACCTGTGTCCCCTGCATCGGCAGGCGGACTCCCAACCACTGCACTACCAGGGAAGCCCCACATGGGATCTTTTGTTGCAGCGTGCGGGCTTCTCTCTAGTTGCGGCCCGTAGGCTCCAGAGTGCGTGGGCTCTGTATTTGCGGCACACGGGCTCTCTAGTTGAAGCGTGTGGCCTTAGTTGCCCCGTAGCATGTGGGATCTTAATTCCCCGACCAGGGGTCGAACTGGCATCCCCTGCATTGCAAGACAGATTCTTAACCACTCGGCCACCAGGGAAGTCCCTACAATGGTAACTTTTAACCAAAGTAAAATTCTGGGACGATTTCTACCTTTGATACTTGGATTCACTTAATCCATCATTCATTCATAATTTATTTCTTAAAAACACATTTACTAAGTACCTATTATAATCTAGATTCTAAGCAAGATATTGAAGATATGACAAGGAAAACAGAATAAATCCTGCCATTAGTGAGCTCAGAATCTAGGGAAGGAAATGAAACATAAATAACACTTACTTACACAAAGTTATAACTATAGTATCATTAATATTAAAAAAACTTAAAACAACAAACAAATAGCCAGAGTTGCAGCATCAAAGTCTTCTACAGATAAAGTACCTCCTGGAAGTGCAACCTCAGTGTTGTTTATATGAAGGAAGTTTATATAAAGGAGAGGTTGGTCATACTTGGGTGTTGAAGTAGAATCTCCAGCAGCTGGACCTTCTATGAGAAGATGGGTTTACACAAATGGTAAAGTGGAGAGGAAGACAACAAAGGCATTAAAGTAAGAAGATCAGATTTGTTTTAACTCAGATAAAGGTCATGCTGTAAAACGATGTGAGTCCTCCTTCCCTTAGTGAGTGTAGACATTAAAGCATTCCCTTGGTCTCTTTCATAGATCAACAAGGATACTTTCCAGAGTGACTGTCATCTGCATATGCCGAGTCAATATTAACACCACCATGTGTAGAGCTATTGAGAACAAGCTCCCTGGTTAGATATTTCCATTTTGTTCTGTGGTCATGGGAAGTACCACTAACGTTGCCCAGGAGCTTCTCCAAATTTTCCCACTGGTCACCAAGGAGCCCATGAAGAGAAGGAGTCATCAAACCTCCTACTAAGTAACTTAAATCCCTCAAAAACATGGACGGTGTGAGTGCAGTGTAGTATCATACTCACATACAAAGGACATGATATTTCATCTTAGGCTATGACATAGGCCAATGAATTGACTGTCTATAGATCCATTTATTTTAGCTTTCTGCAATGACAAAAAGGCAGTGGCAGTTTAATTCATCAGGAGATTGTTGTGTAAATACATTGTCTATTGTCATTAGCATTTGGTCTTGCAGATAAGTGCACATTGTACAAGCTTGCTTCTCCCCAGCTACTTATGACAGAGTACAATAAATTAAAATAACTTTCTTTTCTACCTTCTTCAAGGGTCATTACTTCTTACCTGTCCCTCATAGAGTTATGGAACTTTTAATCAAGAAAACATTTTAGTACATTGTTTTTCAAAATGCAGTCTGAGCACATCTGCTTCAGATGGCCTCTTCTTACGATCCAGATTCTGGGGTCACTGTCCAGCTCAACTAAAGCAATCTCTAGGTATGGGGCTGAAGGACCTGTATGTTTAACAAGCTTCTTGGGTGATCTCATGTAAATTAAAATTTGACAATCACTACCTTCAAAGATAGCTTAACTCCAACATTTCTCAAATCAATAATCTGCAGTTCAGAAAGGGGAAGTGACTTGTCCAGGGTTACAGAGCAAGTATCCACAGAACTCAGCCTTCCTCAGAACTCTGAGATCTGAGCCCAGCGTTCTTTTCACCACCCCACAATGTTTATACCCCAACCCCCCCATCATATGCCTGTTGTGCAACATTTTCAGGAGGAAGAGTTTTTGGTGATAAGCTACTTTCAATACACAAACTCTTTTTGACTTATAATGACATATTTTAAAATAATTGTTTAGAATATATTTGTGGCAATACTTCATTCTTCCAGAAAACTGTTTAATTGAGAATGTAGTCTCAACACAGAATCTTTGCATATGGAAAGCATTAAGTAAAGATAACTGGCAAGTTTGTAATGTAGTCTCAATATAGGCTTTGGCTTTGTGCCAAAACTCTGTAAGGTAGAATGGAATTTCAGAAAATGATGTTGAGAAATTAAATACCATAGGTTGACTAGCTCACACTTGAAGACTGAAACTTCTGCCCACTTTGTATGTTTTCTTAGAACTCACTGTGTATTGTGCCTTTGTTCTTCTTAATTACTGTTACATTGGTGAAAGTGAGAAGAACATTCTGGATCCTGCTCACAAGGAGTGGCTCCAGAAGTCACTGTTTAATCGCTTTGAAAATCAATTAAAAACATTTTATTTTGAGTATCATGGCTTTAGTAATAGCTATCAGTTGAACCAGGTCACCATTTTGGAACCCGGAAAAACAGGCTTTCTGCATGCTCTATGAAGACTTTATGAGAGGCAACTCCCAGTTATTGAAAACTCTTAAATTGATTTCACCCATGACCAAGCATGGGCTTTGGGTACTGAAAAATTGGAGCTTTTATCCATGCTGACAGGTAGCGTAGTTTTTAAAAAAAAGTCATGGGTAGATTGTTTAATTTTTAAGAAAGTGGCTCTATAGAATAACTATTCCCTGCCAGGTGGATTCAGTTTAGTCTAAGACTTTTTTTTCTTAAAATGACAAAGGTTTTGAATCTGAGAACTGTCAGCCTGCCTTTACTGGTACTGCAGGTTCTTGTAGTCCTTTTCATATGTTCTACACCTCATCTGATCTGACAAAATGCTTTCTCAGAACCAAAAGATTTTTCAGGTATTTTGGAAGTCTTGTTTGCTAGCTCTACAAATTAAACTCTTGTATTTTGAATTCTCAGACTTCACCTCTAGCAACGTTTTAGCTTCATATTGGGACTGAAGAGGAGGAAGAACAAACACTTGACCTCAATGAAAATATTCCCCACATGTGCTAATCGTCTCAACTGATAGTTTAGAAGGAGCTTCAGTAACCATTAAAAATATTGATTAATGGAACCAGCTGCTTTGTACAAGGACTTCTAAGTGACATCTCTTTTTATAAGGGCCCACCCCAGCGTCTTTGATGTTCTAATAGTGTAGGGCCCCTTCATTTTATTGGGCTTTTTCTGTTTCCTATTTTGTATCATTAACATGATCCAAAATGTGAAATAATCAACAAGTGTGCATGACTTGTTCATTACTCTCTTTATTTATCTTTATTTTTTAAAAATTTTTATTGGAGTATAGTTGATTTTAAATGTTGTGTTAGTTTCAGGTGTACAGCAAAGTAAATCAGTTATACATGCACATATATCCACTCTTTATTAGATTCTTTTCCCATACATGTCATTACAGAGTATTGAGAAGAGTTCCTTTTGCTATACAATAGGTCCTTATTAGTTATCTATTTTATATATAGTAGTGTGGATGTGTCAATCCCAATCTCCCAATTTATCCCTCCCCCCCATTTCACCCCCAGTAACCATAAGTCTGTTTTCTACTTCTGTGATTCTACTTCTGTTTTGTACATAAGTTCATTTGTACCCTTCTTTTAGATTCCACATACAAATGATATCATATGATATTTGTCTTCCTCTGTCTGACTTACTTCATTCAGTATGACAATCTCTAGGTCCATCCATGTTGCTGCAAATGACATTATGTTTTCTTTTTCATGGCTGATTAATATTCCATTGTATAAATGTACCATATATTCTTTATCCATTCCTCTGTCAATGGACACTTAGGTTGCTTCCATGTCCTGGCTATTGTAAATAGTGCTGCAATGAACAATGGGGTGCATGTATCTTTTCAAATCATGGTTTTCTCTGGATATATGCCCAGGAGTGGGATTGCAGGATCATATGGTAGCTCTAGTTTTTTTAGTTTTTTAAGGAACCTCCATACTGTTCTCCATAGTGGCTGTACCAATTTACATTCCCACCAACAGTGCAGGAGGGTTCCCTTTTCTCCACACCCTTTCCGGCATTTATTGTTTGTAGAGTTTTTGATGATGGCCATTCTGACTGGTATGAGGTGATGCCTCATTGTAGTTTTGATTTGCATTTCTCTAATAATTAGTGATGTTGAGCATCTTTTCATGTGCCTCTTGGCCATCTGTATGTCTTCTTTGGAGAAATGTCTATTTAGATCATCTGCCCATTTATTTTATTGGGTTGTTTGTTTTTTTGATATTGAGCTGCAGCTCATTACTCTCTTTATGTCTCTTTCTTTTTTGAAATAAGGTAACCATTTGCCTCAGTCATAGGTACTGGCCATTTTCCTATTCTATAAAAATAACTATGTAGGATTCAATGATCTATAAGTTCTTTTCCCAATTCAACATCATGTGTTTAGAGCTAAGGCACATTTTAATCTATCTTTTTTTTTTTTGGCATGTATTTATAAAAGGGAAATAGCTAATATTCTGTGAGTTTAGAAAAAGGCTGTGTCCCTGCATTCTCAAGTGAGGAGATAGTTGATTTAAGTTAGAATATGTTTTGACAATAGGCACCACTAAATGTAATGCATTAGGAGGTATATTATATCTTTGTTTTAATATATCTATATGAACAGTGTATAAAAAGCATATGTGTTTCCCACTTGCAACCTCACTTGAATACCATTTTATTTTTAAGAGAAAAGTTCAGAAATATAGGTAAAAATCAAACCATACACTGTTACTATGGTTATTGACTGTTTAATGGAAGCATTTGAAGAATATTTATCCTTGACCTTTTCCAAAAGAAGTCCAGTGAATTGTGCACAGGGGAATACAAATGGGTGCATTCATCCTGACTTGAAAAAAGACTCTGGCTTTGTTAAGCATCTTTTAAAACTTTGTATTATCAGCCAAACATTAAAATCCAGTTTTGTGATAAAAAATAAGTTCTGTATATAGATTTTAGGCCTAAATATGAAATTCATCATCAAAAGAAATTTAAGACATTAGGAATATATGTAATGTTTCCATTTTGGGGGAAAGCAATGGTAAATTAAGAAGCTAGCTAATGAATGCTAGCAGTAGGTTGGAGTTTTAATTTGCATTGTAATATGAGGGTCATTTATCTCTTCCCCTACCATCTTCTTAATTAACAAATCTTATGAGAAACATATGAACAGTTTACCCCTTATGCAGTGCTCTGGATTGTTGTATAATAAATAGAGGACACATCCATTTTCTACTTTTCTTAATTAGTATATTATCCTTTCAATGCTTGCTAGCCTACCAGTGAACAGTAAAGACTGCTAGCTCCAGATGGTGAGAAATTGAATACCTTGCAGGTTACCATGCACCTAATACAGCAAAGAGGAGGGATTGGATGCAGTCATTGGAATTATAGTGGTGACAAGCAATAGGGATGTCAGTGTAGAAAACCTTTGACTTCCTATTAGCAGACTGAGTGTTGATTCCTAACTCAATGTGATGAAAACTCTAATAACACACATTCTGAATTGCTCTCTTTGTAGTTTGTTGCTTTATGCAAGGGGATAAAATGTTGACAGATAAATCTTACTCCAGGGAATCTAAATGTGTATTCTTTGAATCTGTTATATTAATATAATAGCTTTCTTTTTCACAACTTTATTGAGGTATGATTAATTGCACATGTTTAATGTATGCAATTTGATGAATTTGGACATATGCAAAATACCTGTGATACCATAACCACAAACAAGGTAATAGATATGTCCATCACTTCCAAAAGTTTCCTTGTGTCTGTTTTTTGTGTGTGTGGTAAGAACATTAAGCATGAAATCTACTCTCTTAACAAATTTTTAAATATACAGTACATTATTGCTAACTAGAGCCCATAAAGTGCAATGTGGCAAACAGCCACATAGAATGGGTGACTTAATGAAGGATGTTTAAAATATTTTTTAAAAAAAGAGGTGAGAGAATGGAGGTGATGATGTAGTAAGGAGACAAAGAATAGCCATAAGCAAAATTCAACACCAAACAGAAGATAAGGTTAAAGCAAGTCTTTTAAAGCCACTGCCTAGGGGTAACATCATTTTCTTTAGTTTAATTTTTATTTTATATTGGAGTATAGTTGATTTACAATATTGTTTTAGTTTCAGGTGTAACATTTTTCAGTTAACATTTTTCTTCTAAGCCACTGTTGCTTCTGTTGGCCGTATGGCTGATCTGTTGCTTGGCTTTAACCAAGTTTATTAATGAAAAAGTTCTAAAATAGTTTTGCAGGCTTGAGGAGCCAAATAAACAATAGCATTTATAAACTATAAGTAGGGATGTTATATTCTTTTGGCATTTAAGCATGCTGCTACATTTGGGCTGTTAAAACAAAGCAAAACAATAGTTTTAAGGTTGAATTTATTGAGTTATAATGTACATCAAGTAAAATTCACCTTTTCTAGGTGTACAGTTCTATGAATTTTAAGGATTATGCAATCCACTTTTATTTATTAAGTTTTTATTGGGGTATAGTTGCTTTACAACGTTGTGCTAGTTTCTACTGCACAGCTAAGTGAATCAGCTATACACATACATATATCCCCTCTTTTTTGGATTTCCTTCCCATTTAGGTCACCGCAGAGCACTGAGTAGAGTTCCCTGTGCTATACAGTAGGTTCTCATTAGTTATCTATTTTATACATAATATCAGTAGTGTATATATGTCAATCCCCATCTCCCAATTCACTCCACTCCTCCTTCCCCCCCTTGGTGTCCATATGTTTGTTCTCTACATCTGTGTCTCTATTTCTGCTTTGCCAGTAAGTTTATCTATACCATTTTTCTGGATTCCACATGTATGCATTAATATATGATATTTGTTTTCCTCTTTCTGACTTACTTCACTCTGTATGATAGACTATATGTCCATCCACATCTCTACAAATGACCCAATTTCATTCCTTTTTTATGGCTGAGTAATATTCACTATGGAGAACAGTATGGAGGTTCCTGAAAAAACTAAAAATAGAACTACTGGGCATATACCCAGAGAAAACCATAATTCAAAAAGACACATGCTCCTCAGTGTTCATTGCAGCGCTATTTACAATAGCCAGGACATGAAATCAACCTAAATGTCCATTAACAGAGGAATGGATAAAGAAGATGTAGTACATATATACAATGGAACATTAACCATAAAAAGGAAAAATCCACTTTTAGAACATTCCCATCACATCAAAAACTTTCTCCATATCTCTTTGTTGTCAATCGTCTCTCTTCACACCCAGTCCCTGGCAGTCACTGATAGGTCTGTGTCCCTAATAAGTTCAACTTTTCCAGAATGTCATATGAATGGAATCCTGCAACATAGAGTGTTTCATATTTGGCTTTTTTTCATTTTGCATAATGCATTTACATTGTATGCATCAGTTGGTTTTTAGGATAAAATATGTGCCTTGTAGTAAGTTGCAGAAGGCAAAAAAATATATATGAAGAAAAATTACCAATAATTCTACTGCAAAGATAATCATCGCATTAACTGCTTTTTAAACATTTATTTCCAGGTTTTTCTTTATGCATATATTATTACACACACACACAACTGTTGACCTTCTAATATATATATTTTTTATAATATATATATTATATATAATATATATAGTTATATACTTACATAGTTTTGTGATTTTTCAGATAACATTGTATTAAATTATTTCTCATGTCATTAAAGTCTTCATGAGTCTAATTTGATGGGCTGCAAATGCCATATTGTATGTCAGTTATTTAGCCATACCTATAGTTTTAGATATTTTGTGGTTGTTTCCAATTTCTTCCTATCATAACACAACAGTGGAAATTTTGGGGTATAATGCTTTTGAGAAGTAGAAACCACAGATGCCAGCTGATCACAGATTTTGCCATCTGAATATGAAAGGGGAATCTGATGTAAGTGTGATGAGTGCAACAGAAGGAGGATTTTATTACTCAGATAAAGCAGTCTGATAGGAATAAATGCATATAAGAGAAGCAGTACTATAGTACAAAGCACAGACTCCAAAAACTGCAAAATACAAAAAAAAAAAAGCAGTGTACAGCAATAGCTTCCCTTCATTGAATAGCTTGTATTAAGCATTTAATCTATGTTATCTCATTTAACTCCTACAACAATCTTATGAGGTAGTGCGGTAGGCAGAATGCCTCCCTAAGCTGTGGAATCTATAAATATGTTACCATATATGGCACAAGAGATTTTACAGATGCAGTTATGGTAAGATGCATTAAAATAGGGAGATTAGTCTGGATTATTCTTGTGGACTCAGTCTAACCAGCATTAGCACTTAAAAGCAGAAAACTTTTTTCCGGCTAGAGTAAAATATGGCAGACAGAAACATCAGAGGTATCTAAAGTGTGAGAAGGACTCAATGCACTATTGCTTGCTTTAAGAATGGAAGGGGTAATGTGATAAAGAATACAAGTGGTGATAAGGAGCTGAGTGAGGATTCCAGCTGACAGCAAGAAGGAAGCAGGAACGTCAGTCCTACAACCACACAGAACTGAATACTGCCCATAACTTACACAGAGTCTACACCATTTTGCATTCCCACAGTAGGGCATAAGAGTTCCAATTTCTCCACATATATTTTCTGTTTTTTTTTTATAGTAGCCATCATAATGTGCATGAGATGGTATCGACTATTGAATTGATAGTAATGGCCTTAGTTTCATTTCTAATTTTAGTTATTTGAGTATTTTCTCTTTTTTTCCTAGTCCATCTAAGCTAAAGATTTGTCAATTTTCTTGATCTTTTAAAAGAACCAACTCTTCGTTTCACTGATTGTCTCTACTTTTTACTATCCTCTATTTTGTTTATCTCTGCTCTAATCTTTATTATTTCCTGCATTCTCTGAGTTTTGGGTTTAGTTTATTCTTATATTTGCAGTTCCTTAAGCTGTAAATTTAGGTTGTTGATATGAGATCTTTCTTATTTTTTAATGTAAGCACTTATAACTATAAATTTCCACCTTAGCACTGCTTTCACTACACCACATAAGTTTTGGTATGTTGTGTTTCATTTTCATTAATCTCTAAGTATTTCCTAATTTCCTTTGTAATTTCTTCTTTGGTATATTGGTTATTTAAGAGTATGGTTTTTAATTTTCACAAATGTGTTAATTTTCCAGTTTTACGTCTGCTGTTAATTTTTAACTGCATCAGAAATTTTCTATAGTCAGAAAATATACTTTGTTTGATATTTATCTTTTAAAATCTATTGAGATTAAACTTGTGGCCTAACATATGGTCTATCCTGGAAAATGTCCCATGTGTACTTGAGAAGAATGTGTATGCTGTTGTTGTTGGGTAGAGTGTTCTTTATATATCTGTTACATTTTGTGGGCTTATTGTGTTAAGCCTCTATTTTGTTAATTTTTTTTCTGTCTGGTTGTTCTATCTGTTACAGAGAGTGGTGTATTGAAGTCTCTAACCATTATTTTACAACTATTTCTTCCTTCATTTATACCAGTTTTTGCTTCATATACTTTGCTGATCTGTGAAAAGGTGTGTACATGTTTATAATTGTTATATCTTCTTCCTGTATTGAAACTTTTATTAATATATAATGTCATTCTTTGTCTTTTGTAAACTTTTTGATTTAAAGTCTATTTTGTTTGATATTAATATAGATACACCTGCTCTCTTTTGATTACTATTTGCATAGAATATCTTTTCCATTCTTTCACTTCCATCTATTTGTGTCTTTGGATCTAAAGTGAGTCTCTTCTAGACAGCATATAGTTGGATAATATGTCATTATCCATTTTGCCAATCTCTGTCTTTTGACTGGAGAGTTCAATCCATTTACATTTAAAATAATTACTGATAACATGGGACTCACTTCTATCATTTTATTATTTGTTTTTTATATGCCTTATAACTTTTTAGTCCCTCATTTCCTGCACTGCTGTCTTATTTTGTGTTTAATTATTTTGTAGTGAAATCTTTAAGTTCCTTTATCATTTACTTTTGTTTATTTTCTACAGCTATTTTTTGTAGTTATAATAGGAATTACATTTAACATCCTAAAGTTATATCATTCATATAAATTTATGCCAGCTTAACTTAAATAACATACAAAAACTCTGGTGCTTTACAGCTCTGTCCTCCCACATTTTAGTTCTTGATGTCACAAAATTACATCTTTATGCATAAACTAGTAATTCTTTTAAAGGCATTAGTTTTTTAAATTATGTAGAAAACAAAAGGTGGATTTACAAATCAAAGTTACAAAAATAATAATTGATTAATAATTTAAAAATATATCAATCCTTAAATCATGTAGAAAACAAAAAGGGCTGTTATGAACCATTGTTACAATAATACTGGTATTTATAATGCCCAAGTATTTACCTTTATTGAAATCTTTATTTCTTCATACTCAAGTTACTGTCTGGTATCCTTTCATTTTACCCTGCAAGACTTGAGTATTTCTAGTAGGACAGGTCTAGTGCTAATGAACTTCTTCAGCTTTTGTTTATCTGGGAAAGTATTATTTTCTCTCTCACTCGGACATTTTTGACAGATATAGGCATCTTGGTTGACAGGTTTTTTTTCTTTTAGCACTTTGTATATATTGGTGCACAGCCTTCTGGCCTCCAAAGTTTCTAACGGCAAAGCTGCTGCTAAACTTATTGAGGATAATTTGTATATCAGAAGTCCCCAACCCCCGGGCCGCGGGCTGGTACCGGTCCATGGCCTGTTAGGAACTGGGCTGCACAGCAGGAGGTGAATGGCGGGCACGCAAACAAAGCCTCATCTGCCACTCCCCATCACTCACGTTACCACCTGAACCATTGCTGGCATTACTGCCTGAACCATCGCTTGCATTACCACCTGAACCATCCACCCCCATCACTCACATTACCACCTGAGCCATCCACCCCCATCACTCACATTACCATCTGAACCATTCCCCTCTGGTCTTCCACGATACTGGTCCCTGGTGTCAAAAAGTTAGGGACCGCTGTTGTATATGACAAGTTGCTTCTCTCTCTTGCTGCTTTCAAGATTCTCTGTCTTTATCTTTTGAAAGTTTGAGTATAATGTGTCTCTCTGTGGGTCTCTTAGAATTTTGTTACTTGGAGCTCATTAAGCTTCTTGGATGTTTATATTCATGTGTTTCATCAAATTTGTGATATTTTCAGCCATTATTTCTTTGGTATTCTCTCTGCCCCTTTTCTCCCTCTCTTCTCCTTAAAGAACCCCCATACTGTGTATGTTAGTCCACTAGGTGTTGCCCCATGGATCCCTTAGGCTCTGTTCACTTTTCTTCAATCTTTCTTCTTTTTGTTCCTCAGACTCAATAATTTCCATTGTGTTATCTTCAAGTTTGCTGACTCTTTCTTCTATCTGCTCAAATCTTCTTTTGAATCTCTCTATTTAAAATTTCATTTCAGTTATTATACATTTTAGCTCTGGAATTTCTTTCTGGTTTCATTTTAGGTTTTCTATCTCTTTATTGACATTTTGATTTTATTCATACATACTTTTCTTGACTTTCTCCACATCTTCCTTAGTTCTTTGAGCATCTTTAAGATGATCATTTTAGAGTCTTTGTCTAGTAGATCTGACATTAGGTTTTTTTCAGGGACAGATTTTGTTGATTTATTGTTTTCCTTTCTATGGGCCATTCTTTCCTGTTTCTTTGTATGCCTCATGATTTTATGTTTAAAAAAATGGGCATTTATATCTAATAATGTGGTAAATCTGGAAATCAGATTCTCTGTTTTCCCCAGAGTTTGCTGTTTTATTGTTTTGTTTTTCATTGTTACAGGCTGTCTCTGTGCCAAAGCTTAGCCTCAGGTATAAACATAAATTCTTCCTAGGTCTTTTCTGAGCTTGTACCTTTCCCTGGCCATGCACAGTCACTTTCTAATTTTTCCCATTTATACAGTTGCTTTTGAATGTCCTAGTCTTTAATGTATGGCTCCCAAAAGGGAGAAAAGAGAAAAATGAAGGGAGGTGGGAAGAGTGTTAGCCCTTTAAACCCCCTGGAAATCACTTCTGCCAGAGGAGGAGGAGCTTGCAATAGTCAGGGGAAGTGCAAGAACAATGGCCACCCTTCTTCTTATCTGCACCTCTGCAACTAAAGCAGTGATCTTTGATCAGAGCACAGACCCCTGATATTTGGAGGACTGGGTTCTTTTTGTCCACCCTGGCTCCCACAAACAGGAACATGTACATAGCTGTCAGACATAGGGTTGAGGGTAGGGCATGGGTAGCTGCTACTGTGCTAAGAGCTGTTATTGACTGAAATTCACCACAATTTACCATCAAAGTCTTTCCCTGGAAGTTTTAAGACTTCACTCCAGAATTCCAAAATAGTTATATCATATTCTGCCAGTTTAATTGTTGTCTAGGTGGAGAGACAGATCCCTGGTGCTTCCTATTTTGTCATCTTCTCTTAGATTGCTTTTTTAAAAACTATTTTCCAACTTGGCCTAGTTGAAAGTTTAGTTGATTTATTTTCAATATGTTCTTGTTTTCTAACAAAAGCATTTAAAGCTAAGTAAGGAATCTCGACTTCTACTTTGGCCATATCCCTTCTCTTTCAGAATATTGTAGTCCCATTATTTTTACATTTCAACTACTTTATAACTTTAATATTCATTTCTTCTTAAACTAGAGTTATTTAGAATTGCATGTCTGTAAATACATACATGTGTACTGAATTGTTGTTTATTTGATTCTTAATTTTCAAATATGTTGATTTCTCTTGGCTACCTTTCTGGTGTTATTTTATAATTTTATTTAATTGTGATCAGTGAGTATGAGAGATAATTATGGCCTAACACATGGTCAGTTTTGGTAACTGTTCCATGTTTGTTTAAAATGAATATGTAGACTCTATTTTGGGAGCACAAAATTCTTTGTCTCTGTAAGTATAAGACTATAATTATGTTTTTCAATTTCTCTATATGTTTTCAATACTTAATTGTTGGTTTCTTAGCATGGTGTATTAAAATCTGCCACCATGATTACTGCTTTCTCAACTTCTCATATTGTAGTTCGCTTAGCATTTGTTATATCTATTTCAAATCTATAATGTCATGTGGATGAAGATTTATGACTTGGCTTTTCTGTAGGTTTAAAAAATATTCAATAAATTTGAAGTGTCTTTTAACCCCTTTAAATGATTTACCTTGAATAGTTTTGTCTAATATTAATATTGCCCCATGAGTTTTTTTATGCTATAAAATGATAGATTAATTTAAATTTCTTCAATCTGTCTACATATTTTAATAGAAAATAAATATCAAATTAAATTTAATATTAAGTTATTCTGATTATTAATATGTGGAGATATGTTCTTGTCAACTTGTTTGTGTTTACTTGTTCTGATGTTTTCAACTTGTTTCATTTATCCTTTTTAAAATTCTCAGTTGGTTTTATGTTTCATTGTTACTTTCCCTTTTATCCTATGGCTTAGAAATTATATTTATGTTTATATTCTTGGAGTGGTTGCCCTTAACCTTTAATACACAAACCTAACATTTCTTCAATATCTAGATTTAAGTTAATATCCATTTCCTCCCTCTAACAATGTTAAGAACCATTACACACTTTACTTCCTTTCATTTCTTTCCCTCTCTCTGCTATGTCTGATAATTGATATTATTTAATATTTCAATTCTAGTTTATTATTATTACTTTAAACTCAATATTTATTTAGATTTGACACAGATATATTGGTTTCTGGTTTATTTCCCACCATTCCTTCTTCAATTCTAGTTTCTTCTTCAAGATTAATCTTTCCTTTGCTCCAGCATTTATTTCAGGGAGAACCTATGAATTGTTAAATTGAGACTTTTGCATGTCTGTAAATATCATTATTTTAATTTAATTTTTGAATAATTCATTGGCTAAATATAGATAAACATTTTTTCAGTTTTATTTCTTTAAAAAAATGAAATGTTTTTCCCCACTATGTTTTTGCCAGGTTGACAATGAGAAGCATAAAGTCAAAAAATAGTTTTATTATTTGTATAATTATTTTTTCTCTCTGAAAGATATTATGTTTTCTCTTGACCTTCATGTTCTAAAATATGGGAATATTTGTGGCACATTATCATTCATCTTCTTGGTACTATGTGGCTTTTTCATTAATCATGTCTTCCATTTAGAGAAGTTTTATTCTACTATTGTTTAGAATACTTGCTTTTCTTCATCCTTATTTGTCTCAACTTACTCCAATCTCTCTTTATTGGAATTATACAATCAATTTAGAAATTCTGGATCTATATCTTATGACTTTTTTATCTTATTCTCTGGTATATACAACTTCAAAACATAGGGCACCACTGTAGTCTTTCCTAACCTTTTTCTATTTTTTGTAACAGGTCTTTTCCTACTCCTATTTTGGGCTGTGGTTCCCTTTTCAACCCAGTCCCATTTTCCTTCTCTCCATTTGCTATTCTTTACTTCTCAGAAGTGAAATAAGGCACAAAGAATTAAGTATCGTATTCAAAGTCACAAAGGCAGTGAATAGAATTGGGTTTTGAACCTAGGCTGTCTGGCTCCAGAATCATGCTTTTCAGCTTTAAGCCATATAGCCTTGCTTTTCGGTCTTTACTGACTTTTTTCATTGAATTCCCCATTTAAATAATTTGTTACCACCCTTAGAAATAGTATTAATTTTCATTATAATAAAAAGAGCAACATGGTAATACAGTGAAAGATGAATATCTAGTTCTCTTCTCTCTGAGGTGTTAGTGCCTACTGAAAAATATTTGTGTTTTTGTTTAAATTATTCTTTTTTTTTTACTAGCTTTATTGGAGTATGATCCCTTTACAGTGTTGTGTTACTTTCTGCTGTATAACAAAGTGAATCAGCTATATGCATACATATATCCCGATATCCCCTCCCTCTTGCACCTACCTCCCACCCTCCCTATCCCACCCCTCTAGGTCGTCACAAAGCACCAAGCTGATCTCCCTGTGCTATGCGGCTGCTTCCCACTAGCTATCTATTTTACATTTGGTAGTGTATATATGTCCATGCCACTCTCTCACTTTGTCCCAGCTTACCCTTCCCCCTCCCTGTGTCCTCAAGTCCATTCTCTATGTCTGTGTCTTTATTCCTGTCCTGCCCATAGATTCTTCAGAATCATTTTATTCTTTAGATTCCATATATATGTGTGAGCATACGGTATTTGTTTTTCTCTTTCTGACTTACTTCACTCTGTGTAACAGACTCTAGGTCCAACCACCTCATTACAAATAACTCAGTTTCGTTTCTTCTTATGGCTGAGTAATATTCCACTGTATGTAAGTCCATCTTTTTTATCCATTCATCTGTCGATGGACACTTAGGTTACTTCTGTATCCTGGCTGTTGTAAATGGTGCTGCAGTGAACATTGTGGTACATGTCTCTTTTTGAATTATGGTTTTCTCAGGGTATATGCCCAGTAGTGGGATTGCTGGGTCATATGGTAGTTCTATTTCTGGTTTTTTAAAGAACATCCATACTGTTATCCATAGTGACTTTATTAATTTATATTCTCACCAACAGTGCAAGAGGGTTCCCTTTTCTCCACACCCTCTCCAGCATTTAATGTTTGTAGATTTTTTGATAATGGCCATTCTGACCTGTGTGAGGTGATACCTCATTGTAGTTTTGATTTGCATTTCTCTAATGATTAGTGATATTGAGCATCTTTTCATGTGTTTGTTGGCAATCTGTATATCTTCTTTGGAGAAATGTCTATTTAGGTCTTCCACCCATTATTGGATTGGGTTGTTTTTTGGATATGGAGCTGCATGAGCTGCTTGTATATGTTGAAGATTAATCCTTTGTCAGTTGCTTCATTTGCAAATATTTTCTCCCATTCTGAGAGTTGTTTTTTGGTCTTCTTTATAGTTTCCTTTGCTGTGCAAAAGCTTTGAAATTTCATTAGGTCCCATCTGTTTATTTTTGTTTCTATTTCCATTTCTCTAGGAGGTGGGTCAAAAAGGATCTTGCTGTGATTTATGTCATAGAGTGTTCTGCCTATGTTTTTCTCTAAGAGTTTTAGTGTGTCTGGCCTTACATTTAGGTCTTTAATCCATTTTGAGTTTATTTTTGTGTATGGCATTAGGGAGTGTTCTAATTTCATTCTTTTACCTGTAGCTGTCCAGTTTTCCCAGCACCACTTATTGAAGAGGCTGTCTTTTCTCCATTGTATACTCTAGCCTCCTTTATCAAGATAAGGTGACCATATGGAAATGGGTTTATCTCTGAGCTTTCTATTCTGTTCCATTGATCTATATTTTTGTTTTTGTGCCAGTACCATACTGTCTTGATTACTGTAGCTTTGTAGTATAGTCTGAAGTTAGGGAGCCTGATTCCTCCAGCTCCGTTTTTCTTTCTCAAGATTGCTTTGGCTATTCAGGGTCTTTTGTGTTTCCATAGAAATTGTAAAATTTTTTGTTCTCGTTCTGTGAAAATGCCATTGGTAGATTGATAGGAATTACATTGAATCTGTAGATTGCTTTGGGTAATATTGTCATTTTCATGATGTTGATTCTTCCAATCGAAGAACTTGGTATATCACTCCATCTCTTTGTATCATCTTTAATTTCTTTCATCAGTGTCTTATAGTTTTCTGCATACAGGGCTTTTGCCTCCTTAGGTAGGTTTATTCCTAGGTATATTATTCTTTTTGTTGCAGTGCTAAATGAGAGTGTTTCCTTAATTTCTCTTTCAGGTTTTCAATTTTTAGTGTATAGGAATGTAAGAGATTACTGTGCATTAATTTTGTATCCTGCTACTTTAGCAAATTCATTCAGTAGCTCTAGTAGTTTTCTGGTAACATCTTTAGGAATCTCTACGTATAGTATCACGTCATCTGCAAACAGTGACAGTTTTACTTTTTCTTTTGTAATTTGGATTCTTTTATTTTTTCTTCTCTTACTGCTGTGGCTAAAACTTCAAAAACTATGTTGAATAGTAGTGGTGAGAGTGGGCACCTGATCTTGTTCCTGATTTTAGTAGAAAGACTTCAGTCTTTCACCATTGAGAACGATGTTGGCTGTGGGTTTGTCATACATGGCCTTTATTATGTTGATGTAGGTTCCCTCTATGCCTACTTTCTGGAGATTTTTTATCATAAATGGGTGTTGAATTTTGTTGAAAGCTTTTTCTGCCTCTATTGAGATTATCATTTGGTTTTTATCTTTCAATTTGTTAATATGGTGTGTCACATTCATTGCTTTGCATATATTGAAGAATCCTTGCATTCCTGGGATAAACCCCACTTAATCATGGTGTATGATCCTTTTAATGTGCTGTTGGATTCTGTTTTCTAGTATTTTGTCGAGGATTTTTGCATCTATGTTCATCAGTGATATTGGTCTGTAGTTTTCTTTTTTTGTGACATCTTTGTCTGGTTTTGGTATCAGGGTGATGGTGGCCTTATAGATTGAGTTTGGGAGTGTTCCTTCCCCTGCTATATTTTGGAAGATTTTGAGAAGGATAGGTGTTAGCTCTTCTCTAAATGTTTGATAGCATTCGCCTGGGAAGCCATCTGGTCCTGGGCTTTTGTTTGTTGGAAGATTTTTAATCACAGTTTCATTTTCAGTGCTTGTGATTGGCCTGTTTATACTTTCTATTTCTTCCTGGTTCAGTCTAGGAAGGTTTTGCTTTTCTAAGAATTTATCCATTTCTTCCAGGTTGTCCATTTTATGGGCATATAGTTGTTTGTAGTAATCTCTCATGATCCTTTGTATTTCTGCAGTGTCAGTTGTTACTTCTCCTTTTTCATGTCTAATTCTGTTGATTTGAGTCTTCTCCCTTTTTTTCTTGATGAGTCTGGCTAAAGGTTTTTCAATTTTGTTTATCTTCTCTAAGAACCAGCTTTTAGTTTTATTGATCTTTGCTATTGTTACCTTCATATCTTTTTCATTTATTTCTGATCTGATCTTTATGATATTTTTACTTTGGCTAACTTCGGGTTGATTTTTTTGTTGTTGTTCTTCTTTCTCTAATTGCTTTAGTTTTAAGGTTAGATTGTTTATTTTAGATTTCCTTGTTTCTTGAGGGAGGATTGTATTGCTATAAACTTCCCTCTTAGAACTGCTTTTGCTGCCTCCCTTAGGTCTTTGGTCATGGTGTTTTCAATGTCATTTGTTTCTAGGTAATTTTTGATTTCCCCTTTGATTTCTTTGGTGATTTCTTGGTTATTTAGTAGCGTATTTTCTAGCGTCCAGGTGTTTGTTTTTTTAATTTTTTCACCTCTAACTGATAGCTAGTCTCATAACATTGTGGTCAGAAAAGATCCTTGATATGATTTCAATTTTCTTAAATTTACCAAGGCTTGATTTGTGACACAGGATATGATCTATCCTGGAGAATGTTCCATGAGCACTTGAGTAGAAAGTGTATTCTGTTGTTGTTGTATCCTATAAATACCAATTAAGTCCATCTGGTCTAATGTGTCATTTAAAGCTTGTATTTCCTTATTTATTTTAATTTTGGATGATCTTGCCTTGGGTGAAAGTGGGATGTTAAGTTCCCCTACGATTATTGTGTTACTGTTGATTTCCCCTTTATGGCTGTTAGCATTTACCTTATGTATTCAGGTGCTCTTGTGTTGCGTGTATAAATATTTACATTTGTTATATCATCTTGGATTGATCCCATGATCATTATGTAGTGTCTTTCTTTGTCTCTTGTAATAGTCTTTATTTTAAAGTCTCTTTTGTCTGATATGAGAATTGCTCCTCCAGCTTTCTTTTGATTTCCATTTACATGGAATATCTTTTTCCATCCCTTCACTTTCAGTCTGTATGTGTCCCTAGGTCTGAAGTGGGTCTTTTGTACATAGCATATATATGGGTCTTGTTTCTCTATCCATTCATCCAGTCTATGTCTTTTGGTTGGAGTATTTCATCCATTTATATGTAAGATAATTATCGATATGTATGTTCCTATTACCATTTTCTTAGCTCTTTTGGGTTTATTTTTGTAGGTCTTTTCCTCCTCTTTTGTTTCCTGCGTAGAGAAGTTCCCTTAGCATTTGTTGTAAATGCTGAATTCTCTTAACTTTTGCTTATTTGTAACAGTTTTAATTTCTCTGTCGCATCTGAATGAGATCCTTGCTGGGTAGACTAATCTTGGTTGTAGGTTTTTCCGTTTGATCACTTTAAATATGTCTTGCTACTCCCTTCTGGCTTGCAGAGTTTCTGCTGAAAGATCAGCTGTTAACCTTATGGGGATTCCATTGTTTGTTATTTGTTGCTTTTCCCTTGCTGCTTTTAATATGTTTTCTTTGTATTTAATTTTTGATAGTTTGATTAATATGTGTCTTGGCGTGTTTCTCCTTGGATTTATCCTGTATTGGACTCTCTTTTCTTCCTGGGCTTTATTGACTATTTCCTTTCCCATGTTAGGGAAGTTTTCAACTAGAATCTCTTCCAATATTTTCTTAAACCCTCTCTTTTTCTTATCTTCTTCTGGAACCCCTATAATTCGAATGTTGGTGTGTTTAATGGTGTCCCAGAGATCTCTGAGACTGTCCTCATTTCTTTTCATTTCTTTTTTTCTTTTTTCTGCCCTGCAGCAGTTATTTCCACTCTTTTATCTTCCAGGTCACTTATCCGTTCTTCTGCCTCAGTTATTCTGTTATTGATTCTTTATAAATAATTTTAAATTTCATTTATTGTGCTCTTCACCATTGTTTGTTTGTTCTTTAGTTCTTCTAGGTCCTTGTTAATTGTTTCTTGTATTTTCTCCATTTTATTTCTAAGATTTTTGATCATCTTTACTATATTATTTTGAATTCTTTTTCAGGTAGACTGCCTATTTCCTCTTTATTTGTTTGATCTGGTGGGTGTTTACTTTGCTCCTTCATATGCTGCATATTTCTCTGTCTTCTCACTTTGTTTAACTTACTGTGTTTGGGCTCTCCCTTTTGCAGGCTGCAGGTTCATAGTTCCCATTGTTTTTTGTGTCTGCCCCCAGTGGGTGAGGTTTGTTCAGTGGCTTGTGTAGGCTTCCTGGTGGAGGGGACTGGTGCCTGTGTTCTGGTGGGTGGGGCTGGATCTTATCTTTCTGGTGGGCAGGGCAGTGTCCAGTAGTGTGTTTTGGGGCATCTGTTAACTTAGTATGATTTTAGGCAGCCTCTCTGCTCATGGGTGTGGTTGTATTCCTGTCTTGCTAGTTGTTTGGCATGGGACATCAAGCCTTTGAGTTTGCCTGCTCTTGGGTGGTGCTGGGTCTTAGTGCTGAGATGGAGATCTCTGGGAGAGCTCTCGTCGACTGATATTATGTGGGGCCGTGAGGTCTCCGGTGGTCCCATGTCCTGGACACAGCTCTGCTGCCTCCGAGGCTCAGGCCTGACTCCCGGCCAAAGCACCAAGACCCTGTCAGCCACATGGCTCAGAAGAAAAGGAAGAAAAAATAAAGTAAAATAAAATAAAATTTAAAAAGTAATAAAATAAAAAAGTAAAGAAAAGAAGAGAAAAAAAGAAGAGAGCAGCCAAGCCAATAAACAAATTCACCAATCAAAAAAGCACATGAACTAAAGTAAGATAACCATAAAATTGAGAAATAAATCAGTCACTGTAAGTAAACCCCAAGTCTACAGTTGCTCCCAAAATCCATCTTCTCAATTTTGGGAACATGCCTTGTCTCTCAAGTATTCCACAGATGCAGGGTACATCAAGTTGGTTGTGGGGATTTAATCCACTCCTCCTGAGGCTGCATGGAGAAATTTCCCTTTCTCTTCTTTTTTTTGCACAGCTCCTGGGGTTCAGCTTTTGCTTTTGCCCTGCCTCTGCGTGTAGGTTGCCCTCACATCTTTGTTCCCCACCCAGACAGCAGAGGGTTAAAGCAGCAGCTGATTAGGTCTCTCTTTCTCTCTCTGGCTGTGTAGAAGGAAGGGTATGGTAGTCATAATTGGAATGCGGGTCAGCCTGTGGCAGTAGAAGCCAGCATGTCATTGCAACAGCCTAAGGCACACCGTGTTTTCTCCTGGGGAAGTTGTCCCTGTATCTCAGGACCCTGGCAGTGGCGTGCTGCACAGGCTCCCGGGGGGGTGTGGGTAGTGACTTGTGCTTGCACACAGGATTCTTGGTCACAGCGGCAGTAGCCTTAGCATTTCATGCCTGTCTCTGGCGTCTGAGCTGATAGCCATGGCTCACACCCATCTCTGGAGCTCACTTAGGCGGTGCTCTGCCTTCTGTGGGCACATGGGGAAGGAATCCCCTCTCCTCCTGAACCCTGAAACAATGGTCTCTTGCCTCTTTGGCAGGTCCAGACTTTTCCCAGACTCCCTCCCAGCTAGCTGTGGCACACTAGCCCCCTTCAGGCTGTTTTCACACAGCCAACCCTAGTCCCCTCCCTGGGATCTGACCTCCAAAGCCTTAGCCTCAGCTCCCAGCCCCCACCCGCCTTGGTGGGTGAGCAGACAAGCCTCTCAGGCTGGTGAGTGCTGGTTGGCACTGATCCTTTGTGTGGGAATCTCTCCACTTTGCCCTCTGCACCCCTGTTGCTGCACTCTCCTCCATGGGTCCAAAGCTTCACCCCTGCCCAACCCCGTCTTCACCAGTGAAGGCGCTTTCTAGTGTATGGAAACTTCTCCTCCTTCACAGCTCCCTCCCAGAGGTGCAGGTCCCATCCCTATTCTTTTGTCTCTGTTTTTTCTTTTTACTTTTGCCCTACCCAGGTACATGGAGAGTTTCTTGCCTTTTGAGAAGTGGGAGGTCTTCCAGCATTCAGTAGGTGTTCTGTAGGAGTTGTTCCCCATATGATGTATTTTTGATGTATTTGTGGGGAGGAAGGTGATCTCCACATCTTACTCCTCCACCATTTTGAAGGTCCCCCCCTGAATTATTCTTGTTACTGTAAATTCTTGCCTTGAGTCTTTTTCTTCTCATAAACCATAATAAAAAAAAACCCAGAAATCTCATCTCAATTAGATACCTGTAATACAAGATCAGCATATGTGGCCCTTCAGTATTTTTGGAGATGAAAATAGACTAACCAGTTTCAATATATAATCCTTTAAATTGAGTTAACCTAAGGCTGATTACATCTGAAGTAAGCAAAGGACTTGCCTCAAATTTTAATATTTGTGAGGACTAAAGTATATACATTAGAAAAGTGTTAGAAATCAAAGACAAACTCACTCTGTTTCCCATGATTGATTTTTCTCCCACTGAGTCTCACTGTCACAGATATGTCAGAAGTGTTCATGCCTAAAGAAAGAGATTGCAGAGCAAATGAATTCCAGAGTCCTTTCACATGAAAACTTTGAAAAATACCTGCAAAATCACCAACAAGTTAGTTTACTTTAGGCATTTATTTCTGTGTTTCCCATAGAATTCAGTATACATTGCCAGTTCCTCTTTTAAAAGAGAAAGGTATTGAAGGACCACATTTTTTATTCTGTGCAGTCTTCTCATCCAAGTGTATTTTGGACAATAAGATATAGTAGGGACATTCTATAAGGCATTACAGGAAAATAAAAATGCTAATTTTGAACCCAATTCTTCCATTTAAACCTCTGACCTCATTAGCTATGTCCTTTTACCTCTGGAGAGGGGATTTTGCTCAATGCCTTCCACATCTCATATGCTCAAAAAATGTTTTTCAGCCCTTGGCATTTCATTGAGGAATTCTTCCTAGGGTATGAAATCCAACTCATAATTTCATTATTGCATAACATGTAGTGATTGGGAAGCCCAGAGATACTGTCTAATCCTTAAAGCAAAAGGCAGATCTACTACTATCCTCCTCTAGTCCTTCTCTTGAGACAGTCGTGTAGGCAGGAAAGGTAATACTGGCCTGTAATTCTACTGGCTTAATGTGACCAGCATTTTCCCTTGTGATCCTGACTACCTTTGACCTAAGTTATTTAACCACTTGGTCTTAAGGTATTCTTTGTTTTCAAGGGAAAGAAGAATTTCAGGTACTTGAAGGGCTTCTGGAGAGCTAGAAAGTGACTAGGAAGAGCAGATCCCAGTTTTGTCTTTAGGACTGTCCCTTTAACACTGCATTTCAGATCTCCGTTAAAAAAATTTTTTTTAATGATGAAGAAATTATAAATAACAGGAAATAAGACACTCTAAAATAAAATATGTAGAAAGACAGATCCACTATGTAGAACTCTAGTTAAACCCAGCAAGTCTTTCTTTTATCAAAAAGTTAGGAAAATTTTCCTAAAGGACATGATTTAATAAGTAGGCTCTTCAGTCAGTGGAGTTTAACTGGCTAGACAAGGCTGAGCATCTTTCCAGTCAAACTTCAGGCTAGAGGAAGATGTGCTAGATGTCTGTAGGGTAGAAGCTGCCAGTGATTGGGCAGAGAATCTTATTCAACAGAGTGCTCCCCAATCTTTGCCTTCTTTAATGTGAACCCATGTACCTCTTCTAGATTAATCTCCAGACTGCTGGTTCATCATCTCTTTCCCACTTGTTTTTTCAAGTCTTTGCATGCAGCCCAGGACTGAAGGTAAAGAATCGACTTCTTGGAGTGGATCTAATTGGTTTGGGCCATTGTCCATATACCCTAACAATGTATTTTGTGTATCTGCTCAGCAATGCCTCCCTTTTCTGGACGTCCAAATAGTCTACAGATTTACCCATGTTCTTCATTTTATCCTGATATCTGGAACCCTGACCTATACATTTTTTTCATATTCAGAGTAATTTACCTTCACAAATCAAATTTTGAGTCTTGATCTCTAACCTTGCACACTGCTAAATCCATGTCACTTAGGTATGTGCCTCTCCCATCCTGCCCCTCTGTCACCCCTTAGCAGCCATGTCTCATGTCTGTTTATAAACCTGTACTGAACTTGGATAGTTTTTAAAAATCCCTTTTTGTTTATGACAAATAATATTATTTTATGGGAAATAAAGATAAGAACTTAAAAATTTCTACCTGCCAAAAATTTATTAGTTAGCAAGTTCATAGTCATACAGTGGTTAAATTTTTAGAATTTCATGCAATGTCAGGACTCATCAATTTCAGCTTTACATCTAAAGTTAAACAGCTTTCTATATTATCCCTAATAAATAGCTGTTTAATATTTGGTTGCAAGTGAAAGACATCCAACCAAAACTGGCATAAGAAAATAGGGAAATTTATTACAAGAATAGTGTAGAATTTCATAGGAGTCAAAGCAGGGTTATAACTGGTACTAAGGAAGAAATTGTCTCAAATACCACCAGGGTTCAATAACTTTGTCTCTGATTTTCACTGCTTGTTGGCTTCATTCTTTCTCCACATGGCAAAACACATAGCTTCTTACAGTTCCTGAGTTTTATAAGACCTGGCTCAAGTGTGACTGCCTTGCTTCTGTGGCTTCCAAGTCCAATTATCACACAAAGGACTCATCTTGGGTAAGTTACCCATCCTGGATCAATCATTTATGGCCATTGGGGGTAGGGTTTTGTCACATAAAATGATTGCTCTTTCAGTCTTCCTTGTTTATAGGTAGGAAGGTCCTAGGAAAGCTGGTATAGGTTAGAGAGCCGAAAATACAAACATATTTTATATATACATATATATGTATGTATAGATACACATATATACACACATATGTATATATAATTTATATAAATGCTATAAAATTAGTGTATCTATATATACATATATATGTTTTGCATTCTGCTTAAATATTTTCAGTGATAAAATGCTTGCTACTTTGTGAAATACCTAATTCTCTGAAGAGTATAGTTGTCAGATTTTTTTATTTGAAAGACCATTAAAATGAGATGAACAAAATAGTAGTGACATAGAGGCTGAGTATTAAACACAATTCTAAGTAAATATTGGCATAATGACACAAATTAGAAGCTGCATTCATCTCTTTCTCAGACCCTGTGAATAGTACAGTAACATTTTCTATAGCTGTTGAGATGAGTTATTGACATAGGTAGCTATAAGAAATAGTGATTGCAGGGTACTGAACAGCAATTAATTGATGATATTTCTTTAAAGTATTAAAATTAAGATGAAAATAAGTAGGATATGAGGGTAATGATAAATTTAAAATAGTTTGATGTTTAAGTCATTTACATCATCTTTCTTTTTTATAGAAGTTATTAAACATACATTTGAAATGTTCCTCCTTTCGATATATAATCAAAATGTTTTAAATATGGACTCACAATTCACAAACACTTTTAGACAACTTCTTCATATAGGACTTTTTGGATGGTGCTTATTTCATCTCTATTCTGACTTTCTTCTTTCTTAATGTTTAAATGTGCTCTATCATTTTAAGCAAAGTAAGGATTGTGTATCTATTTTGTGTTTGTGAAATAGCTCTGCTATTTCATAATAATTATTTTTTCATAATAACTTTTTAGTGTCAATGGTGGAGGGTTGTAATAAATAGACTTGAACATTGCTTTTGTATTTTAATCTATAGATTGCACTAAATACCTAATAAACACTACAGTTTGCACAACCAACCAAATTTTTCATAAAATATGTCTAAGAATCTCAGAATTGGAACAGATTAAACTGAGTTAACTGTAATAATATGTAAACTATGGTTTCTCTATCATAGAATTAAATTTTAGCCTACAAATCTTCTAAATGTTTTTCCCTTAATCAAAATTTTGAGACCTCAGTTTAACACTGAGCGAATCCAAGAGTTGGAGATATGTGGACTATTTTTTGTAATGCTGACAGTTCTATTATAAGGTTATTAAGATGAACTATCATGCCAAGTGTCACTGGCATTCTAAAGTTTCTAAACCAGAAATTAATTTGTAAATCTTAATCCCAATATGGATTTCAATATTTTTATAAAATTTTTCATAAAATTAATGAATAGGAATATGAATAAGAATGTGAAAAGTATTGATGTAACAAAACAAATTTATAAATCAGCAAAACAACTAATTTAAAAGGTGGCCTTTTAAAATTTTTTATTTATTTATTTTTGTTTTAATTTTTAAAATTTTTTTTGCGGTACGTGGGCCTCTCACTGCTGCGGCTTCTCCCATCGCGGAGCACAGGCTCCGGACGCGCAGGCTCAGCAGCCATGGCTCACAGGCCCAGCTGCTCCGCGGCATGTGGGATCCTCCCGGACCGGGGCACGAACCCGTGCTCCCCGCATCGGCAGGTGGACTCCCAACCACTGCGCCACCAGGGAAGCCCGTGGCCTTTTTTAAAATCATATGATAGCTTTATGTAACATACAGGAAATGATGATGAACCATGTCAAATGTGTTCCCCTGACCATCTCTCACTACCTCCATTCTTGTGATTCTCAGTCTGTCCATATTCTACAATCCAAATTCAGCTTGGAACACCATATTGGTTTTCACTGAGTATGGAATCAGCCAATCATCATTTTGAATTTGAAAAAAACATCCTTGATCTATGTGTTTTGGCAGTGATACAATACATAAGTGAAGCCCTTACATGCTTATGGACAACTTTCACAAAACTTTTCATTCTAACCTCATAATTCCACCAAATAGCCAGAATAGACAGTCACATGAGGCTCAAGTTAAGTGACTGTCCAAAGTCTCACGTTGTCCTATATAATAAACTACATGGCCTAAACTCAGGGTTTGATTTTAAATCTCCTGATTCACTGATTTTGCTTTTTGTTTCTTGTGTTTTGGTTTTTTTACAACATCTATACTTTATTATATCAATGTCTCTTGCTATAAGAGTTATATAATAACATCACAATTTTGATAATTGATTAACAAAGCAAGGAAATATATTAGCATAAGCACCAGTGATTTTTTGCTTAAAAAGTGATTAGAAATTTAGCTTATGATGTACAAGGTGTGACCACATGTGAAAACTATGGAATATAGTCCCATTTATCTCATTGTTGATTTTCATGGCTGATGTCAATTTACCTGATTGGTCAGACTGCAGTGATTAATCTTTGGTAAGAAGACAGATGACACCAACATCCAAAGGACCATATTAGAAACATGACCTGAGACTGATGATTCCATGTGCCTTAACTGTTTTTCTGGTCATGGGGCAAGTGATGTTTTGCAGGGATTGCATATAAAAGTCAGTCTTGTAAATGAAATGTGTGTTTTGAATCAGCAGTTCATCAATGAATCAGGAATGAGTGGTAAGGAGAAATTAAGAAACTAAAGATCACTACCTGAAGTTACAGATTGTTACTCATTCTCTATTCATGTGTGTATGGAGATTTGGTTCACATCTCTATCTAATTTTTTCTGACTCAGTTTTTCCATCAGAAAAATGAATATCACAAACCAAATAATTTTATATGAAAAAACTGAAGATCATTTAGATCATAAATGTAAATATAAATGACACCTTGAATATGCAGAATGGAAAGTGGCACATTTCTTCAAAGGAAACAAATTTTCAAATACATGTGGTTACTCCTTTTGTTCAATTGCCCATTTTATGATACTATCTTATACTTATGATTGAGGCAGATCACATTTTTGCAACTCTGACAAGCCCAAGAATGACCTTATACAATTTAGCTGTCTTTGTATTTTACAGTATGTTATTCTCAAGCCAATAGAAATCTAGTTCCAACTCATATTAACCATGTCATATTTTCCATTTTTCCAAAAAGATGTAGCTGAACACACTTCGATTAATTTGAAACAGGCTAGCAACTGTGAACAACCTCATTCTAGATGCTCAAAATATAGTTTATACTTAATTTAAACCTGATAGGAGTTATAACCTGAATGATGCCATGCATTTTCCACTACTGGTATGTCTACATATCAGCAGTACTGGTAATTATAACAAATACATTTAAGGTGCATGAGTATATGTGTGTGTGTTTGTGTACATAAACTGTCATGATCTATTTTACAGGTTAGAAGTAAGTAAAAGTTAATGGATAGGAAGGGGACCTACAAGATGGCGGAAGAGTAAGACGTGGAGATCACCTTCCTTCCCACAAATACATCTGAAATACATCTACATGAGGAACAACTCCTACAGAACACCTACTGAACGCTGGCAGAAGACCTCACACTTCCCAAAAGGCAAGAAACTCCCCACGTACCTGGGTAGGGCAAAAGAAAAAAGAAAAAACAGAGACAAAAGAATAGGGATGGGGCCTGCACTTCTGGGAGGGAGCTGTGAAGGAGGAGAAGTTTCTACACCCTAGGAAGCCCCTTCACTGGTGGAGACAGAGGTTGAGCAGGAGGGGAGCTTTGGGCCCACAGAGGAGAGTGCAGCAACAGGGGTACAGAGGGCAAAGCGGAGAGGTACCCACACAGAGGATCCATGCCAACCAGGACTCACCAGCCTGAGAAGCTTGTCTGCTCACCCGCCGGGGTGGGCAGGGGCTGGGAGCTGAGGCTCGGGCTTCAGAGGTCAGATCCCAGGGAGAGGACTGGGATTGGCTGTGTGAACACAGCCTGAAGGGGGTTAGCGTACCACAGCTAGCCGGGAAGGAGTCCAGGAAAAAGTCTGGACCTACCTAAGAGGCAAGAGACCATTGTTTCAGGGTGCACAAGGAGAGGGGATTCCTTCCCTGTCTACCCACAGAAGGCAGAGCACCGGCTAAGTGAGCTCTAGGGACAGGCAGGATCCACATCTATCAGCTCAGACCCCAGAGTTGGGCATGAAATGCTAACGCTGCTGCTGCAACCACCAAGAAGCCTGTGTGCGAGCACAGGTCACTATCCACACACTTGCCCCGGGAGCCTGGGCAGCCTGCTACTGCCAGGGTCCCGTGATCCAGGGACAACCTCCCCAGGAGAACGCACGGTGCGCCTCAGGCTGGTGCAACGTCACGCCGGCCTCTGCCGCCGCAGGCTCGCCCCGCACTCGGTGCTCCTCCCTCCCCCCGGCCTGAGTGAGCCAGAGCCCCCGAATCAGCTGCTGCTTTAAACCCCCTCCTGTCTGTGTGGGGAATAGATGCCTGAGGGCGACCTACACGCAGAGGCGGGTCCAAATCCAAAGGTGAACCCCAGGAACTGTGCGAACAAAGATGAGAAAGGGAAATTTCTCCCAGCAGCCTCAGGAGCAGTGGATTAAATCTCCACAATCAACTTGATGTACCCTGCATCTGTGGAATACCTGAATAGATAACAAATCAACCCAAAATTGAGGCGGTAGACTTTGGGAGCAACTGTAGACTTGGGATTTGCTGTCTGCGACTGACATGTCTCTGATTTTCATTTTTATCTTAGTAGAGATTTTAGCGCTTGTTATCATTGGTGGATTTGTTTATTGGTTTGGTTGCTCTCTTCTCCTTTTATTTTTTTTATTTTAATAACTTGAACGTTTAACAAGGACCTAGAAGAACTAAAGAGCAAACAAACAATGAGGAACAACACAATAAATGAAATTAAAAATTCTCTAGAAGGAATCAATAGCAGAATAACTGAAGCAGAAGAACGGATAAGTGACCTGGAAGATAAAATAGTGGAAATAACTATCACACAGAAGAATAAAGGCAAAGGAATGAAAAGAATTGAGGACAGTCTCAGAAACCTCTGGCACAGCATTAAATGCACCAACATTCGAATTATAGGGGTTCCAGAAGAAGAAGAGAAAAAGAAAGGGACTGAGAAAAAAATTTTTTGAATGTTTGAATTTTATTATTTTTATTTTTGTATACAGCAGGTTCTTATTAGTTATCTATTTTATACATATTAGTGTATATATGTCAATCCCAATCTCCCAGTTCATCACACCACCACGACCACCACCACCCCCCCACTGAGAAAACATTTGAAGAGATTATAGTTGAAAACTTCCCTAATGCGGGAAAGGAAATAGTCAAGTCCAGGAAGCACAGAGAGTCCCAGGCAGGATAAATCCAAGGAGAAGCAGACCAAGACACATGTTAATCAAACTATCAAAAATTAAATACAAAGAAAGCATATTAAAAGCAGCAAGAGAAAAACAACATGTAACATACAAAGGAATCCCCATAAGGTTAACAGCTGATCTTTCAGCAGTAACTCTGCAAGCCAGAAGGGAGTGGCAGGACATATTTAAAGTGATGAAAGGGAAAAACCTACAACCAAGATTACTCTACCTAGCAAGGATCTCATTCAGATTCAATGGAGAAATTAAAACCTTTACAGACAATCAAAAGCTAAGAGAATTCAGCACCACCAATCCAACTGTACAATAAATGCTACAGGAACTTCTCTAAGTGGGAAACACAAGAGAAGAAAAGAACCTACACAAACAAACCCAAAAGAGTTAAGAAAATGGTAATAGGAGCATATATTTCGATAATTATCTTAAATGTGAGAGGATTAAATGTTCCAACCGAAAGACATAGACTGGCTGAATGGATAAAAGAACACGACCAGTATATATGCTGTCTACAAGAGACCACTTCTGACCTAAGGACACATACAGACCGAAAATGAGGGTATGGAAAAAATATTCCATGCCAATGGAAATCAAAAGAAAGCTGGAATAACAATTCTCACATCAGACAAAAGAGACTTTAAAGTCTATTACAAGAGACAAAGAAGGACACTACATAATGATCAAGGGATCAATCCAAGAAGAAGATATATCAACTAATTTTTAATTCTGATAGGTTTTAGTTTTACACATTTAAATATTTAAAATAGCACATTCAACTTTAAATTTTCAAGTATCACTTTTAGATATACAAGAGTTTCTTTGAATTCTCCTCTATGAAATATTAATAGCTATAGCTGATGCCTAATGAGTCTTTTCTTAGTAACTGCTTGGGAATTTGCATGCATCATCTTATTCTCACAACAACCCTATGAAATAGGCACACTTCTCATCAAGTGATTTTGCAGGTGAAAAAGCTGAGGTTGATGGGGCTTCCCTGGTGGTGCAGTGGTTGAGAGTCCGCCTGCCAATGCAGGGGATATGGGTTCGTGCCCCGGTCTAGGAGGGTCCTGCATACCGCGGAGCGGCTGGGCCCGTGAGCCATGGCTGCTGGGCCTGCGTGTCCGGAGCCTGTGCTCCGCAGTGGGAGGGGCCACAACAGTGAGAGGCCCGCGTACCACAAAAAAAAAAAACCCAAAAAACAAACAAAACAACAACAACAAAAGCTGAGGTTGAGAGAAGTCAGTCATTAGACCAGGGGCCCATAACTATTTCTTGTTAAAGCTACATTCAAAATATGTTTTGATTGATTCTAAAGGCCAAAATCATAATATATTGAAGTGAAGAAATTATTGAACTTCTACTTCTTTCCAATCTCCGTCCACTTTCACAGTTAGTGAGTCTAATTCTAAACCAGTGATCCTAACATTGGGCTTGTTTTCTTTTATATCATGCTATATATATCATGCTCATCTGTTTGCCCCTGTACTGGGGAAGCTGCTCCATGTTAAGAAGGCATACACTTTGGTGTCGAGTGCCCTTCATGTTTCATTGTATTCCATCTCAGAGGAAGGAATCCAGTTTCATGAAAAATGTCCAGGTTGATGGGGTTTTTGTTTTGTGTTAACGTATGTATTTCTCCTGTCCAGAAAGCTGTTTGTGGCTCTAGTTCTCAGATTACTTCTATTTTTCTCTGACATTCTACCTGGCTAGAAGGAAGAGGAACTATAAATGGGTAGGTAGGTAAGCAATCAAATCGGTTCTATGGCTTCACATCTCTTCCAGGATTTAACTTTGCAGGGATGGTTATTTTCAGCGGTGAAATGGCCTCCACACAGTACAGTCTACATATTTTGGAGTCTGCTCAAATCTAATTTCTCTGCCTCTCCAAGCTGATATCTGAACTAAGCTGGTGATAGGGGTCATATAATGATTTCTTGAGTCTTCTTTTAACCTGGGACAAATTATTTTGTATCTGCATTATACCTCTAGAAGTATATTGAATGAGACTTAGATTTTTTCCAAGTTCAAGCACTGCTGATTTATGTCTGTTCATGTTGGTCAGTCATGGCATGAGAAGTTCTTCAAGCCTGCACTATTTCTGCTTGATTTCCTAGAAAGCCTCACACTTACTTATTTTTGAAGGTTTTTAAGGAAAAGAAAGTTAAGCAGTATTCCTTGTTGAATGCCAAATTTCCACACTTGACATTTCATTAGAATAAAGCAAAAATCTCTACAGAAGAAAATGCTTGAGAGTAAAGGAAACCTTGTGTATTGTTAATGGGAATTTAAATTGGTACAGCCACTATGGAAAACAGTATGGAGGTACCTCAAAAATTACAAATATAAATAGAACTAAATATTATCCAGCAATCCCACTTCTGGGTATATACTCATAGGGAGTGAAAACAGGACTTTGAAGAGATTTCTGCACTCCTGTGTTCATTGTAACACTATTCATAACAGCCAAGATATAGAAACAACCTAAGTGCTCTTCGATGGACAAATGGATAAAGAGAATGTAGTATATGAGAAAGAAGAAAATCCTGCCGTTTGCAACAACAGGGATGGACCTTAGAACATTATGCTAAGTGACATAAATCAGACAGAGAAAGATAAATACTGTATTATAGCACCGCATGTGGAATCTAATAAAGCCAAACTCATAGAAATAGAGAGTAGATCAGTGGTTACCAGGGACTGGTGGGTGAGGGAAATGAGGAGATGGTGGTCAAAGAATACAAACTTCCAGTTATAAGATGAGTTCTGGGGATCCAGTGTACATCATGGTGATTATAGCTAACAATACTGTGGTATACACATGAAAGTTGCTAAGATAGTAGATCTTAAGTGTTCTCACCACAAAAGAGAAATGGTAATTTTGTGAGGTGATGGAGGTGTTAGCTAACACTATGGTGGTAATCATTTTGCAATCTATAAGTGCATCAAATCAACATGCTGTATAACTTAAACTTACATAATGTTATATGTCAATTGTATTTTAATAAAATTGGAGCAAAAGAGATCCATGGATCAGGAGACCTCTTTGCTGAGGTGGGAATGGCGTCAGTTCTAGAGTCATACACTCTGGTAGTAAGTTTTTGCTCAGCTGCTTTTAGATGCTGTGATCTCGATCAAATGTTTACTTTTTCTGAAACTCAGTTTTCTTTTTTAACTCTGTAAAATGGAAATAACTATCATAACTTCCTGATATTATTTTTAGAAGGATTAAATGTAGCAAAAATATAAAGTATTGAGCATAATGCCTGGCACAGAATGAGCTCTACATAATTTTGTTTCCTTTTCCTTTCCCTTGCTTACCTATTAATGGTGAGAAACAGCTGTAGGTTTGCCAAAATATACATAATTTTATAGCTGAAAACATCCAAAATCTTTTTGGGTAGCATATTAAAGAATGATCTATAAGGTTTTTTACCTTTGTCAATATTGATATTTTGTGGCGAATAATTCTTTGTTGGGGTGGGGGCCTGTCTTGCTCAATTTAAGATGTTCAGCAGCATTTCTAGTCTGTACTCACTAGAAGTCAATAGCACCAACCACTCCCCTCCTCCACCCAGTTGCAACAACCAAAAATGCCTCCAGAAATTGCAAAATATTCCCTGGAGAGGGATGCAAAGTCAACCCCAGTTGGGAACTACTGAGCTAGAAAAACAAGAACGTTTTGGGGGGAAGTGGATAAGGACTTAAACCTCAAAGTGTTGTTTATAGCCTGGTCCAGGGCTACCTCAGCCCTTCCCACCCATTCAGTGAGCTGGCCCTCTCTATGCCTAGGTCTCAATGAAGGAAAGTCAGAGTAGAAAGCAGGAGACAGAAGGGGGGTTTTCTTCATATAGGGGAAATTGAAAACAAGCCAGGGCATATTCAAAAGATTCCAGAAGATCCCTCATGAGTTAATGTAAAGCTTTTCTGTTCTTGAGACCAGAAACAAATTTTTCAGCCTAAGAGAAGAGTCAAGTCAAGATGGGTGTAGTGGTCATGGCTATCCTCCATTCTCCTGGTAGAGCTTGTTGAGGTGGCAAGACTCCAGAAAAGCAATGCTTTAGACACCTCAGGGAATTTTCAGTGCCCCAAAATGAAGATTGTGAAATGGTGGCATGATTTCACTATGCCCCAGAAGTTGAAAAAAGAGCTCCTTGGAATGAAAGAGCCTTGAGGATGGGCACTAAGGGTGTCTCAGTTGCACCTGGGAGACAGGAAGTTGGCTGTCTCAAAAGATGCTAAAAATATGATTAGTAAGATACCCTCAAACACACATACACAAACACAGAAACCTTGACCCTATGCCCTGGGAAAGTGGTAGAAATCTCTGAATTGGTGTCTGCCACCTTAGGAGAATGATATTTATAAGGTGAACTATTGAAAATAATAAACATTATATTTCTTGTTCCCCTGAGTCTGAACTGAGATATAAAATGGGTTGTGTAAAATAGAAAGCCTTGCACACGCCAGAGGACTCAGGCATAAAAGTACAGTTCAATTAAATAGTTCAACCATCACTTAACAACTGCCTACTAGGTATCAGACCCTATGCCAAGTACCAGAAAGTAAGACAACACCTCTGCCCTCACAGAGCCCACAGCCAAGTATATGTATAAACAGTTAAAATTCTGGGTGTTAAGATTTGTGATCGGAGAATGTGCTTAGGGTGATATGAGAGCCCAGAACACGGACACCTGAGCAGCATGGGAGAAGGCAACAGGAAGTGTCCCTATTGCCTGAGATGAAGCTTAAACAATGTCCATTGTATCCAACGTGCACTGACCTACAGCCCTTGTTTGCTGGACCCCTCCCAAAGGCCAAGTGTTGTTGCATTTGAAAAGCACTGGAAACCTAGGCTTGTAATTTATACAGATTTGACACTTTGGTTCCAGTTTAAGTGGGCAAAACATTTTAAGTGCACTAGCACTTAGTTCAAGGGCTAAATCTCTGGCTTAAGGTTGATTTGTTTGTGGAGATTAGTGACGAAACTTTTTTAGAAGGATTTGGGAAGAAAACAAATTCTATATATGCAGGGTTGGCTGGGTTGACCATAATGTACTTTAGGAAAAAATATTTAAGTACACCACACTTAATAAAGCCTTCTATGTACACAGTAGATACTTACTTTGCTAAATGACCAGACATTTAGAAAAATCAAAACACAGTTGTAAAACAGAGTCAAATGCAAAAGTTAAGATTCTTGTAAACTGGTCTGGACTGATCCACACAGCTCCCCAGGTTCCTGCATGTGTAGGACAGCCCTCTGAAGCCCCATTGGGCCGGTGTTCTGTGTTTCACTGTTTCTCAACCAGCTGGCAAATCTGGTAGGGACACTATTAGTCACAAGGGATGAGGCCAGCCACAGTGACATCTGGCAGAAAGAGCTCACAGAATATGAGGTGATTATAAGTCCCTTTGTAGACTGCAAGTCTTCACTGTTCTGAGTCCTGGCAGCCCTGGTTCCTTCTTTAAAGCAGCCCTCTGAAAACTCTTATGTTGTTAGGGTAATTAGACCTCCTCTTTGGGTAGAATGTATAATGAGTAGCTGGGGATATGTAACTAGATGTCTTTATTCAGCTGGCAAAAACACACACAATCCCTGGCCCTTGATAATTAGTAATAATTTAGTCATTCTTAGAGTAATCGGGCAGCTATATGTATCACCCGCTTCCTGAGTCCTCGAGAGCCCAGATGACTTGCTACCTGTGAATTGTTTAATGCTACCTAGCTTGCTGACTTTGTACATGTTTGTGGTGATATTGATGGAGAAATCATCTGATGCTTACCTTGTGAATCTGAGTTTTCAAATCTATGGGCCTTGCAGGGCAGTCATGCACATGGCTTGGCTGAATCATTGGATAATAATGTTATTGTGGATTGAAATTAAGCTACATTGCTTATACTGCTGAGGCAGTCTGATGTGAGTTTCTCAAACAGATATGACTCTTCAGTTAATAATCTGTAAATGTGTTCTATATTAAAATTTCTATTTTAAAGAGAATTTAATGAATCTGTTCCATAATAAGAGGATAGGAGTTAAGTGGTTTTTTTTCTCCCGCGGGATTAAGTATATCCATTTTCCAAGTAAAACACATATTTATTTATTATATATTCTATACATTTATTTTGTAAATATGAATTATGTGTAGTTCTAATACAACAAATACCATACTAACTTTTTAATGTCTTTAGAACTATCTCCCCTAGAGAATTAATCCATTTCTTTGACCCAGTGGTTCTCAACTTGGGAAGATTTTGTCATCTAGGGGAAGTATGGCAATGTCTAGAGATATTGTTGGTTGGCATATTGGGGGATGGGGGAAGATGCTATTGGCTTTTAATGAGTAGAGGCGAGGAATGTTACTAACCATCCTATAGTACAAAGGATAGCCTCCCACAACAAAGAATCATGCTGCCCAAAATGTGAATAATACCAAAATTGAGAAACCTTCATTTGATCTAATGTGCTCAGAACTATAAAAATGTGCACTGTGAAAATCTGTGAAGACCGAGCAGCCAACAATTACCTCATTTTTTTAACATCTTTATTGTAGTATAATTGCTTTACAATGAATCACTTAATTTTCTGTGAGCTATTTCTACTAAAGCATTTGTGTGGGGAGACCTCTTCCCCAGCTGTTAAATGATTGGCAGGGAGGTTGAGAGATTGAGGTGAAGATGGCCAAAACCCCAGTGACGTTTAACAGTCAAGAAATACCCTACCTGGGGCTTCCCTGGTGGCGCAGTGGTTGAGAGTCCGCCTGCTGATGCAGGGGATACGGGTTCGTGCCCCGGTCCGGGAAGATCCCACATGCCACGGAGCAGCTGGACCCGTGAGCCATGGCCGCTGAGCCTGCGCGTCCGGAGCCTGTGCTCCGCAACGGGAGAGGCCACAACAGTGAGAGGCCTGCGTACCGCAAAAAAAAAAAAAAAAAAAAAGAAAAGAAATACCCTACCTGGCAAGTATTCATTCATAGTATCATAAACCACTGCAGGAAAATGATCTTTGAGCTCTGAGAAAATTAATAGCTATAATATAATCTTTGCTAATTAACTTTTAGTTTGTGATCCAACAAATGATAAGCTAAGTAGGGAGTGGCCACAGGTTGTAGCATCTTATTTCATTTTCAAGAAAATATTTTTCTAAAACTATCACCATAAAAAGTGATTTAAAAAGAGAAAGTTACGTGTAGCAAAAGATTTAAAATTTTTCTGTAAAAAGAATATGATATTGGAAAAATGTATAATTACATTTTACTTGGAATTTTTTCTATGTGGCAAATTTAGTTCAGACTTCTTAAGAACATTTCATAAACTTGGCATCTCCATTTTGAGAAGAATTTCATGGAAATAATATTTTCTTATGTCTCCAAATGGGGGAGAGAGCCTCTCTCCACCAATTTACCATACTGAAGTGGTATGTTCAGCATTTTTTTTTCACTTCATCCATCCTGGCTGCAATTCAGCTTAATATATGAGCAGAAGTCCCCCTGCAAAATGAGTCAGAGGAGGGCAGTACACCCATTTAGTGTGCTTTTCACATTAAAAAGAGCACAAGAACAAAAACAAAACAAACAAAAATACTCGATAAATACTTAATGAATAAAACTTTCTATTTAAGGGGCTAGAGAATGGAACTTGCTTCATTGGTCATGTTTTTTCTTTGTTTTCAAATTCTGCCTTTCTACTAGCTACTTCACCAGAATTTATAAATAAGTGCAATCTTGAATAAAAATTTTAAAACAAGCAGCATCAGCAACCATAAACATCCATTGACTCTGCCCTCCCCTTCAATGGTGACACTTACTGTCTTTGTTTTTACTTCCTTGATAATAGATCTCTTTTTAAAAAGCTTTATTGAGACATAATTGATATACAAAGAAATGCACATGTTTAATGTGTATGATTTGATTGGTTTAGACATACGTATATACTCATATACCGTCACAACAATCAAAGTAATAGACATATCGATTACTTCCATAAATCTCCCTTTCCTTCCTTTGTTAGTGTGTTTGTAGTAAGAATAATTAAATGAGATTTACCCCCTTAACGAATTTTTAAGTACACAATCCTGTATTGTTAAGTGTGAACACTATGTTGTAGAGCAGACTTCTAGAACTTATTCATCTCACATAACTGAAACTTTATAGCCATTAAACATCAACTCCCCTAATGCTTTCTGTAGTCTATACTTATCATTCAACTGAAACTATACTTTGAGAAATCACCAAGGACCTCCTAATTACTGAATCCAAAGTTTCCTTTAAGATAGTTAGGTCTCCAAGCAGATTGCATCTTCTTAGAGACACCTTTCCTGAACACCTGAGCTAAATCTCAGTACATCCTCAATTTATTTTCTTCATAGCCCTTAGTAACTTAAATCATTTTATGTGTTTGTTTACATGTTTATTTTCTTTTGACCCCCATTAGAGTATAAGTTCCTTGAGGGCAGAGACATAGTCTTGTTCACTACAACATACTCAGCCCCTAAACTATGCCTAGCACATAGTAAGCATTCAATAAATATCTGTTCACTGGCTGGGACTGATCGTTTTTCCTTTTAGGTGACCTCCCCAGGGCATTTGTCACTGATGAACATTCTCTTATATATGTTCCCTTCCTGGATTTTGAGATAACCATTCCTTTTCAGTCTTCTTTGTTAACTTTCCAATAAGATGTGATCTCTTTAAAGACAGGAACTGCTATTAATACATTTGCTGCACATGGAGGTCCAGGGAAACACTCACGAGAGGGCTTTATATTTGTATTTCAGTATGAAAGAGCTTAATCGCACCCTGTATCTAAAGTGGCTGAAAACTATTGGCACAAGAGGAAGTATTATTTTTTGGATGCTGACAAGCCTAAATGTGCCTAGAGTGATAGTTAGGTATTGAATAGACACTTGGAATTGTATGAATATATGTATTGCTAATTACTATAGACAATAGTTGTGTTTTGGCACTTGGTCTGCTATTTCAACAGAAACACAGTGATTTCAAAATGGGTCAAAAAGGGATAATGTCCATATAAAGAAATGTCCATATATGGACAAAGGTGTTCATATATAGAGGAATGGTTCATGCATGGTACCATTTTATTGAATATTATGCAGCCATTAAAATTATAAATTGTAATTATGAAGATAAGAAACTTGCAATACTTGTTATAAGTGAACAAGGCATGACACAATATTGTACATACAATATGAGTAGAGCTTTATAAAATATATATAACAATGAATACAGTGAAAAATAAACGAAGACTGTAATAATAGCTGGGTCATTCTACGGGATTATGGATGTTTTGTTCTTACTTTTCCAAATTCCCTATAGCACTCTAACTTATATATTTTGAAAACATTCCAAAGCTGAAAACACTAAACAACCTGTACCCCTAGTGGGGATGCATTTATGATGGAAATGTCAGAAGAGTGGTTGGCACTCCTGTCCTCTTTTTTCAAGGAGGACATACATTCCCTGTCACTCATGGCCTTTGAGATTCCCTGTGTCCTTTATGTATTCCACACCTAGATTCTCCTTTCAAGGTATCATGCCCTGGAAATATAAAGACTTAATTTACTCCCATGAAAATGACTTCTTCCACTTCACACTGTGAATCCCTGGCAGATCTGAAAATGAAACCCCTCAATTTACACTCCTAGATTTGATAAAAATCTCTAAAACACTTCTTCTATTCTAGAGTGGTGGCTACATAATGAAGGGTTCTAAATTTATTAGACTAAAAGTCTTAAATTTTCCCTTTGATTGCTATTGCTCTAAGTGGCAATGAAAGTCATTTTGACTTCACTTGTAAAAGCCAGATTGGTTTGACACACGCATTGTGGAGTTTATTAAATTACTGCCTCTTCTCTCTCACTTATAATTTTGAAAGTAAATTCACATTCATGAAATTTATTGCACCTGTGTTTGTAGAGGCATAGAGAAATGCAGCAATTGATTCATGAATAGGCTTTATCATGTAAATTAATGATAGCAGTGTCAGTCTAGTTCACAAGGTGGTTAGAGTGACAGAACACACACAAATTTCAGCCTTATACATGTGACAGTTTTTAAAGGCTATGTGCTTAGAGGAATATGGTTGGAGGAGTGATCTGAGTCTGATGCATGAATTCCCAGCCCCTGCATGCAGCCTGCCACTCCACACACTCCACAAGGGTCAGACCATCAGCCTGGGAAGTATAAGCTGCTAAACAGGAAGACATTTTTCAGCTCTGCACACCAGAAGGACTTGCCTTCAGCCAATTTAGACAGCCCAAGTACTTCTTTATTAGTGGCTGGCTACATACGTTTTGTATTATTTCATACTTGAATAAATTTATTGGCTGTATACTGTCCAATTATAGCAACACTGAGCCGAAGAAAAAGCTCATCTTCCCTGAAGAATGTCTGAGAGGCCTAGAACCTAGAAATGCCAGATAAGGACATAGGGCAAAAGGGTGATATTGGAATAAAGCCAGGATAATTAATTTAAAGTATAGGGAAAAAGAAGCTTCCCTCAACTCCATCTTACCCCATGCACAGAACTAAAACAGGCATACAACTGCAGAAGAAAAATTAGCAGTTCTCTCAAAAACTTGAATGGCTCAAGAGCAAAAACTTGAAAAACTTTTCTCCAAACAAAATTATGTTTTTGAAATGTAGTCCTGTGTCTACATGCGACTGTGTTTCATTCATTTTTACTGCTGTATAGTATTCAATTTTATGAATATACCAAAAGTTATTTATCAGTATTCATTCAGTGGGCACCTATGTTATTTGGCAGCAAATTCTCTCACTTTTTGTTTGTCTAAATATATCATCATTTCACTCTCATTCTTGAAAACTATTTACACTTGGTATATGATTCTAGGTTGACAGTTCCATTGCCTTCCTGTTCCCTTTGCTTATGTTGCAAAGTCAGGTCTTAGTCTAATTGCTGTAGGTGAATTATCTTTTCCTCTGGATGCTTTTAAGATTCATGTGTCTTTGGTATTCTCCTCTTACACTGATGTATCTAAGGATGGGTTTCTTTTCATTTATTCCACTTGGGATTTATTGGTCTTTCTGGATTTGAATTTTGGTGTCTTCAAAAATTAAAGTAAAATATCAGTCATTACGTCTTTCACTATTTCGTTGACCCCCATTTTCTACTATCTATTGAGATTTTAAATCACATATATTAGGCTTTCTTACTCAATACACCATGTCTTTTAATTTCCCTTTCATATTTCAATCTCCATTTTATTAGGCAGCCTCTCAGATAATTTCTTCAGATTATTTTCTTTCTAATTCTAAATACCTGCATTGTATTTGCATTAATGAGAAACTTATTTAGAAGTAATATAAACCCATGCCAGCATGGCCCAGCATAAGAGTTAGCCTACCAGGAAACTTTGGGGAATATCCTCCTAGTATAATTGAACTTTTTTTTAATTTAAAATCATACTGAACATGTTTTTAAAGTGCTAACATATCCATTCATTCTAGGTCATAGTATATATTGAGTGATACAATATTTTCTTCATTGATATTTCCACTGCAAGCTCTCTGTATCAGCATTTTGAGTAATATAAAATGGTAGTTTGAGGTACGTTTTCATACTTACTTTAATTTAGCAGTGAATAATGTAAAGTGATGATTTGTAGGAAATCTTAAAAAAAATTTTCCCAAATTTAACATTTAATGCCAAGGACATTTCGTAAACATACTTATAATTTTATTTAGACAGAAATAAAGAACTAAATTAAACTGAAACTGTTTATTTTCTTTTGAGGACAAAACATGCATACAGATTTTGATTGTGTACAACTATGTTTATGGTGATAAATGAGAATAGTTTTTATGATGGATAGAAAAACAAATCCCCAAAATAAAAGCAAAACTTTTCAGAATGCTTTGGTGTGAAGTATAAGATAACTTATCTTTGAAGTCTTATATGCCAATATTAACCTTTTGTTTTGCTGAATGGAAGTTTGCAAATTCCATCATTCCAGTCATATTTCCAAAAACGGAATTATATACTGACAAAATCTAAGTGGTGCTTGAGGGAAAAATGTACCAAGTGAATATATCTCTGTTGATACTCATTTTCTATGAGCTAACCTTTAAAAGCTAACAGATTTGCAGGTTGGACACATGACTCTCATTAAAATGCTATGTTGTATTACTTTTGAGAAACTAATGAAATTAGTAAATGTGTAAGAGTTATTTTGTTGTTGTTGTATTAAGCTTTTACAGGGATAAAAATGCTCTGGGAGGTATAATTGTTTAGTTGCAAAAGCATTTATGGGGAACCCTCCTACACTGTTGGTGGGAATGTAAATTGGTACAACCACAATGGAGAACAGTATGGAGGTTCCTCAAAAAACTAAAAATAGAGCTACCATATGATCCAGCAATCCCATTCCTGGGAATATATCTGGAAAAGATGAGAACTCAAATTTAAAAAGGTACATGCACCCCAATGTTCATAGCAGCACTATTTACAATAGCCAAGACATGGATGCAACCTAAGTGTCCATCAAAAGATGAATGGATAGGGCTTCCCTGGTGGCGCAGTGGTTGAGAGTCCGCCTGCCGATGCAGGGGACACGGGTTCGTGCCCCGGTCCGGGAAGATCCCACATGCCGTGGAGCGGCTGGGCCCGTGAGCCATGGCTGCTGAGCCTGCACATCCAGAGCCTGTGCTCCGCAACGGGAGAGGCCACAACAGTGAGAGGCCCGCGTACCGCCAAAAAAAAAAAAAAAAGATGACTGGATAAAGAAGATGTGGTTTGGGGGTGTGTGTGTGTGTGTGTGTATACTCACACACACACACACACACACACACACACACACACACACACACACTGGAATATTACTCAGCCATAAAAAAGTGAAATAATGCCATTTGTAGCAACATGGATGGACCTAGAGATTATCATACTAAGTGAAGTAAGCCAGACAGAGAAAGACAACTATTATGTGGTATCACTTATATGTGGAACCAAGAAAAAAAGGTACAAATGAACTAATTTACAAAAAAGAAATACACTCGCAGATATAGAAAGCAAACTTAATGATTACCAAAGGGGAAAGAGGGAGGGATAAACTGAGAATTTGGGTTTAACAGATACACACTATTCTATATAAAATAGATAAACAAGGACTATATAGCACAGGGAACTGTATTCTTCAATATCTTATAATAGACTATAATGGAAACGAATCTGAAAAAGAATATATATATATATATATATAACTGAATTCCTCTGCTGTATACCTGAAACATTGTAAATCAATCATACCTCAATATAAAAAAGAAAGAAAAAGCATTTATGGTCAATCCTATTTATGATCAAATCAAATCCTGGCCCTATTGGTAACTAGCTGTTTGACCAAGAATTTTTCTGCTCTTCAGTTTCCTCATCTATAAAGTTGTTATGATAATACATATATGATAAGGATGTAGCAAAAACTAAATTAAATGACGAATTTAAAGCCTCTGTAACTGTACTGTAATGCCTATATTAGAAAAATAAAAGAGATGTCAAATCAATTAACCTAAGCTTACACCTTAAGAAATTAGGAAAAGAAGAACAAACTATACATAAAGCAAGCAGAAAAAGGAATTAAAAAAGATTAAGGCAGAAATTAAGAAAGAGAAAAGAGAAAATCAAAATTGGTGATGCCATAGTTTGGTTCTTTAGAAACCAATACTTGAAATCTGTTCTTTGAAAACCAATATTAAAAAAAAGTATACATATATATATTTTTTTCTTTTTTTCAGGAATTATCTCACATGATTGTGGAGGTGCAAGTCCAAAATCTGCAGGATAGGCTGGCAGGCTAGAGACTCAGGGAAGAGTTGCAGTTCAAGTTCAAAGGTAGGCTGTTGTCAGAACTTCTTGCCTGGGGGAGATCAGATTTTTTGCTGTTAAGGACTTCAACTGATTGGATGAGTCCCACATACATTATAGAGGGTAATCTGCTTTACTCAAAGTTCACCAATTTCAATGTTACTGTCTTCTAAGAAAACACTTTTTCAGAAACATCCAGAATAATGTTTGACCAAATGTATGAGCACTGTGATCCAGTCAAATTGACACATAAGATTAAACATAACAGACACATATTACCAAAATCAGTGCTGAAAGAGAAGGCATCACTACTGTCCTTACAGAAATAAAAAGGATTATAAGAGAATACTGTGAAAATATTTATGACAACAAATTAGAACACTTAGGTGTAATTAGCAAATTCTTAAAAAGATATAAAAGTATTGAATCTGACTCAACAAGAAATATAAAATCTGAATAGACCTATAACATAAGTTAGAATTACTAATCACTAAACCACTTATAAGGAAAAGACCAGACCCAGATAACTTCAATGGTGAATTTTACCAAATATTTAAAGAAAAATTAATATCAATTCTTCACACACTCATCCAAAAAATTAGAAGAGGGAAGTAGGATTGGTGATTATAAATTGAGGCTTGACATACTTGGCAAAAAGAGTTAATCATGATTCCAACCTATGTGGTCCTTCACTTTTCTCTTCATTTCTTCATCACTTCCAATTATCGATTGGAACCCCTGTGACAGTTGACCTGTTGGATATTGGGATGAGTCTCTGTCTAAATCATTGAAGCGTATTTGTCATCATGGTGGATCAATAGAAAACAAAAAATTTGCCATTAGAGCTTGAATGCTGTGCTATATTTGGCACTTTCCATGTACTTTCCTTTTTTAGTTTTTATTATTTGCATCAGATCTTTGGGTTTGTGTTTCTTTTAATGACAATACTGAACTAAAAGTTTATCTTGTATTATGTGGATTGAACTTAACAACTTTTACATGAGGCTAGTGTTTTTATTGAGATATTATTCATGTACCATAAGATTTATAATTGAAAGTGTACAATTCAGTGGTTTTTGGTATGTTCACAAGACTGTACAACCATAGCCACTACCTAACTCCAGAATGTTTTTATCACCTCAAAGGAAACTCTATACCTGTGAGCAGTCATTCTGTATTGCCTCCTCCTTTCAGACTCTGACAATCACTAATCTACATTTTTATCCCTATGGATTTGCCTATTATAAACTGTTTTGGCATCCTTGTAGAAAAATTAATTGACCACAGGTGTAGTGATTTATTTCTTACTTCTATTCCATTGATCTATATATCTTTCCTTATGCTGGTACCACACTATTTTAATTACTGTAGCTTTGTAGAAAATTTTGAAATCTGGAAGTATGCAAACTTTAACTTTGTACTTCCTTTTCAAGATTTTTCTGACTATTGTGGGTCACTTGTATTTCCATATGAATTTTAAGGTCAGCCCATATATTTCCCAAAATTTAGCAGTTGGAATTTTGGTAGGGATTGCATCAAATCTGTAGATCAATTTAGGGTGTATTAACATCTTAATATTAAATCTTCCAATCCATGAACACAGAATGTCTCTCCATTTATTTAAATCTTTCGTTTCTTACAGTAATTTTCATTATATGTAGTTTTCATTATATAAGTCTTGCACTTCTTGGGTTAAATTTATTTTTAAGTATTTCATTTTTGATGCTGTTGTAAATGGAATAGTTTTCTTAATTTCATTTTTCAATTTTTCGCTAGGGTATATTGATCTTGTTTCATGAAATCTTGGTAAACTCATGTATTAAATCTAATAGATTTTTTGAGTTTTTATGTATAAAATCATTCAATCTGCAAAAAGAGATAGTTTTATTTCTTTCATTCCAATCTGGAGAACTGTTTTTTTCCTTTTCCTTGCCTAATTGCACTAAATAGAACTTTTAGTGTTGTGTTAAAGGGAATTGTCCTTGTTCTAAATCTCAGGGGGAATAGATTTCAGTCTTTTATCTTTGAGTATGATATTAGCTGTGAGTTTTTCATAGATACTCTTTGTCAGGTTGAGGAAGTTCCTTTCTATTAGTAGTTTGCTGAGTATTTTTATGATGAAAAGTGTTGGATTAGGTCAAATGCTTTTTCTGCATCTCTTGAGATGGTGCTATGCTTTGCTTTCTTTATTGTATTGATATGGTGTATTGCATTAATTTGTTTTCAGATATTAAGCCAACCTTGATTTCGTAGGATAAATCCCACTTGGTCATGGTGTATTATTATTTTTATATATTGATGGATTTTGCTTGCTAATATTTTTTGAGGTTTTTTTGCATCTGTATTTATATGAGGTATTGCTCTGTAGTTTTATTTTAATGGGATATGTTTGTCTGCTCTTGGTATCTGGTAATACTACTTTCATAGAATGAGTCAAGCAGTGTTTCGTCCTTTTCTATTTTTTTTGGAATATTTTCTAGAAGACTGATCTTAACTTTTCTTTAAACTGTTGATAGAATTTACCAGTGAAGCCATCTGGGCATGGGCTTTTCTTCATCATATTTTTTATTACTTAGTTGATCTCTTTACTTATTATAATTCTATTCTAATTTCCATGTATTATTTGTAACTTTAAAGGCAACCCTTGAGGTAGGTGGCATGATGACAATTTTAAAAAGGAGGAAACAATAGTTAAATTTCTTGCCCAGTTTTTCAAGATAATGAATGGCAAAGCTATGATTCTGGTCAATCTGGTTCCAGAAACCATGTCAGTTTTCATTGTATCAAACTGTCTTACATGGACACTGATTAAGATTATATACTCCAGTTATCTTTGATATGAACACAGAGTTAAGAGAGTAAAGCCATTGGAGAGATGTGGGCACCTTGAAGCAAATGTCTATTGGCAAACCAGCGTTCAGCCAATATTATTTGTGCAGATTGTGAACATCTGGTGAAAAGATTTATTTAATTCAATCCATTTTTGGTCATCTGTCCTCCACTGGAAGTAAAATTTTAGAAATGTTTTTGATGTTTCCTCTTATCTACTGAATTATTTTTGATTTTAAATGGCAGGGACAACATTTGGATTACTCTTGCTGAAGAAAATTGGTCTTCTCTGCTAAACTTCTCTTTCTCTCCTTTCTTCTTTCTGAGAGACTTGGCTTTGTAAGAAAGACGTCTGGACATTTTTATGAAGACTTCAGGAGATTAAGAGACACACAATAAAAATGTTGTAAGAAGAAAGGGGAAGTGAATAAGGGAAAAGAGTCATGCAAGCTAGTGTTTTGTGTTTTGAGGTAAGAGTTTGAGAAGTAAGAGATGAGGAGAGAGAAATTAATGAGTGAAAGGGGTTATTGTGAAATGGATCCCCTTTTTATGTTTTCCAAAAATTCAAGTGAATAATTCATTTTGTTTTGTCCACTGGATTAAGTATATTTATCCACAAGATTAGTTCAAATGTGGGACCATGAGGGCTCCAGCTTGCATTAACATCACACTCCCATCACACAATGAGGATGTTTCTGAGTTTGGTTTTGTACCCTATGTACAAAGTGATAGTGGCTTTTGGATTTGGTTTGCATGAGTCATATGATTTATTCACTCATAAACTCAAAAAACAATTATTGAAAGCCGATTCTGTAAGCCCTGTGGTAGAGGCTGGGTGAATAAAACAATTATGATCCCTGACGTCATGGAATTTATAGCCCAGGAAGGGAGATAGATATTTAATGATTATACACACAAGTATATGAATGATTACAATTTGTGGTAAGCCTTATGAAGGGAAAGTACAAGGAATTATGAGGGATAAGCATTCTGGACCTAAGTTAAATGGAAGGGGTGGACAAGAAATCCATCTCTGAGGTAGTGATTTAAAGCTAAGACCTGAAATCTGAATAGGAGTTTCCTATATAATGAAAGTTCCAGTTAGAAGATTCTGCACATGCACAAGTTCTAAATTGGGAAAGAGCTGTGATCTTTTGCGAAATTAAAAATGCCAAGGACTAGATCATGGTAACTGAGAAGGATATGTAGCTGAAGAGGTAGGCAGGGCCAAGATCACACAGATCATGTTAAAAACTTAAAAAATATTTTATCCTGTGTCCACATGGGAGTTATTTAAAGGTGTATTTGGGAACCTGTTTCCTCCCATACCCCAGTTGAACTCTTCAGGCATACAAGAACCAAGCACCAGCATTCCAGAAGACCAGGACTAAGGAAAATTTAGATTTTGAGTGATCTCACTCTCAGGAGCATATGTACAATTTTGCTAGGTGACAAAACAAGTATCATTCTGTAATCAACTGCCCCCTAATTCAACAACGTATGATTGAACCTAGCTAGACAGGGTGAGAGGTCTGTGAATATAAGACAGGATTTTGGCGGGGTGGTCAATGTGTTATCTACTGCTATGCTTTGTGCACTTTTTCCTCATTTATTTAGATGCATTGTACTTAAGTTAAAGATATAGAAGCTGAAGGTCATGGAGATGGAGTGATCTTCTCACAGTTGATGGGAGAGTTTATTTAATCCCTTTCAGTTGAGAACTCTTGTTTCCAGAACACCCTGTCAACCAGATATTGTTAATTAATGATCATTCATCCATCAATCCATTAATTTGTTCTCAACATATTAATTAAATAATTAATGAAAAGCAGTTGGGAGCTGAGCCTATGCTCAAGAACAACTGGACATTTTCCTAGATCCTTCAGAGCTATAGCAAAATCCTAACATGCTTTAGAAAATAAAATATAAACCGTATAAGCCGCATTACCTGTCTAAAATGAAATTTTTAAAAAACCTCTGAGGGAAAAGAGGGAAGTATTCTTTCTTTTGGGGAGACAGCTTAGTATAAGCACCATGCCTAGTGGATTCAACTTGGTCCTATTACTGAACCAAACTTGGGTCCTCTCGCCCACGCACAGTAAAGTCAATCTACTATCACCGGGTTATAGTGAGGGAAAGTGCAGCATTTATTTCAGGTACCAAGCAAGAAGTCCAGGGCAGCTAGTGCTCAAAAAGCCCAAACTCCCTGAAGGCTTTCAGGGGAATGGTATTTAAAGACATGGTGAGAGAGAGGGATTGTGGAGTGTGTGATCAGCTCGTGGACATTCTCCTGATTGGTTGGTGGTGAGGTAACCGGGAGTCAACATCATCAACCTTCTGGTTCCAACCAGTCTGGGGTCTATGTGCTTGTGGGCAGCATACAGTTAAATTCTTCCACCTGCTGGAGGTTTCAGTGTCTGCAAAACAGCTCAAAGGATTTGGCTCAGAAAATTATCTGAGCCCTTGAGGAGGAACAAAGGTCCTTGACTTTGTTTAATGGCTAAACTGTTATTATTTTGTCTTGCTTGACAGTTTTCCTTTCTTTCTACATTTTCTCACTTATCTGATTAAATTTCTTCTTTGACTAAAGTCTTTCTACAGACAAAAGGCAGGCAGAGGGCCTGGCGGGGGATCTGTTCTGGGAAGGCCCCCTAGGGTCCTGCTCGGTTAGAGTCCTACTGTTCATTTAACAGCTCTTTATTACACTCATAATGTGTGTAAAGCACTATCCTTGGTGTTGAGTTCACCAATATATGTGGACTAAGACTAAATGAATTGCAAATTTCATTTTGGTGAAAGTTTGAAAAATCAATCCCTCATCTGAAAACTGGCAAAATGCCTGGTTCCTAATATATTCTGTAACTCATAATCTCGAGGGGATTCTATGTTCAGCCATACACAGGTACAAAGTGTGATTAGCAACATGAAGCTGATGCTTTTAAGTCCCATATCAATTTCATGAACCATGTATAAAACCAGTAGATAAGTTGAAAATAGTTAATTTTAGGGTTTATTTTATCCTCTAAAATCCATGCATGAGGAAGAGAAGGCTTTGGAGTAGTATCTTTCTTTCTAGTCTCCAATTTATGGTTTGACTATTTTCTATAAGCATATGTGAAATAGAACTATGGGATATGTTGAAAGCAAAAGCAGACAGTGCATCCAAGTAAGCTACTGGAACAGTGATGGATGGCTTTCAAACCTCTGAAAGACCATCTGGACCAAAAACAGCATTGACCTGTGCTCAGTACAGCACTGTGGAGAGGTCTCTAATAGTCCTGAATGTGATAGGTGGACACCAGGCTTGGCCCTTGGCCCAGAATTTCTGAGAGATGCACTGGTAACCTTGTGATCTTGTGGCTAGATGAATCCATTTTTGTTAGTTGGCTTTGATTTTTCAGAAATGAAAGAGGAGAAAAATAAACCCAAGTTGTATACACACTGATGTTAGACAATGAAACACATTTTTGTGAAGGAGTTGCAGTGCCTGAAGAGAGCTGATCATGAGCAGAGGTGAGGAAAATTTAGTGCTGCATAATATAGAAGTAGTTGCTATAATATTTCAAAGTGTTTCTGCTACAGTTTTGAAAACTTTCTTCCCATAGGATAAATTTTAATGTCTTTGAAAAAGATATTGGAGTCCTTTCCTGTACCTTAATTCTGGATCCACTAAATACTATCAACTGAGGAAGGAGTTTTAATAAAAATTTGGCTCACATTAGTGTTACGTGTATGCCAGGGAGAGAGAATACAAGTGAATGCAAATGTAAAGACTCTGGCCCTGATAGAACTTCAGTGGATCTGTCCAGCGTTCTGAACATCTTGGGTCAGGAGTCCCTTGGAGAATCTCATAAAAGCCACCCAGGCAACCAGTAGTTTGCTCACTAAATTGATCATACAATTTCAGGGGATCACAGACCCTTGACATGTACTTAAATCAGTTCAAGGCTCCCATGTTAAGAACTCTTGGGCTAGATAGTAAAAACATTAGAATGTAGTTGTGAAAAAGTCAGGCTGGGAGATTTTGGCATTGATAAGGAAACTAGGCTCCAGAACTAGAACCCACCAGACGAGTCTCTATCTGCTTATCTGTAATCACTGGCAGGAGTCCACAGGGTGTTTGCCTACAGGTGAGAGTATATGGGCTGAACAAAGGTTCTTTTTATTGTAGATTATCTTTAGAGTTCTATCCCAGGTTCCGAGACAATTGAGCCACTCCAGCTCTTCACACCACACATCTATCCAGCTTCCATATATATCCACCTCAGCTTCCCATTACTCTTTACTCTTCTCCCTCCCTGAACTATATTGGGGGCTCGGCAAATATTTATAACTCCAAGAAAAGCAATTCATATACCCAAGAGTACCTCTTTGGACATGGAAATCAGGCCCACAGTCCCAGAGACATTGTTCTCCATTCTACCTCAAAAAAGAGAGAAAGTCTAGTCACACTCATGGCTTTAAGTATGGCAAAGTAATTACATTAAAATAATATTCTGATTCAGGAATTCAGGGCTGGAGGAAGCTGTATGTTAAATGCACACCCCACATACGCCTGAAGCCAGAAATGATCTGTGGAGCAACATTTGAGAACCACTGCTCTAGCATAAGTAATAATGAAAATTAATAGCAACAACCCTTGAGCATTTACTGTGTGTAAGACGCTTAATATATATACTCCCATGTAAACCTCTGAACAAATCTAAGAGGTAGGCACTTTAGTGACGATGCCATCTGTTGAGCATCGAAGGAAAATGAGGTAAAGAGAGGTTAAATTGAAGTCAAGAGAAGTTGCCCAACTTCATATAGGTAGGAAGAGGAAGAGCCAGGACTGCCAGCCAGGTCTCTCTGAATAGTGAGTTTTGGGCTTCTCACCCTTTTCTATGTCATGTGGCATAGAAATGCTTGTGAGGGTCTGGTAAAACCTATGGACCCCTTCTCAGGATAAGTACTTAAAAAGGAAATTGAGGATACTTAAGTTATCAACCTATTAAAAAATGAATATAGGATATAGTAACATGTACCACTTTTTTGGTGCTTTAAGTAATAAGATCTACAGACAAGTCTAACAGCTACTACAGTTTCAAAGTAATGATGAATGTAAACGATGTTTAACAATATTTTGAGATATCTGTAATAGCTCTAAGGTGATGTGAAAATATCTATGATATCTATTGATAACAAAGTCACACATACTGCTAATACAACTGTACTTTGTTGCCTACATTCATTGTGGAAGAAATGCTGGCTTTCAGATTAGTGAAAATAAAGTTATCTATATTAGATATACATTAGATATACAGATATAGATATAGATATACATATATAGATATAGATATCTTTTCCCTCATCCAAGTTCATGGACTCTTTGAATTCCATCCATAGACCCAAGGATAAGAACTTCTGTAGAGTTTCTTCTCTTTACCAGCATGATGCACGGACTTTCATTAGAATTATTAATATTTTTTAAAATTTTATTTATTTATTTGCGGTACGCGGGCCTCTCACTGTTGCGGCCTCTCCCGTTGCGGAGCACAGGCTCCAGACGCGCAGGCTCAGCGGCAATGGCTCACGGTCCCAGCCGCTCCACAGCATGTGGGATCTTCCCAGACCGGGGCATGAACCCGTGTCCCCTGCATCGGCAGGCGGACTCTCAACCACTGCGCCACCAGGGAAGCCCCTAGAATAATTAAAGATAAGTATCTGTTTCCTTATAGCTCTGATATTCTATGACTTTCTCTAATACATGGTGAAAATAAATAACGTGACTTTGTCAGAACATAACTGGAAAAGCTGGACATTAAAGTAAATGATACATTTCCAAAGGAATGTTCTTGGGAAGATGTATACTCATTCTAATGATGCTTTTTTGTTTCTTTGGTTTTTGTGCCTAAAACTTTTCAGACCTCCTAAATATCAAGCATAAATTGATGCTGTACTGTCGCTTGGGTTGTCCTTAGTTTTATCTCTTTGAGTATTTCTCCTCTGTCCTCAGCTGTGGTTGTGTCCTGTTCTTTTCTCTTTGTCCTCTCCCCCTCTACTCCCATTCTTCTTCTCTTCAGTTTTTATGTCACTAGCTTCTTCCTTCCTTCCAAAAGTAATGTTTGTCTATCTCTTTTTCAAAATAATTACAAAATATCCTCTGATTTATCCTCAATCCCAGGGTCAAACTCATGAAAAGGTAAACTGTGCTTTCTTTTCTCTACTTTCTCAGTGCAGACGTCCTCATTATCCTTTAGAAATCTGACTCCTATCTACACTGCTCTACTGAAACTTCCCTATTGACGTCAACAAGTACTTTCTAATTTCCAAATCTGGCATCCTTACTCTCTCCTCATTTGCTTGGAATTGTCTGGGATATTTTGCATTGCTTTCCTCAGCTGTTTCTATTCCTCTGTCTCACTGTTCTTTCTCTACCCTTTAATGACAACTTTTCTTTCACCCTCTCCTATTTATGAGTCTTATAATGCAAAACCATATATATGTAAATTATATCAATATTATATATGTATATGCATATACACAGTCTATCAATACATCATATCTTATAAAATATATAACTCTCAGGGGTTTCATTTGAGGATAAAATATTTGTGTATAATTAATATATGGCATATGCTATATACAAAGTTAATATATAATGTATTGCACATAAACTGTATATCTTATATAAGATTTATACATATACATTCTATATGTATAGTGTGTGAGTACACATTTAATCTTCACAATAACCATTGAGAGATATACAATTATTTTCTAAATTTTACAGATATAGAAACTGAGGCACAGAGAGGCTGGTACACTTGCCCAGCAACACAGCGCCTGAGCTAGTATTCAAACAGGTGTCTTAGGCAAAGGGCCGTGCTCATAGCTATTCTATTATATACTGCAGGTTCAGTTTTCAGAGAGAGAACACAGCAAAGATAGTAGATGTTCTTCAATTTCATTGGAGACATTGAGTACCAAACCGAAGCCCACTTTTCCTTGAATAACACAAGGCTTCACTATAGCTCTGAGACTTCCATGATGATACAGGTTAAAATCTCATCCAAGTCTAACTTTTAGTCATTTGAGAGTTTCCTTTCCCTCCTTCTGATTTGATTATCAGTGGCTGTGATATCTTTTGCCACTTTGCATCCTTCCCTTTCCCCCTCACACCACACAAGTTCAGGCCCATGCTTCCTCTTGCCTCATCTGTAACATCAGCCTCCTATATGAGCTCTCCTTGCTTTAATCTATTTCATACAGCTGCTATGTTTACCTTTCCAAGCAGCATTCCAATTACGCCATCTTCTTACTCAAAAAGTATTCCATGGGGGTCTTCCCTGGTGGCACAGTGGTTGAGAGTCCGCCTGCCGATGCAGGGGACACGGGTTCGTGCCCCAGTCCGGGAAGATGCCACATGCCATGGAGCGGCTGGGCCCGTGAGCCATGGCCGCTGAGCCTGTGCATCCGGAGCCTGTGCTCCACAACGTGAGAGGCCACAGCAGTGAGAGGCCCGCGTACCGCAAAAAAAAAAAAAAAAAAGTATTCCATGATTTCTTACTGCCTAAGAAACTAAAAATAGACTATTTGACATAATATTGAAGGGCTTTCAGAGTATGTCTCACAACTACCTTACCAACTGCATTTCTCTTCCTTTATCATTATAATTCAGTCACTGGAACTATACTTTGTCCTTTATACCAATCTTTGTGTAATTCCCATTTTCTCTTCTCAAAGTCCTTCCCTTAAAGACTTGTTTCATCATAGAAACTTTCCTGGTCCCCCTTGCTTCCCAAGGAGACAAAGAAAGCTTCTTTCTCTTCAGAAAATGTCTAGCTACTGCTACTTCTCCTATAGCACTTGGGTTCTGACCTGTGTATTAGGTACTTGTGTACTTTTGTGCCTTATGTATCTTCTTTCCTGCCATGTATAATAGCACAGAGTCTGTCACTTAGAAAACATCAGTAACTATTTGTCAAAGTGACTTTAGTTGGACATTTCTGCTAGAGTTGGCTACAATAGTCACACTAGAAAACTCTTCTCCTTGTTTTAAAGCAAAACATGTTTACCCACCAAATGGTACTATCTGGGGGGCTAGCCAACTTTATTCAGTACTGTTAACCATAGAATAAATTTTAAAAGTGAAATTCACCCTCAAAGTATAGATGTATATATATATTTTACCATTGGAAATATTATTGTGAGTGTGATGCAAGATCTGAAGGCAATCCCAAATGATGAATTCAAAATAGAATTCTAGTTATTTTCCCCTTTCAAAGGTATCTGGTGGCTTCCTATCACCATGGGAATATAATTCAAACTCCTTCCCTGCTCTACAAGCCCCTGCTAGCTCTGGTTCTTGCTCACCTCCAGAATCCTCTCCTCCCTCTCCCTCCCCATTGCTTGCTCCTCTAGTCATACAGAACTCTTTGCAGCTCCTTGAACTTGTGAAGCCTGTTCCTGCTTCAGGGCTGTTATCCTTGCTGTTCTCTCTGCCTGAAGTGCTCTTCCCCCAGACTTCAGATGCTCTTTTCCCCATTCATTCACCTCTCTGCTGTGTCGCCCTACTTAAAACAGGCCTCACCCTCACTCCATCAGCCTCTATTTACTTACCTTGGTTTTCTTCATTATACTTGCAACTCTCTGAAATTACCTGGCCCATGTCAACAGTATCGCTCTCCATTACGACACATAGTCCAAAAGGTACAGGATTTTTCACTGCTGTGTCCTGAGCACCTAGAACAGAATCTGGCACATAGTACATTCTTAGCATACATATCATGAAAAAAATAAAGTATGATTAATAAACAAATACATGCTGAGTGACTACTGTAAGGGGGAATATTGATTTAGAAAATTCATTCTAGTGAGAGTATTAATTATCCATGTTGAGTGACAGTTACACTTCATGCAATCAAATATTTACGCTTTCCTGGGGAAGCATATATGCTAGTCTGGATATGCCTTGGTAATATTATTTGAGAAAAAAGAATAACAGCATTAAACTTTGTTTTCGTCAGAAAATGTAAAAATGCATGCAGCTTCTTTTTTCTGTAAGAATGAAGAATCCATATTCACAGCTGAGGTGGATTATCTAATGCTCTTCCAGCAAAGGAAGGCTCAGGATTGTCTTAGCCTTGAAAACATTAGTTTATATAATTCCAGCAATCAATCTTTTGCTCAAATCCACACAGGGTTATCACAGGAACTCATTTTGTTTTACTTCTGATTGAAATTAGGGAAATGGCTTATGTAAGTTGCCTTCTTACATAATCAACAATCATTAAAACCCCATTTCTTACAAGCAATCCATTTTATTTCTTAATAAATTCATTTAAATTTATTTACATATATAATTTTCATAAATGCATTATATGCAGGCATATTCACTTGTACTGTGTGCAAACATTTTTGTTCTTTCTCTTTATGTTGTTTGGCTTCCCACTCCCCCAATTCAGTTATCCCCTGCCTGGCAACCTATGTTAGCAAATGTGTGCTTACGTATTTGTGAGCTATATGTACATACACCATGGAAGCCCTTGTTTAAAATCTAACATATATTCTTGCATGTTTTTATTCATGTTCACATATACACACATATTCATCATATATGATAGATACATACATACATACATAGAATAGTCAGATAGTATCTATCTATGTCTATCTATCTATCTACCACTGTGTATACATGTATTTATATCTACACACAAACCTACATACATTCACACATAAAGTTGGAGTGGTAGGTCTTATTTGGGGAGGGGTTTACTTTAAAAATCTAAACATTATTCTACACACTTTCTTGCATTCATAGTTTCTCAAGTTAGAATACATTGTAGAAATTCTTTCCAGTCACCTGTGTAGCTCTGCTTCATTATTTTTAATGGCTGCATAGTATTCTACGACACAGTTTCATGCAATTCTTATGACCACTTCAAAATGGATGAGCACTCACTTTGTGTTTTTAAACGCATTTTTGCAATAAAATATTCAAGGGTATCCTAGCAAATCCTAGATCTTTTACAACTGAGTTAGTTTCCAAGGAGTTAGTTTGCTAAGTGAAGGATGCATTTTATTATGTTCATGAATACTGTCAGATAGCTTTGCAAAAATGCTTTACTGTATTATATGTCCACTGTATTATGAGCTTATCTTTTTATCTGTATTCCCACCAAGAGCAGGCATTACTGATTATTTAACTTTGGCCCATTTGATGAGTATAAAGTGATATTCATTCTGCTTTAATTTGCATTTCCCTGACTACTAATGAATTTGAACATGTTTGCAGCCTGTTTAGATTTGCTCTTCTGTAAATAGCCTATATATATATCCATTGATTACATTTTTTTCTATCAGATTGCTTTTATCTTAACAAGAGGAGGTCTCCTCTCACTAAGCAGGAAGTCCTGGACATTATAGATATTAATCCCTTTGTCATCTATATTAAAAGTGCATCCCAGAACACTTCTGACTCCAACAAAATGGAGTAGCCCCATTTTTCCTAGATCCTCCACTTTATAATTTAAAAACCCTAGGGCTTCCCTGGTGGTGCAGTGGTTGAGAATCTGCCTGCCAATGCAGGGGACACGGATTCGAGCCCTGGTTTGGGAAGATCCCACATGCCGCGGAGCAACTAGGCCTGTGAGCCACAACTACTGAGCCTGCGCATCTGGAGCTTGTGCTCGGCAACAAGAGAGGCCACGACAGTGAGAGGCCCACACACCGTGATGAAAAGTGACCCCCGCTCACCGCAACTAGAGAAAGCCCACACACAGAAATGAAGACCCAACACAGCCAAAAATAAAATTTAAAAAAATAAAAAATAAAAACCGTGGACATAACTAACCAAGCAAGCATAGGGAGACTCTGAAAAGTGGAAACAAGAAAGCAGTCTATAAGAATTAACATCACTAAAATGTTCATATTACCCAAAGCAATCCACAGGTTCAATGCATTCCCTATCAAAATTCAATGGCATTTTTCACAGAACTAAAACAAATAATCCTAAAATTTGTATGGAACCACAAAAAGATCCCAAATAGCCAAAGCAATTCTGAGAAAGAAGAACAAAGCTGGACGTATCATGCTTCCTGATTTCAAACTATATTACAAAGCTAAAGTAAACAAAACTGTATGATTCTGGCTTAAAAACAGATGCATAGATCAATGGAACAGAATTGAGAGCCCATAAATAAATTCACCCACATATGGTCAATTAATTTACCACAAAGAGCTAAGAATATACAAAGGGGAAAGAATAGTCTCTTCAAAAAACAGTGGTGGAAAAACTGGACAGCCACACGCAAAAGAATGAAATTCTACTCTATCTTACACCACTGACAAAAATCAACTCAAAATGGATTAAAGGCTAAATGTAAGACAGGAAGCCATAAAACTCCTAGAAGAAAAAGTAGGGTGTAAACTCCTTGACATTGGTTTTGGAAAAGATCTTTGGATTTGACACCAAGAGCAAAGATATCAAAAACACAAACAAATGGGATTACATCAAACTAAAACCTTTTGCACAGCAAAGGAAATCTTCACAATAAAAAGGCCAAGTATTGAATGGGAGAAAATATTTGCTAATCATATATCTGATGAGGGATTAATATTCAAAATATATAAAGAACTCATATCTCTCAATAGGGAAAAAAAACCTGATTTAAAAATGGGCAAAGGAACTGAATAGACATTTTTCTGAAGAAGGCATACAATTTACTAACAGGTACATGAAAAGGTGTTCAACACCACTAATCATCAGGGAAGTGCAAATCAAAACTGTGATGAAATATCACCTCACACCTGTTAAGGTGTCTATTATCCAAAAGACAAGAGATAATAAATGCTGGAGAGGGTGTGGAGAAAAGGAACCCTCCTACACTGTTGGTGGGAATGTAAATTGATGCAGCTACTATGGAAAACTGTATGGAGGTTCCTCAAAAAATTAAAAACTGAACTACCATATGATCCAACAATTCCACTTCTGGGTAAATATCAGAAATAAATGAAATCACTACCTTGAAGAGATATCTGCACCCCCATGTTCATAGCAGCAATATTCAGGATAGCCAAGATATGGAAACAACATAAGTGCCCATCAATGGATGAATGAAGAATATGTATTCATACAATCGAGTATTATTCGGCCATTAAAAATAAGGAAATCCTGCCTTTTTTTTTTTTTTTTTTTTGTGGTACGCAGGCCTTTCACTGTTGTGGCCTCTCCCGTTGCAGAGCACAGGCTCCGGACGTGCAGGCTCAGCGGCCATGGCTCACGGGCCCAGCCGCTCCGCGGCATGTGGGGTCTTCCCAGACCGGGGCACAAACCCGTGTCCCCTGCAACGGCAGGCGGACTCCCAACCACTGTGCCACCAGGGAGGCCCGGAAATCCTGCCATTTTTAACAACAAATATGAAACTTGAGGGCACTATGCTAAGTGAAATAAGTCAGAGCAAGACAAATACTATATGCTCTCACTTATATGCAGAACCAAAAAATCCCCCACAGAAACTGAGAACAGATTGGTGGTTGCCAGACACAAGAGATGGGTGGTTAGTGAAATGTGTGAAGGGGGTCAAAAGGTATAAACTTGCACTTATAAGATAAATAAGTCCTGGGGCTGCAGTGTTTAGCAGAGTGACTATAGTTACTAATATTGTATTGTATATATGAAAGAGCAAATCTTAAAAAGTTCTCATCACAAGAAAAATAAATTTAACTATGTGAAGTGACATATGTTAACTAACTCATTAACTTATTGTGGTGATCCATATATATATATATATATATATATATATATATATATATATGAAATCACGTTGTACACCTTAAACTAATACAATGTTATACGTCAATTATTTCTCAATAAAACTGGAAAAAAATCTGTATATAACACACCAAACAAGCATGGGAAGACTCTGAATGGGGGAAAGAAGAAGGTGGAAAGCTGAGGAACCTTGGGACTTGAGGAACCACTGGAGAGTCAGTTCTTTGGGTTTTCTTATTGCCTCGCATATATCCTAGACAGAGCCAATGCAGAGACCTTCAACCCACAACTGTCAACAAGGAAAGACAAGTTAAAAAATCAAAACCATAACTTCCAAGAAGATCCTTTTGTCCTTAGCTAAAGACTAGCAAGAAAAGTTTGGTTGGCCAAACACAAAGAGAAAAACTGCAATATCTGTCCACCCTCCATCACCACCACCACCCCTGCATTGTTTGATCAGGGAGGACTGGAGATTGAATTTTCACTCCCTGCCTAGCTAAAGCTGGTGGTGCTCCAATTCCCTGCTCCTGGTAATGTCAAATCTTAACAGGGAGTTAGCTTTCCATCCCCTTTCTGGCAGAAGCAGGTAACAGTTACCCTGCAGGGTGGCATAGGTGGTCCAAGCAGAGAGCTGATCTTCCATTCCCCAGCTGCAGAAGTAAGAGGTGCTCTGATTTCCCTGCCAGGGTAGAGTCAGCAGGGTCCAGAGGCAAGCTGAGCCTCTTCCACCACAGCAATGACACTGATCTAGGTGGTTCAAAGCAAGACTAGTTGTTACTCTGCTTCCCCCTGTTCAAAATAAATGGGAAAATATCCTATGCTCATGAATGTAAAATAGGGTAGTCCCTATGGAATACAGTATGTACAGTTTCCACAAAAAGTTAAGCATGGAATTACCATATGATCGAATAATTCCATTTCTGGGTATATAACCCCAAAGAATTGAAAACAGTGACTCAAAAATATATTTGTGCACCTGTGTACAAAACTGCATTATTCCCAAAAGCAAACAGGTAGAAGCAACTCAAATGTCCATCAACAGATAAATGGATAAACAAAACATGGTATATACATACCACAGAATATTTATTCAGCCTTAAAATGGAAGGAACTTTGGATACATGCTACAAAGTAGATGAACCTTGAAGATCTTACACTAAGTGAAATAGGTCAATCACAATAGGACAGATACTGTATGACACCTCTTATATGAGGTACCTGATATAGTCATATTCATAAAGACAGAGTAAAAAGGGTGGTTGCAAGGGTTAAGAGTAGGGAGGGTGGGGAGTTATTGTTTAATAGGTACAGAGTTTCAGTTTGGGGTGATGAAAAAGTTCTGGAGATGGATGGTGGTGATGCTTGCACAACAATGTGAATGTACTTAATGTCACAGAGCTGTACCTTTAAAAATGGTTTAAATGGTAAATTTTGTTAAATATACTTTAGCATAATTTTTAAAATCTTTATTTGTAAAGGCACAAAAATATCTTTGAAACTTATATTTGAAGGAAGGATGTATGGATGTGATCTGGCCAGACGGATTGGATGTTTAGGATAGATGAGATAAACAAAGGAGATCTATGGATTTTCTAAGATCATCCAGGGTTTCTAGACACGCTGAACTGAAAAGGTCTTGAAATTATTCCATTAAGGTGCTATCAAAATCTTGAAATTGCAGAGTCTGAGTAATGGGTATGTGGGGATTCACTACTATTGTCTCTGTTTTGTCTGTCTTTAAAAATAAAAAGGTTTTTTTTTTTAATGTGAAAAAACAGGCTATTCTCTATCATCCCAACCATATGACACTATGATACAGGCAAAACTCTGGAGACAGTAAAGAGATCCGTGGTTTCCAGGGCTTTAGGGGAGGGGTGGAGAGACGAATAGGCGTGATCCCGCAGTGGTGGATACATGACATTATGCATTTGTCAAGTCCTAAAAACTATACAACACAAAGAGTTAACCCTGATTTAAACTGTGGACTTTAGTTAATGATGATGTATCAATATTGGTTCATCAATTTTAACATGTGTATTACAATGTATTACAATATGACTAGGTGTAAATAATAGGGGAAACTGGGGGTACATGGGATCCCTTTGTATTTTTTGACCCGTTTTTTGGTAAACATAACCAAACAATGTATTAATTTAAAAAACATGTAAATGATTTTAAAGTCACTTCTAGTGGGGAGCAGCCGCATAGCACAGGGAGATCAGCTCAGTGCTTTCTGTCCACCTAGAGGGGTGGGATGGGGGTGGTGGGATAGGGATGGTGGGAAGGAGACACAAGAAGGAGGAGATATGGGGATATATGTATATGTATAGCTGATTCACTTTGTTATACAGTAGAAACTAACACAACATTATACTCCAATAAAGATGTTAAAAAAATATAAAATAATAAAAAAGACACTTCCCCCCAAAAGATATAAAGATCATAAACACATTTGAAATGATGCTCTACATCATCTGTCATTAGGGAAATGCAGATTAAACTTCAATAAAATTCAACTATATACTAATGCAATGGCTAAAATACAAAAATCTGGAAATATCAAATGTAGGAGAGGATGTGGAGCAAAAGGAACTCTTATTCATTGCTGGGTGGAATGAAAAATATACAGCTAGTTTATTTTTTTTCATTTAAGACATATTTTAATAATATCTTTAAAGATGGTTTATAAAATTTTATTAAGTAATTAAATTTATTTAACAATTCAGTATTTCATTAATTAAATCATAAAATATGTAAGAGAAAACTACACTACTGAGAAAAAAAACCACTTACTAAACCCAGATTTGCTAGAATTTCAGGACAAAGATTGGGATTCCTGGCTGCTAAAACCATACCATTAGCATAGGCTCAAAATATAACCAATAGATAAATACAGAAATAAAATCTTATTATGTTATTACAATAATTTATAGAACAAGATTTTTTTAAGCATCTTTATTGGAGTATAATTGCTTTACAATGGTGTGTTAGTTTCTGCTTTATAACAAAGTGAATTAGTTACACATATACATATGTTCCCATATCTCTTCCCTTTTGCATCTCCCTCCCTCCCACCCTCCCTATCCCACCTCTCTAGATGGTCACAAACCACTGAGCTAATGTCCCTGTGCTATGCGGCTGCTTCCCACTAGCTATCTATTTTACGTTTGGTAGTGTATATATGTCCATGCCACTCTCTCACTTTGTCACAGCTTACCCTTCCCCCTCTGCATATCCTTAAGTCCATGCTCCAGTAGGACTGTGTCTTTATTCCCGTCTTACCCCTAGATACTTCATGACCTTTTTTTTTTCCTTAGACTCCATATATATGTGTTAGCATACGGTATTTGTTTTTCTCTTTCTGAATTACTTTACTCTGTATGACAGACTCTAGGTCTGTCCACCTCATTAAAAATAACTCAATTTCATTTCTTTTTATGGCTGAGTAATATTCCATGTATATATGTGCCACATCTTCTTTATCCATTCAGCTGTTGATGGACACTTAGATTGCTTCCATGTCCTGGCTATTGTAAATAGAGCTGCAATGAACATTTTGGTACATGACTCTTTTTGAATTATGGTTTTCTCAGGGTATATGCCCAGTGGTGGGATTGCTGGGTCATATGGTAGTTCTATTTGTAGTTTTTTAAGGAAACTCCATACTGTTCTCCATAGTGGCTGTATCAATTTACATTCCCACCAACAGTGCAAGAGTGTTCCCTTTTCTCCACACCCTCTCCAGCATTAATTGTTTCTAGATTTTTTGATGATGGCCATTCTGACTGGTGTGAGATGATATCGCATTGTAGTTTTGATTTGCATTTCTCTGATGATTAATGATGTTGAGCATTCTTTCATGTGTTTGTTGGCAATCTGTATATCTTCTTTGGAGAAATGTCTATTTAGGTCTTCTGCCCATTTTTGGATTGGATTGTTTGTTTTTTTGTTATTGAGCTGCATGAGCTGCTTATAAATTTTGGAGATTAATCCTTTGTCAGTTGCTTCATTTGCAAATATTTTCACCCATTCTGAGGGTTGTCTTTTGGTCTTGTTTATGGTTTCCTTTGCTGTGCAAAAGCTTTGAAGTTTAATTAGGTCCCATTTGTTTATTTTTGTTTTTATTTCCATGTCTCTAGGAGGTGGCTCAAAAAGGCTCTTGCTGTGATTTATGTCATAGAGCGTTCTGCCTATGTTTTCCTCTAAGAGTTTGATAGTTTCTGGCCTTACATTTAGGTCTTTAATCCATTTTGAGCTTATTTTTATGTATGGTGTTAGGGAGTGTTCTAATCTCATACTTTTACACGTACCTGTCCAGTTTTCCCAGCACCACTTACTGAAGAGACTGTTTTCTCCACTGTATATTCTTGCCTCCTTTATCAAAGATAAGGTGACCATATGTGTGTGGGTTTATCTCTGGGCTTTCTATCCTGTTCCATTGATCTATCTTTCTGTTTTTGTGCCAGTACCATACTGTCTTGATTACTGTAGCTTTGTAGTATAGTCTGAAGTCACGGAGCCTGATTCCTCCAGCTCCATTTTTCATTCTCAGTATTGCTTTGGCTATTCGGGGTCTTTTGTGTTAGAATAAGATTATATGACCTATGTGTAGTACAAGACAACAGTATGGATCTCTTCAGATTGCCTGATTTTACATTTTCTATTCACTTTTGGTCACTTTTGGCTGTTTTTGTTGATTTGTTTTGGTGTTTTGGGGGTTTGTTGTTTTTTGATTTTTTGTTTTGTTTTGTTTTGTTTTTGGTCATGCCGCTCAGCTTGCTGGATCTTAGTTCCCTGAACCCAGGCCCTGGCAATGAAAGCACCGAGTCCTAATCACTGGACCACCAGAGAATTCCTATAACAGGTCACTTTTAAGGCTCTGCTTTTGGCATCCTTTGTCCAAATCTGCACTTACACTCATCAATACCCAGACACTTACTCCTCTAATCTAGTGTGTCTGTTTTAGAAACTGGCAGCTCTGCAATACCAAACATTTCTCATGGCACACAGAGTAAGGGACTGGAGGCAAACTTGTCCCAGAGTTACCTGAAGACCAGTTTTCCATGATGTTTATTGTGTCTAACTGGTGGACATTGTAAAAATTTTAGAAGTGGGACTTCTGATTCCAATGGAAAACTTTGAAAGAAATTTGACCCATGAACACAAGGAAGTCAAAGCAGTCCAGCTGAAGGGAGGACTTTTACCCAGAGTCCTACAACTCAGCACCCTTTCTTTCCCCCCACTCCAGGGTATTTGGCGCTCACATCCAACTGCAGAACTCTAGACTTCCCCTGAACACAGCTGCTAGAAAACCCTTCTCAGACATGGATTTCATCATGCTCCTGCACAGGCATCTATCTGTGTGGACCCCAATATACCCAACTCACTGAATCCCAATTTTGCCACATGGCTTTCTGGCACTACCAAGAACTTGATTATATTACGTGTTCTTGTCATTTTTATACTTTCTGAAAGCTCTTGCATGATGTGTCTCTTTCTCTATATACTTTTAGCTGCATATACTTCAGACTTCAGACTATACTTTTAGCTGCATCCTACACCATTCCTTCTCAACCACCTCTTTTTGTTTTGGTTTCTCAGACGAGAGCAGATATTTTAGCTTCTCTAATCTTTTAGAAGAACCAGTTTTGTTTTCATTGATGTCATTGTTTTCCTAAATTCAATTTCATTGATTTATGCTCTTATCTATATTATTTCCATACTTCTGCCTGACTTGGATGAATTTACTTTTCTTTTTCTACTTTCTTAGGTGAAAGATTAGAGTATTGATTTGAGTCTTTTCTTTATGCTAAATAAAAGCATTTAATGACATAAATTTACCTCTAAGCACAGCTGAATCCCTTAAATTCTGATGTGTCCTGTTTTCATTTTCATTCAGTTGAAAATATTTCCTAATTTCCCGCAATAATTTATTTGAAATAGGATGGCAAAAATATATTGTTTAATTTCCGTAAATTTGGTGACATACCCATATCTCTTTAGTTCTATTCTTTGTTTTAATTCCATTATGGGTAGAGAAATACTTTATATAATCTCAATTCTTTTAAATTTGTTGGGTGTTGTTTTATGGTCTGTGTGAATGCTCTGAGTGCACTTGAAAAGAATACACGTTTTACTGTTGGAGTGTTTTGTAAATGCCAATTGGATCACTTTGGTTGGCATTCTTTTTCAGGTTTTATTTTCTAATTATTTGATTATTTACTCATAGAGGAACATTGATGTTTTAAAATATAATTGCAGCTTTGACTATTTCTCCTTTCCCATTCTCTCAGGTTTTGTTTAATGTGTTTTGAAGCTCTGCTTTTAGGTGCAATCAAATTAAGGACTGCTATGTTGTCTTGGTAAATTGACTTTTTAAAGATTATGTAATTAATATCCCCTATTTATCCTTGGCAGCTTTCCTTCTTATGAAGCCAATTTTTCTGACATTATTTTAATTATTCAGTTACCTTTTATTCCCATTTTTATTTTTTTCTAAATAGCAAATAATAACCTTTTTTGTTTGTTTTTGGGTACATTACCATGATTTTTATCCATCTATAGATTTGTGTAACCACCATAATTAAGATACTGAACACCTCGATAACTGCCCCTCTAAAACAAAGCAAAACAAAACTTTCCCATGTGTTATTTACACTCATAACCTCTCCCCACACCTAACCCTGACAACTACTCATCTATTCTCCACATCCATACTTATATATTTCAAAGAATGTCATATAACTGAAGTAATACAGTATATAACTTATTGATACTGACTTGTTTCACTCAGCAGGCTTTGAGATTTTTCCAGCTCACTGTGTGTCAATAGTTTATTCCTTTTTGTTGCTGAGTAGTATTCCATTGTATGAACGTACCTAGGTTTGTTTATTCATTCACGCATGCAAGGATATAAGATTGTTTCCAGCTATGAATATGAATAGAGCTATTACAGAAATCACATATAGATTTTTGTGTGAAAATAAGTTTTTATTTCTCCCAGCCATGAGATTGTTGAGTCAAATGATAAGTGCATATGTATATAAGAAATTATGAAGTCATTTCCCACAGTGACTGCTCAACTTTATATTCACAGGGGCAAAGCATGAGAGTTCAAGTTATTCTTCACCCTTGCTAGTACTTAATAATGTCAGTATTAGTTTTCAATCTGGTCCTAAAAGTAGTTGTATCTTACTGTGCTTTTAATTTGCTTGTCTCTAATGGTTAATGATGTAGAAATTTTTTCATGGGCTTATTTAACATGCATATGTTAATTTTAGTGAAGTATATTTTGCCCATTTTTAAAATTGGGTTTTCCCCTGAATTTTAAAGCCTGAGATTCCTTTATGTCTTCTAGATACAGATCCTTAGTTGATTTATAAAGATTTTTTCTGGTCTGTAGCTTGACTTTGCTCTTAAGCATGTCTTTTTCAGAGAAATACTTCTTTACTTTTAAAACATTGGATATATTTGATTTATTTTTTTTTTCTTTTTGAAGAATTTTTGGTGTCATTTTTTCAGATCTCTTTGCCTAATTCCAGGTCATTAAATTTTTCTCTATGTTTTTGTATTTGAGCTTTATACTTTTCAATTTGCAAGTCATCAGGGAAGGACATTGAGGAAGGACTGAGGGGACCTGCAACCTCAGATGAAGGAGCCCCAGCCCCACCTGACCCTGGTGTTAATCCAGAGGAGCTCTGGGCAGGGTCCCCAGGTGTGAAGTTTCCAGACCCCATCAAAGGAGTTTGAGGGAAGCTTGGGATCATCTGAGGGGGCTTGACTCAGGTCAGGACAGGGAAGAGTCCCAGGCCCTCCTAGGCTTCAAGCTGGCGCCTCTGAGGAAGAACAGAAGGGCCCTCCCACCACAGATACAGGGAACCTCAGTCCCACTCTGCCCCTGATGTCAACCTCCAAAAGCCCCAGGTGGTGTCCTCAGATGTGTTGTTTCCAGACTTCCATCTTGGGAGCTTGAGGGACTGGACATGAGACTTCCTCTGTGGGCTGTGGCTTTGGTTCGGCAGATGGGAGTTCTCACCCAGTCAGACATCTAGTTGAGGACACTAAGGAAGGACTGAGGAGACCTCTCACCACTGATAGAGGAGGCTCCAGCCCTGCTCCACCCTTGCTGTCTTCCCTGAGAAGTCTCAGCAGTTTTCCCCAGGTGTGCTGTATCTGGACTTACATCTTGGAAGCCTGAGGGAGGTGAGGCTTTTTCTGAGGGACTCAGCCTTGGTTCAATAGAGGGAACAGTCCCAGGCCCTGCCACACATCAAGGTGAGGATCTAGAAGGAGGACACAGAGGACCTCTCACTGCATACAGACAGAGTCTCACAGAAACCCTCCCCTGGTGTTAGCCCTGAGAGGTCCCATGCATGGGCATCAGGTAAAGACAAACCTCAACATCTCCCTGACTTTTTCTTTTGGCATGTCAGGGAGATGGTGGCCTTGAGCTGAGGGACTAACCTCAGGTAAGTAGATGAGAGGGGTGCAGGCCCTGTCAAGAGTAAACATGAGGATTTTGAGGAGGACTGAGGGGACTTCACAGAATCCTGCCTTTCTCTGCTGTCAATCCTGGGAAAGAAATATTTTTTAATATTGAGGAAGTCTGATGCCATTTTTTTTTTGTTTGAATCATGAATTTAATTTTTATTCCTCTAAAGGTTAATGATGTAAATGAATTTTTATGTGCTTATTTAACATCCATATGTCAACTCTCCTGAAGTACATATTGATTTATTTTGCAGATTTAAAAAATTAGGTTGTGTTGACTTAAAAAAAAAAAGCACAATGTGGGAGTTGTGAGTTAAGTTTTATTGGGGGCAAAATGAGGACTGCAGCCCCGGGGGGAACAGCGTTTCAGATAACTCTGAGAAACTGCTCTGAGGAGGCGAGGGGAGGGGCCAGGGTATATAGGAGTTTTGCAACAAAAGGGCAGGTAGTCAGAAAGCCAAAAGATTATTGTTAGTTAAAGAAAACCAGATATCTCAAGTTAAGGAATTTAGCGTTTTTCTATATATGGGAAAATGCAAGAGTCTGGGCTCACTGAAATCATTCCTTTGATATGCACCTCAGTTATCTGGGGCCATTATCCTGTATTTTCACATCCTGAGTTTCCTCAGGGCTCACTGCAGGGACTGGCTGCTGTCTGATGGCTGCTAGATGACAGGTATTCTTTTCAGCCCTGAGTTTCCTCAGGGCTCAAAGGCTCACGCTGGAGGGTTGCAATCTTTTATGACTGTGACATCCTTTGTTTATTGATATGGCAGGAAATATTCCATTCCATTTATAAATATTCCATATAACAGTTGTTTTAAATTTTTTTCAATTTTGAGGATTCTTTTTGTACTCTGGATATAGGTCTTTTGTTGTATATTTGATTTGCAAATATTGTCTTCCAGTCTGTAGCTTTGGTACACATTTGTGAAGACACTCAGCATCATATGTCACTAGGGAATTGCAAATTAAAACAATATTGTTTTATAAAACACACCTATTCAAATGGCTAAAATCCCAAACACCAAATGCTGACAAGGATGTAGAGCAAAAAGAACTCTCAGTAATTCCTGGTGGAAAGGCAAATTAGTACAGCTACTTTGGAAGAGAGCTCAGTTTCTTACAAAACTAGGCATAATCAAAAATTGGTTTGTGACATCATTAACTTCTATGAAAAATAAAATAAGTATAACTTTACCCCTGAGATGAGAATCTTTAACCTAAACAGTAGCTTGAATATGTAAATGCCCATTATCTGTGCACTGTATTTTAATTTGGGGACAAAAATGAGTTTAAGGCTATTTTAAAACTTGTGTGGTTGGAAGATTTCACCTAAGTTTTATGGCTCCAAATTCACTCCTCAGAGTATTAAGAATGTTGTTGCTTATCTGACTTTCATATGATAGAGGAAAAACAGAGCTGATGATTTACATGGGTTTTTCCAAACCAATAAAGCCATGACAAGAACCTCAAAGCCCCTGGCAATCATTCTTATGAGCAACAACTCCCTGAATAAACAAAACATACATCACACTAGGCCAACAGGTGCCTTTTGGGTGAATACAACATTCAAAAATGTAAAGAACTTCCTGAGTTTCAGCATTGAGGATGCAGGAAAGAAAAGAAATGAGATTTTCAATAAACTGTAGGTTCAGCAAAAATAAACTTGATAAAATGATGCATTGCCATTTTTGCAGCAGAAATAACTAGTAGAATTGAGACTGCACAGAAGTACAGTGTTCATCTTACATTAAACATTTTTCAAATAAAAACATATGCAAATCAGTTCAGTGCAGTTTAAAATTATGATTAAATGTATAATTTAGATGCTTAATTGAACTTTTTAATTGGATTTTTCACAATAATTCTGAGTGATGTATAGGTATAATTAACTTATTGAAACCATCTTTCCAAAATAAATTTATACATTTTATAAAGATTGTTTATGTTGCTAACAGTGTACTTCATATAGTAACACTAAAATGATATTTATTTAGGCTTTTTAAATGGAAGTTTCACAAGAGTTGAGTCTTCTGGTATTTTCATATATATATATATATATATATATATATATATATATATATATATTTAGTTCTGGTTCTGGTAAAGGAAGAGTAGTTTAAATATATATAAAAATATATATTTCATATGTACATATAGCTAGTTCTGGTTCTGGTAATGGCTGAGTCGTTTTTTTCAGAATAATCCTCCCACAGATAATACTTATAAACTGAGGCCAAATTTTAAAAAATATAACTACTTGAAGGTACTAGAATAAGACTGAAAGCAGACAGAAACTGGAGGGGATTGAACCTTTGAAAGAAGGAGCTTGCACTGGGTGAGAGTCTTGATTATAGGACTTGTCCCCTGTGGCATTCCTCAGTCTTCATAAAAGAGGAATGCAAGCAGTTAAGCAGAAAATCACCATCATATTGGCTTAAAGTGTCAGAAAAGGGAGCATGTAATTGCCAGAGTTGGTAGAAGTTGAGGAGGAATATCCCAGCAAGTCAAAGTGAGGGTTCCCCTAAAATAAGCATATAAATTCCCTTCAAATGTTTAGCTGAACCATGAACTGTGTTTGCATAGGAAAAAAGTCCAAAAAGCCCAAGTGGAAAACTATAGTTGGAGGGCTGAGAAACACAAGCAGAAATTTCAGTGTTTGGTTGCTGCAAGGGTGACCAAGTCAGGAGTTCAAGTCCAAAAAGGTTAGAATGGCTTGGTAAAACCTTGAGTTTTCACAAGCCAACCCAAAGAAAGTGTAAAACAAAGCTTCTACAAAGTGAAGGTGATCAGTCAGTAATTTAACTACCTGAAAGAACAAAGAGCAACAATCTTCAAAAGAACACAATGGTATTTGTTTTTCTATTTCTGACTTACTTCACTCTGTATGACAGACTCTAGGTCCATCCACTTCACTACAAATAACTTGATTTCGTTTCTTTTTATACCATATGCTAGCATATATATATGGAATCTAAAAAAAAAGTGCTCTGAAGAACCTAGGGGCAGGGCAGGAATAAAGATGCAGATGTAGAGAATGGACTCGAGGGCTCCGGGAGAGGAAGGGTAAGCTGGGACGGAGAGAGTGGCATGGACATATATACGTTACCAAATGTAAAATAGATAGCTAGTGGGAAGCAGCCACATAGCACAGAGAGATCAGCTTGGTGCTTTGTGACCACCTAGAGGGATGGGATAGGGAGGGTGGGAGGGAGACGCAAGAGGGAGGGGATAGGGGGATATATGTATACATATAGCTGATTCTCTTTGTTGTACTGCAGAAACTAACACACCATTGTAAAACAATTATACCTAAATAAAGATGTTTTTTAAAAAAAAAGACAATGGAATTCAGAGTGTCTATACTGTGTAAACCATAATGCCTAGTATACAGTAACAATTAGTAGGCATGCAGTGAAGCATTAATATGGTGATGCTGCAGATTTGGGAATTAATTGACACATTGTTTTCAGGTGTAGATAAAGTGTTGATAGAGATAGACTGTATAAGAGTCCATAAATTAAGTATTTAATATTAAAGAATGCCAAAAAATTGAGTTCCTATAGACTATGTCCCCTAAGCAAAATATAATTATATTAGAAAAAGTGATAAAGAGAAATTATAAAGAAAATTATAAAAATGTGAATTGCATAAAATATAGCATGCCAACTCAGGGGGGCTTGCAGGTAAAGTATTTGTAGAGAAACATTCTTGCTTTAAATTCATATATTACAAAAGCAGAAAGTTCTCAAATCAATAATCAACATTTTTACCTCAAGAAACTAGAAAAAAGAGCAAAATAAACCCAAGTTAAGTAGAAGGAAAGAAATAATAAGGATAAGAGCAGAAATCAATGATATAGAACACAATTAATGGACTAAATTAACAAAACTAAAAAGTTGCTTCTTTGAAAATATGAACACACTTCATATAACTAGGAAGATAATAAAAATGATAGAGATACAGATGATAGAGAGATACAGACAGCCAGAGACAGCCAGAGTCAGAGAGGGGGAGAGAGAACAAACAAATGCCAACATCAGAAATGAAAGCAGGATATCATGACAGATCCTGCAGATTTTAAAAACACAGTAAAGAAGCAATATGAAAAATATGTCAGTAAATTTGACACCTTAGATCAAATTGAAAATAACTTGAAGAAGAAAACTTAGGACTGTCTCAAAAAATAAAATAGAAAAGCTAAAGTACCCTATATCTATTAAGGATGGTAAGTTCATTATCAAAAACTTTTGCCTCACCATCACAAAAAATTCCAGGCCCAGATAATTTAACTGATGATTTTTATCAAACATTTATTGAAATAGGGATAATGATATATTACACAATCTTTTGGAAAATTGAGGAGGGAGCACTTCCCAACTAATTTTATAATGCAAGTGCAAACATACCAAAAGTTGACCCTGAATAAAACTTAAATTCACAACTCTTATGTTGTGTGTTTTTCCTCTGACAGCAAGTACAAACTTTTGCCAAAAGATGACAAATATTTTATGAGAAAGAAACTGTTGACCAGTATTGCTGATAAATGTAGAAACATAAAACCTTAATAAAATATTAGCAAATCAAAGCTGACAATATATTAAATGGGTTAAACATAATCAAGTGGGAATGTAAGAATGCAAATTTGGTTTAAAATTTTAAGACCGTTTACTATAATTTACCACGTTAACTTTAAAATGGATAAAATCATCTCAATAATTGTGTTAAAAAGACTCAACACATGTCGTTATGCATTTATGGTTTTAAAAAATACTCTCAGCTAACTAGGAATAAAGGGATGTTTCCTCACTCTGAAAAATGAGTCTCTATTAAAACACTTGCATCTAACATAGTCAACTATGTCAAATTTCCCCCTAAGTTCAGAAACAAGGAAAATATCCCTACTTTCACTTTTATTCAATAGCCAATGGGTCAAAGGAAAAGTCACAGGGGCAATTAGAAAATAATTTGAGGTAAAGGAAAATAAAACAGAACATAGCAAAACTTATAGGATACAGCAAAAACCATGCTCAATGGAAATTTATGGTGGTGAATACCTACATTAAAAAAGAAGAAAGATCTCAAAAAGTAACCAAGCTGTACACCTTAAGGAACTAAGAAATGAAGAGCAAGCTAATCCCAAAGATAGTAAAAGGAAGGAAATAGTAAAGATTAGAGTGGAGATAAATGACATGGAGAATAGAAAAGAGAAAAGAACCACAAAATCTACAAACCTTTAGTTAGACTGACCAGGAAAAAAAAATAGAGATGACTCAATAAAATCAGAAATAAAAGTGAGGAACTCACTGCCGATACTGCAGAAATAAAAGAATTGTAAGAAGGTACATGAACAATTGTACATCAACAAATTAGATAATGTAGATGAAGTGGAAAAATTCCTAGAAACACACAAACTTCCAAAACTAACCAAAGAAGAAATGGAAAATCTGTACAAACTTAAAACAAGTAAAGAGATTGTACCAGTAATCTAAAACCTCCCAACAAACACAAACCCAGTACCAGATGGTTCAGTGATGATTTCCACCAAATATTTCAGGAAGAATTAACACAAGCCCTTCTGAAACTCTTACAAAACACAGAACAGTAAACTATTATGGCAACATTGTCCTGACACCAAAGCCAAACGAAAACATCACAAGGAAACAAAGTTACATACCAATTATTTCTTATGAATATAATGCAAAAAAGTCCTCAACAAAATCCTAGGAAACAAAATCTGGGAGTATATTAAAAGGCTTATACACCATGACCAAGCAGGATTTAGCCCACTTGTAAGAGTGGTTCAACATAAAATAATGAATGAATGTAATACATGACATTCATAAAATGAACAATCCACATAACCATCTCAATTGATTCATGGTTAAAAATAAATAAACTTAACAAAAAAATCCTCTCAGAATAGAAGAAGTCTTCTTAAACATGATAAAAGGTATGTCTTAGTTTGACTGCTATAAAAAAAAATCATAGATATTTGCCTTTAACAACAAACTTTTACTTCACACTTCTTCTGTAGGCTCGGAAGTCTAGGATCAAGGTGCTGGCAGATTCAGTGTCTGGTAAAAACTAGCTTCCTTGTTCATGAACAGCCATAGACAGGCATCTTGCTATGTCTTCGCATAGTGCTAAGAAGGCTAGAGAGGTTTCTAGGGTCTTTTTAAATAATGGCACCAATCCCATGCTATTATTGGTCATTATTGGTCACCATTATGACCAATTACCTCCAAAACGCCCCACTTCCCAACTCAATAACCTTGGAAGTTAGAATTCTGTCTTTCACAAATGAGTATGATATTCCCTATGGGTTTTTCATAAATACCTTGTTATGGACTGGATATTTGTGGACTGAATTCATATGCTGAGGGCACAAATATTCAGTGCATAACAATGTATTTATGGAAAAACCCATCGGTAATATCATACTCAGTTGTGGAAAAACTAAAAGCTTCCCTTCTAAAATCAGGAACAAGACAAAGATGACTGCTGTTGCTATTTCTATTCAACACTGTACTGGACATTCTAGCCTGAACAATTAGAAAAGAAAAAGAAATTATAGGCTCCAGATTAGAAAGTAGGAAGTAAAAGTATGTCCATTTACATATGACATTTTCTTATATAAAGTCCTAAAGAATCCACAAAAAATACAGCTAATAATCAAATTCAGCAAATTTGAGGGATATAGATCAATACATAAAAATCAGTTGTCTCGGGCTTCCCTGGTGGCGCAGTGGTTGAGAGTCCACCTGCCAATGCAGGGGACACGGGTTCGTGCCCTGGTCTGGGAAGATCCCACATGCTGCGGAGTGGCTGGGCCTGTGAGCCATGGCCACTGAGCCTGCGTGTCCGGAGCCTGTGCTCTGCAACGGGAAAGGCCAAAACGGTGAGAGGCCCGCGTACTGCAAAAAAAAAAAAAAAAAAAAAAAAAAATCAGTTGTCTATATATGAACAATGAGCAATCTCAAAAGGATTCTTTTTAAATTTCATTTACAATAGCATCAAAAAGAATAAAATATTGAGGAATAAATTTAATCAAAGATATAAAGACTTGTATACTGAAAATTATTAACATTGCTTAAAGAAATTAAAGAAGACATAAATAAATAGAAAGACACACCATGTTCATGGATTAGAATACTTAATGTTGTTAGTATGGAAATACTCCTCAAAGTGATCTATAGAATCAATGCAATTCTTATCAAAATTGCAATTGCCAAAATTTGCAGAAATTGAAAAATTCATGTGGAATTGCAAGGACCCTCAAGTAGCCAAAATAATCTTGAGAAAGAAGAACAAAAGTGGAGGACACACAATTTCCAATTTCAAAACTGACTACAGCACTACAGAAATCAAAACATTTTAGCAATGGCATAAGGATGGGCATATAAATCAATGGAACAGAGTTAAAAGTCTGAAGTACATCCATAAACCTATGGTCATTTAATTTTTTTTAAATGGGTGACTAGTATTTTATTTAATTAATGTCTCACTAGAAGCTGACAAAAAAATGGAACTCATCACATTTCCTTTTTTTTGTAGTTTTATTGAGATATAATTGACATATAGCACTGTATAAGTTTAAGATATAGAGCATAATGATATGAGTTACATACAACATAAAATGATTATCACAGTAAGTTTAGTGAATATCTATCATCTCATATAGATACAAAATTAAAGAAATAGAAAAAATTTTTGTGATGAGAACTCTGAGGATTTACTGTTTAACAGCTTTCATACAAAACGTACAGCAGTGTTAATTATATTTATCATGGTGTACATTACAACCCTAGTACTTATTTATCTTATAATTGCAAGTTTGTACCTTTTGACTGCCTTCATCCAGTTCCCCTTCCCCCCAACCCCTGCCTCTGGTAACCACAAATCTGATCTATTTTTCTATGAGTTTGTTTTTTTTAATTAATTAATTTATTTATTTATTTTTGGCTGTGTTGGGTCTTCATTCCTGTGCGTGGGCTTTCTCTAGTTGCGGTGAGTGGGGATTACTCTTTGTTGTGCTGCGTGAGCTTCTCATGCAGTGGCTTCTCTTGTTGCGGAGCACGAGTTCTAGGTGCATGGGCTTCAGTAGTTGCAGCACACGGGCTCAGCAGTTGTGGCCTGTGGGCTCTAGATCACAGGCTCAGTACTTGTGGCACACAGGCTTAGTTGGTCCGCGGCCTGTGGGATCTTTCCGGACCAGAGCTCAAACCTGTGTCCCCTGCATTGGCAGGCAGATTCTTAACCACTGTGCCACCAGGGAAGTCCCAGTTTGTTTGTTTTTGAAGTATAATTGACCTACAATGATATTTTAGTTCCTGTTACACAATATAGTATTTTGGTATTTCTATACATTTCAAAATGATCACCATAAGTCTAGTTGTGATATACAAACATATTACATGTTTATTGACTATATTCCTCCAAGCTGTATATTTCTTACACATGACTCATTTATTTTGAAACTGGAAGTTTATACTTCTTAATCTCCCTCACCTATTTCCCCACACCCCCTCCCCTCTGGCAACCACTTGTTTGTTATCTGTATCTATAACTGTTTTTGTTTTGTTATGTTTGTTCATTTGTTTTCTTTTTTAGATTCCATGTATAAGTGAAATCATACTGTCTTCCTCTGAGTTATTTCACTTAGCACAATGCCCTCTAGGTCCATTCATGTAGTCATAAATGGCAAGATTGCATTTTTTGGTGGCTAAGTAATATTCTATTGTATATATATACCACATCTTCTTTATCCATTCATCTATTGATGGACACTTGGGTTGTTTCCATATCTTACCTATCGTAAATAATGCTGCAGTGAACATAGGGGTGCATATATCTTTTCGAATTAGTGTTTTCATTTTCTTCAGATAAATACCCGGGAGTTGGATTGCTGGATCATATGGTAGTTCTATTTTTAATTTTTTGAGGAATCTCCTTACTGTTTTCCATAGCAGCTATACCAATTTACTCTCCCACCAACAGTGCACGAGGGTTCTCTTTTCTCCACATCCATACCAACATTTGTTGTTTGTTGCCTTTTTGATAATAGCCATTCTGACAAGTGTGAAGTGATATCTTATTGCACAGTCATTTAATTTTTATCAAGGAGGAAATAATAGTTTTCTCAACAAATGGTTCTGGGAAAACTGTATATCTACATGCAAAGGGATAAAGTTAGACATTTACCTCACACCATTTAAAAACACTAACTTAAAATGTAGCAAAGACCTAAATAAAAGAGGTAAAACTCTAAGAGCCTTAGAAGAAGCATAGAAATATATCTTCATAACTGGGTTTGGCAATAGATTTTTAGATATGACACCAAAAGCAGGAGCAACAACAAGAAGAGATAAATTGAACTTCAGCAAAATTAAAAACTTGTGCATCAAGTGACAAGAGAATCATGAAATGGGAGAAAATATTTACAAATTACATATGAAATAAGTTTCTAGTGTCCAGAATATATAATGAGCTCTTACAACTCAACAACAAAAGAAAAACAACCCAATTAAAAAGTGGGCAGAGGATTTAAATAGACATTTTACCAAAGAATGTATACAAGTGGACAACAAGAACGTGAAAAGATGCTCAACACCATTAGTCATTAGGGAAAGTCAAATCAAAACCACAATGAAATACCACTTCACAATAGACCATAACAAGTATTAGCAATGATGTGGCATAAATTAGAAGTTTCATATAATGTTGGTGGAAATATAAAATGGTACAGCTGCTATGGAAAAAGGTCTAGCTTGTCCTCCAAAGATAAAATATAGCATTGTCATATAGCCTAACAATTTTACCCTTAGGTACATACCCAAGAGAAATAAAACATAAGTCCACACTAAAACTTGGACACAAATGTTCATAGCATTATTATTCATAATAGCCAAATAATGGAAACAACCCACATATCTATGAACTGATGAACAGATAAAATGTGGCATACCCATACAATGGAATATTTTTCAGCAGTAGAAAGGAATAAAATAATGATACTTTCTACAATATGGATGAACCTTGAAAACATTGTGCTAAATAAGCAGAGGCACACCACAAAGGGCACATACTGTAGGATTCAAATTAAAAATAATATCCAGAACTGGCAAATCCATAGAGACCAAAAATAGATTATTGGTTGCCAAGGTGGGATAGAGCACAGGGGGAGTGGGAATGATTATTGACAGATAATGTTTCAACATTTGTTTTTAGGGTGTTGAAAATGTTTTAAAAATTAGATTGTGGCAATAGTTGCACAATTCTATGAATATACTATGTACTATGGAGCTGTACTCTTTAATTGGGTGGGTGAATGTAATGGCCTATAAAATATATCTCAATAGATTGGGATTGACATATATACACTAATATGTATAAAATAGATAACTAATAAGAACCTGCTGTATAAAAAATAAATTTCAAAAATTCAAAAAACAAATCTCAGTAAAACCATAAAAATTGGGAATCTCTTAAAATTAATACAGTATTAAGTTACAATTAAGAAAAAAAGGAGAAATAAGAAACCCCATTAGTCATATATGTATACAAACTTTGTAATTAAAAATTTTCCAACAAGGAAAACTCCTGTCCCAGAAGACTTTGTTGGCAAATTGTATGAAACATTTAAGGAAAAATTAATCTCAGTTATATATAAACTTATTCAGAAAGCAGAAGAGGAGGAAATACTTCCCAAGTTATATTATGATATTAACCACAATAAAAAAGGCAGAAAAACATATAAGAATAGCAATAACAACAAAACTAAAGTAAGCTAAGCAAAATGAGAAGACAGAAAAACACAAAGCAGATGAAGGAGCAAGATAAAAACCCACCAGACCTAACAAATGAAGAGGAAATAGGCAGTCTACATGAAAAAGAATTCAGAATAATGATAGTAAAGATGATCCAAAATCTTGGAAATAGAATAGACAAAACGCAAGAAACATTAAACAAGGACCTAGAAGAACTAAAGATGAAACAAGCAATGATGAACAACACAATAAATGAAATTTAAAATACTCTAGATGGGATCAATAGCAGAATAACTGAGGCAGAAGAACAGATACGTGACCTGGAAGATAAAATAGTGGAAATAACTACTGCAGAGCAGAATAAAGAAGAAAGAATGAAAAGAACTCAGGACAGTCTCAGAAACCTCTGGGACAACATTAAACACACCAACTTTCGAATTATAGGGGTTCCAGAAGAAGAAGAGAAAAAGAAATGGACTGAGAAAATATTTGAAGAGATTATACTTGAAAACTTCCCTAATATGGGAAAGGAAATAGTTAATCAAGTCCAGGAAGCACAGAGAGTCCCATACAGGATAAATCCAAGGAGAAACATGCCAAGACAAAAATTAATCAAACTGTCAAAAATTAAATACAAAGAAAACGTATTAAAAGCAGCAAGGGAAAAACAACAAATAACACACAAGGGAATCCCCATAAGGTTAACAGTTGATCTTTCAGCAGAAACTCTGCAAGCCAGAAGGGACTGGCAGGACATATTTAAAGTGATGAAGGAGAAAAACCTACAACCAAGATTAGTCTACCCAGCAAGGATCTCATTCAGATTTGATGGAGAAATTAAAACCTTTACAGACAAGCAAAAGCTAAGAGAGTTCAGCACCACCAAACCAGCTTTACAACAAATGCTAAAGGAACTTCTCTAGGCAAGAAACACAAGAGAAGGAAAAGACCTACAATAATGAACCCAAAACAATTAAGAATATGGGAATAGGAACATACATATCGATAATTACCTTAAATGTTAATGGACTAAGTGCTCCCACCAAAAGACACAGACTGACTGAATGGATACAAAAACAAGACCCATATATATGCTGTCTACAAGAGACCCACTTCAGACCTAGAGACACATACAGACTGAAAGTAAGGGGACGGAAAAGATATTCCATGCAAATGGAAACCAAAAGAAACCTGGAGTAGCAACACTCATATCAGAGAAAATATATTTTAAAATAAAGACTATTAGAAGAGACAAAGAAGGACACTACATAATGATCAAGGGATTGATCCAAGAAGAAGATATAACAATTGTTAAGTATTTATGGACCCAACATAGGAGCACCTCAATACATAAGGCAAATACTAACAGCCATAAAAAGTGAAATCAATAGTAACACATTCATAGTAGGGGACTTTAACACCCCACTTTCACCAATGGACAGATCGTCCAAAATGATAATAAATAAGGAAACACAAGCTTTAAATGATACATTAAACAAGATGGACTTAATTGATATTTATAGGACATTCCATCCAAAAACAACAGAATACACATTTTTCTCAAGTGCTCATGGATCATTTTCCAGGATAGATCATATCTTGGGTCACAAATCAAGCCTTGGTAAATTTAAGAAAATTGAAATTGTATCAAGTATCTTTTCCAACCACAACGCTATGAGACTAGATATCAATTACAGGAAAGATCTGGAAAAAATACAAACACATGGAGGCTAAACAATACAAGACTTAATAACAAAGTGATCACTGAAGAAATCAAAGAGGAAATTAAAAAATACCTAGAAACAAATGACAATGGAGACACAACGACCCAAAACCTATGGGATGCTGCAAAAGCATTTCTAAGAGGGAAGTTTATAGCAATACAATCCTACCTTAAGAAACAGGAAACATCTCAAATAAACAACCTAACCTTGCACCTAAAGCAATTAGAGAAAGAAAAAAAAAAAAACCCCAAAGTTAGCAGAAGGAAAGAAATCATAAAAATCAGATCAGAAATAAATGAAAAAGAAATGAAGGAAATGATAGCAAAGATCAATAAAACTAAAGGCTGGTTCTTTGAGAAGATAAACAAAATTGATAAACCATCAGCCAGACTCATCAAGAAGAAGAGGGAGAAGACTCAAATCGATAGAATTAGAAATGAAAAAGGGGAAGTAACAACTGACACTGCAGAAATACAAAAGATCATGAGAGATTACTACAAGCAACTCTATGCCAATAAAATGGGCAACCTGGAAGAAATGGACAAATTCTTAGAAATGTACAACCTGCCAAGACTGAATCAGGAAGAAAGAGAAAATATGAACAGACCAATCACAAGCACTGAAATTGAAATTGAGATTAAAAATCTTCCAACAAACAAAAGCCCAGGACCAGATGGCTTCCCAGCCGAAATCTATCAAACATTTAGAGAAGAGCTAACACCTATCCTTCTCAAACGCTTCCAAAATATAGCAGAGGGAGGAACACTCCCAAACACATTCTACGAGGCCACCATCACCCTGATACCAAAACCAGACAAGGATGTCACAAAGAAAGAAAACTACAGGCCAATATCACTGATGAACATAGATGCAAAAATCCTCAACAAAATACTAGAAACAGAATCCAACAGCATATTAAAAGGATCATACACCATGATCAAGTGGGGTTTATTCCAGGGATGCAAGGATTCTTCAACATACGCAAATCAATCAATGTGATACACCATATTAACAAATTGAAGGAGAAAAACCACATAATCATCTCAATAGATGCAGAGAAAGCTTTTGACAAAATTCAACACCGATTTATGATAAAAACCCTGCAGAAAGTAGGCATAGAGGGAACTTTCCTCAACATAATAAAGGCCATATATGACAAACCCACAGCCAACATCGTCCTCAATGGTGAAAAACTGAAAGCATTTCCACTAAGATCAGGAACAAGACAAGGTTACACACTCTCACCACTCTTATTCAACATAGTGTTGGAAGTTTTAGCCACAGCAATCAGAGAAGAAAAGGAAATAAAAGGAATCCAAATCGGAAAAGAAGAAGTAATGCTGTCACTGTTTGCAGATGACATGATATTATACATAGAGAATCCTAAAGATGCTACCAGAAAACTACTAGAGCTAATCAATGACTTTGGTAAAGTAGCAGGATACAAAATTAATGCACAGAAATCTCTGGCATTCCTATACACTAATGATGAAAAATCTGAAAGTGAAATCAAGAAAACACTCCCATTTACCATTGCAACAAAAAGAATAAAATATCTAGGAATAACCCTACCTAAGGAGACAAAAGACCTGTATGCCGAAAATTATAAGACACTGATGAAAGAAATTAAAGATGATACAAATAGATGGAGAGATATACCATGTTCTTGGATTGGAAGAATCAATATTGTGAAAATGACTCTACTGCCCAAAG
>NW_021703779.1:118201549-118236641 GCF_005190385.1 Monodon monoceros
AATCAGGCTCCCTGACTTCAGACTATACTACGAAGCTACAGTAATCAAGACAGTATGGTACTGGCACAAAAACAGAAAGATAGATCAATGGAACAGAATAGAAATCCCAGAGATAAACCAAAGCACATATGGTCACCTTATCTTTGATAAAGGAGGTAGGAATGTACAGTAAAGAAAGGACAGCCTCTTCAGTAAGTGGTGCTGGGAAAACTCGACAGGTACATGTAAAAGTATGAGATTAGATCACTCCCTAACACCATACACAAAATAAGCTCAAAATGGATTAAAGACCTAAATGTAAGACCAGACACTATCAAACTCATAGAGGAAAAAATAGGCAGAACCCTCTATGACATAAATCACAGCAAGATCCTTTTTCACCCACCTCCTAGAGAAATGGAAATAAAAACAAAAATAAACAAATGGGACCTAATGAAACGTAAAAGCTTTTGCATAGCAAAGGAAACCATAAACAAGACCAAAAGACAACCCTCAGAATGGGAGAAAATATTTGCAAATGAAGCAACTCAAAAAGGATTAATCTCCAAAATTTACAAGTAACTCATGCAGCTCAATAAGAAAAAAACAAACAACCCAATCTAAAAATGGGAAGAAGACCTAAATAGACATTTCTCCAAAGAAGATATACAGACTGCCAACAAACACATGAAAGAATGCTCAACATCATTAATCATTAGAGAAATGCAAATCAAAACTACAATGAGATATCTTCTCACACCAGTCAGAATGGCCATCATCAAAAAATCTAGAAACAATAAATGCTGGAGAGGGTGTGGAGAAAATGGAACACTCTTGCACTGCTGGTGGGAATGTGAATTCATACAGCAACCATGGAGAACAGTATGCTGGTTCCTTAAAAACTGCAAATAGAACTACCATATGACCCAGCAATCCCACTACTGGGCATATACCCTGAGAAAACCATAATTCAGAAAGTCATGTACCAAAATGTTCATTGCAGCTCTAATTACAATAGCAAGGAGATGGAAACAACCTATGTGTCCATCATCAGATGAGTGGATAAAGAAGATGTGGCACATATATACAATGGAATATTACTCAGCCATAACAAGAAACGAAATTGAGCTATTTGTAATGAGGTGGATGGACCTAGAGTCTGTCATACAGCGTGAAGTAAGTCAGAAAGAGAAAGACAAATACCATATGCTAACACATATATATGGAATCTAAGAAAAAATGTCATGAAGAACCTGGGGTAAGACAGGAATAAAGACACAGACCTACTAGAGAATGGACTTGAGGATATGGGGAGGGGGAAGTATAAGCTGTGACAAAGCGACAGAGTGGCATAGACATATATACACTACCAAACGTAAAATAGATAGCTAGTGGGAAGCAGCCGCGTAGCACAGGGAGATCAGCTAGGTGGTTTTGACCACTTAGAGGGGTGGAATAGGGAGGGTGGGAGGGAGGGAGACGCAAGAGGGAAGAGATATGGGAACATATGTATATGTATAACTGATTCACTTTGTTATAAAGCAGAAACTAACACACCATTGTAAAGCAATTATACTCCAATAAAGATGTACTAAGAAAAAAGATAGAGTCATTTCTCCAAGGTTCAGTTGACCATCACACTTCTGGGTAGCACTTAACCAGGAAAAACATGATCTTTGAAGCAAACAAAAGTGGATTTATGTCGTGCATCTGCCACTTACTTGCCACGTGATATTAAACCGTCACATCTTTTTGAGCATCAGTTTCCTTGTGTGTAGAATGGAAATAGTGCCATTTAATCACTTTCTAGAAAGCTTGTGAGCACCAACTTAAGATAAAAAAAAGTAAAGCCACATCAGAATACCTGAGATTTAAGAGTCCTTCAACTGATAATATTTAAGTATGGTATGGGATGTAGCTGTGGTAATCCTCACTTTACAGATGAAGAAAGAGGTTCAGAGACATTAAGTTACCTGTCCAAAGTCACACATTTTCTCAGGCCATTTACCAAAGAGTTATCCTTGACTTATCTTTTCCCCTCAATCCTACTCCCTCCCAATATCTAATCCATTAACAAATTCTACCGTAAGATTTGATATCAAATTCTGCTATTTGTTCCCATCTCCACCATAACCATCTTAGACTAAGTCTCTCACTTTATCTCTCACTTGGCTTATTTCAACAGCCTCTTAACTGGTCCCCCAACTCCAACTCTTACCTGCCCTACTATCTGTTCTCAACAAAACAGTAAGGATAAACCATACACAAGGCTATGCCACTTTCCTGTTTAAAACTCAACAATGGCTCCCACTGTGCTTAGAATCAAAACCAAAACCCTTAGCAGAGCCTTCAGGACTCTGTATTCTCAGATCTCTGTCTACATCTCTAATTTAGTCTGTTACCACTCAACCCCTTGTTCGCTGTTTCAGTCACACAAGCCTAATTGTATCTCCTCATGCAGCAATCTTCTATTCTGCCTGGGAGCTTTTATGCTTGCCAGTCCTCTGCTTGGAAGGTGCTCCCACTAGAGCCTCACAAAATTTCTCCTCCTTATCATGCAGGTCCCTGATCAAACGCCATCTCCTCAAGAGGCCTTTTCTGATTACCTGATCTACAATAACTTCATGTTCCCATTCAGTCATTGACTCTTCATTGGGCCTCATCTTCTCCCTAGCCCTTACCACTATCTAAAATTACTGTATTTATTTCCTTAATTTTTTACTTGTTTATTTTCAGTCCCACCTTACTCTTAAAGGCTATGCCTTTTTATATAAAACATGAAACAAAATAAAAAAAAATCCTGAATTTTTTTAAAAGTCATTTAAGTGGAAGCAGTAATCAGTTAAATCTATTTTATCTTTTAAACTTATCTAGTGAATCTATTTGATCCCAGTCAACTGATTAGTTTCCCATTGTACACCTAGACTAAGGCAGGCATTTTTACAAAGCATTCGAACGCTCGGGACACTATTTAGCAAAGAGGAAATCAGCCAGCCTTCTGCTCACTTGGGAATCAGGAGTAGGAATGCCATAGATGATTTCCTCTCATTTTTAGTGATGCAAAACCTCCTCCAAGTCTTTTGCCAGAGCTGCTAATAAGAAGCCAAATTGACTAATTTGATCTTCACCTTCTCCCTCCATCCCTGAGCAGTACACATCAGAGGTGCTAATGAACAAAAAAGGGGCTCAATGTGCAATCACAGGAGGCCAGAGGAGGAGCAGAGCAGAGATTCTGGAACTTGTTGGCTAATAAGGTTTGTTTTTCTCATCCACTTCTTGGCCAGGAATGTGAAGATGTAAGGCCTGGTAGACTTACCCTTGAATATGTGCTCATACGGGGAGGTGACCAGCCCAATGGGAATCGGCAAGAAATGAAAAAGTGGCTCAGGGCCAGCCCAGCCACTTAGACAACAAAAGAAAGCCAGCTGTCTAAGTTTCACATCAGCACACTTCACACACAAGCGACTTACAGCTTCACAAATACCTTAGTGAGGGGTGGATGGAAGTTCACATCAGTTTCATACTGTAGTAAGATCTGTACATAATCATCATTGCTGTATACTATAAACTGCTTAGTATATGTTATAATTCATTTTATAATGGTTTTGTTTGCTTAGATAATTCTGAATAAGATATACCTAACCAGTGGTTGAAGCCACTCCCCAGAGTGTATGGTGTTGGCAGAATAGTGGCTGAGTAGTTTTTTGGATGGACCAACTTCACTTCCTACTAGATATGCCCTCATGATTAAAGCCCTACCAAAGCTCACAGAAGCTGGGAAATTCTGGCTTTAGCTTACGAGCCTGGAAGTGGAATTCTTGCAGCAGCCAAAAGATCTTGAAATGCTGTTTGACATAAACCCAAACATGCTAGAACACTGTCAAAGGGAACTTTCTCACTGATAAAGGTGCCTTTCCAGATATAAAGAAAAAATAATGTGGCTCCTTTATTTATGAATTGCATACTGCTTGACTCTACCTGGGCAGCAGTTCTGAAAAGTGGCATGAAAAGTTGATGACCATCTAATTTTACTGGAGCTCTGAGTTTTCCATTTGGGTCAAGTACAATGAGCAAAGAAATCAATAGTAGGTCAGACTCGGCACTGTGTTGGCAAGACAGACTCAGAGTCCCAGATTTCTACCAATGTAAGATTTACACTGCTCAGCAGACACTGCAATGCACCTCTTTTTACATTTCTATTTAAACAAGTGTTTGGATAAATGCTCTGATGTCACTGCTCAAAATAAAGACTGCCATAAGATCCAACTACAAGATTTGTTTAGCATTCTGTGCACAGATCCCTGCAGAGCCCGTGCATTTCCAAAGTTATTTCGTAGCACAAACCTTCGTCAGATGAGAATCATTAGGTTCTCCACACAAATTGGTTGTCTCTGGAGCATTTCCTCTTGGCCGTCAATTTGGCATGTTACAGAGTTAGAGCATTGTGTCTTTACTTTTCTTGTCAGTCTGTTCATCTGTTTCCAGTATGTTTCTCTTTCTCATAATCACTGAGAGAATATCCTTGCCCTTTTCCAAAGAAGCCATGCCTCCTTAACCAAGGATAAAGTTTAGCTTTTCAATAACCTACACATTACAATGCACAGTAATAAAAATAGCTATTTTGGGGGGGCTCCTAGTCTGTGCTAGGAGCCAGAACTGGCTACATAATTCACCAGGCCCAATGCAAAATGAAAATATGGAACCTGTACAAAATGATGAAGAATCTCACGATGGTGACAACAGAGCATTAAACTAAATGCAGGGCCCTTCAAACTGCAGGGCCCTGGGCGATTGCACAGATCACATGCCCATGAAACTAATCCTGCTAAGAGCTAATTTATTTCTAGTTTGAAAAAGCAGAAATCATTATTTCTAGTTTGCAAAAGCAGAAATCAAAACTCAGAGGAGTAAAGAAACATCAAAAATTAGACCACTAAGAAGTGGTCAAGCCAGCTCTATCTGACTCAAAAACCTGTCTTCTTTCCCCTATGCTCAGGGTTGGCAAACTATGGGCCGCAGGCCAATTCTGGCCCACAAGCTTAAAATGTTTTTTACATTTCAAATGGTTGAATACAACAAAAAGAAGAATATTTCATGAGGGTTGAAAATTATACAAAATTCAAGTTTCAACGTCCATAAAGGCAGTTTTGTTAGAACATAGCCACGACCACTCACTTGTTGTGTGTGACTACTTCTGTACTCTAAGGGCAGGGTTGAGTAATTGTACCTGAGACCTAGTGGCCTGCCAAGCTTGAAATATTAACTCTTTACAGAAAAATTTCTCAACCCCTGCTCTATACCATGCAGCCAGTGAGCACAGAATTGTTTGAAAGAAAAATAAATGTACATGCATAGATTGAATGGGATATTTCCTCATCCTTAGCATATTAGTTTCCCAGGGCTGTCATAACAAAGTGCCTCTAACTGGGTGACTTAACAGAAATGTGTTTTTCTTACAGTTTTGGAAGCCAGAAGCCTGAAATCAAGGTGTTGGTAAGGTTGGTTCCTTCTGAGAATTCTGAGGCAGTATCTGTTCTAGGCCTTTCTCTTGTCTTCTGCTTACAGCCAGCAATCCTTGGCATTCTTTGGCTTATAGATGCCTCACTCCAACTCTGCTTCACATGGAATTCTTCCTGTGCCTCTGTATCTTCATGTGACCATCTCCTTATAAGGACAAAAGTCATATTGGATTAGGAGCCCACTCTATCCCAGTATGAACTCTTCTTAACTAATGACATCAGCAAAGGCTGTATTTCCAAATAAGATCACATTCACGGGTACGGGGGTTTAGGACTTCAACATATCTTTTTGGTGGAGGACACAAACCCATAACACTTAGTGTAGTAAATAAATAGTAAGCATGCAAATGAAGAGGAAACAACCTACAATCTCATAGCATTCCTCAGTCTGATTTCCCTATCCCTGACCAGACTAAGCCATGCAGCAAGTATTTACAGGACTTCTCCAAATCAATGTTCTCAGACCTACTTTCAACCTTCATCTTACCTAATTTCTCAGATCCTGGGAGCACCTTGGATGCCCAGTGGACTCTACCTGCAAATCCCTTTGTTTTAGCATTTATAAATTAAGATCAGGCAATGTAGTAGAGGATTTTTACTTCACACACATTCTGAACACTGGAATGTGCACCATGATGTGGTTCCTTACTTCATTCATTCTGTCTAGTTCAATCCCTTTTTTTGTTGTGAATAGGTGTCTTTGTATTTTTTCAGATATCATATCCTTGGAAATAGAACTGTACTGTATTGGAAATCCAAGGCTATCAAGCACTTCATTGCGTCACTTGAATTTTCAACAAAGGCCTTTTGGAATTCTAAAGAATTCTGGTGTGCCTTCAGTTCATGGCATGGTGTTACAGACTGCATGGGCCCCACTTTAATACTCAGCAACCACTTTCATCTTCAAAGCACTGCCTTCTGATTTAATTAGTTTTTCTGATTTTCTCTGAAGTACATCATCTTTCTTCCTACTTTATTTTAAGGGAAAGTAAAGTAACAAGAGGAAAACCCTTATAAAGCATTGCAGATATTTCTTGATGAGTTAGGAGCTAGTTAAGGTGGCTTGAGTTTTGACATAACTAGTAGGGTTTTGGTGTCAGGGGCAATGGAAGGGACTTCCTAATTTTTTTTACATGGATCCTCTACTCATTATATACCACAACCCAGCAGGAGTGGCTGCTTAATATTGGGTGAATGAATGAAAGGAAATAAGACATATTTTAATATCTAAGATACATCAAGCACTACCTGAAGTCGTGTGCATTCTCAGTTTGTTTTTCTTTTATTTTGTTCCATTGAAATGCCAGTACGCCTGTGTTAGTAACTTGTAAAATGACTTCCTCCTACTACCCACCTCTTCTCTGCTGTTTCACTACTTCAGTGTCTGACACAACCACATAGACATTTCAATAATTATGTGCTACGCCCAAAGTGCCTTCAATGCCTTAGCATATAAGAGAAACTACTCAACCCAATTTCTGCTGAAGTTACAATCCTAGGTAGTCATGATCCTTTATCCCTGCCCTGTCTTTCTTTGTATGCCCTCTGGCTACAGTTAATCGGATCAGAAGCAGAAACATAACCAAAAGGTAGACTATGATGTGGCCTGCCACACAGAAGAAAAAGATGACTACTCAAACAGGAACAGGCTGAGCCAATCTGTTTCTTGCTCTTAGGAATTTGAACTGAAAAATAATGCAGGGAATGAAGCCATTAACAGGAGCTAAATGTGGAAGGCTATACGGAGAGCCCATGCACTGGTGAGAGTTAGGAAATTTTTGCGAAAGCAGAAACTATAAGTAGGAGGAGTTATAAAGAAAGTGGAGATATATGGGACCAAAGATTTCCCTCCTCATTCATTTAATGTTTTAGATTTTAGCACCTGAATCCCTATGTTGCTTTCTAGCCATATGCTTGTCATCAATTTGACAATTTCAAAGTTGACATAGATGATCTTTCTATACCCTGGCCTCTTAGATTTTTGACTATCTCACTTCCAATGGTCTTGACCTCCATTTCACCATGACCACTCATTGCACAATAGTACCATTAACTCCCCATAACTCTTCCACTGCAAAGACTGAACTAACACAAATTGCTCAGTTTGGGCTATTATAATAGTTATGGCAAAATATGATGATTTCTCCAACTAGTGAGCTAACAGTAGAAATAGTTATAGGAGGAATAAATTTTGGATTAGCCTATCATCTTAAGTAACAATATAATTTGGGATATGTTTTGATGGTTGAGCCAACAGGATTTGCTGATGCACTTGATGGGGGTAGTGGTGAGGAGAGTAGTCAAGGATAACAGCACAACTGTCCTGAGAACCTGGATGAATGCCATTTACCGAGGTGAAGAAGCAGTTCTTGGGGAGAAACTCAGAGTTCATTTTTGGAAAAGAGAAGATGTCATGGATGCAGTTGCATATTGTGTATGAGGTTCAAAAGGGGTGTCAAACCCACACAGGTAAATTTGGAAAACTATAGCGTATAGCATATAGGGGATAGTTAAGTCTATAAATGTGAAATCACCAAGGTTGTGAGTGTAAAGAACAAAAAGAAGAGAACCAAGCACTAAGCTCTGGAGCATTCCAACTTTTATCATTTAGGAAGAGGAGGAAGAACCAGGGAAGGATATTTAGGAGTATCTAATGAGTTAGGTGGAACATAAGGCATGGGTCAAAAGATATGATCATACAAACACAAGAAGTAAAAGGAAAATAGTGTTACTGTGAAAAGGAAGTCCCTATATGTTTTCTGGCCAGAAGGTTATATGGATCAGCTCACCCATCAGGATATTAATCAGAATATATTAGTATATTAATATAATCCTCATGATTGGATAACTGAATGGGTTTGCGTCAACAGTGCCCCCCAAAGCAAAAGAACACACACACATTAAACAACAACACACACTTGTCATCCCTGTTTGATTAAGATAATATTTAGAGATAAACTAAGAGCAGCAGCAATATAACTTATCTCCTCAGTTTCATTTTATAATTATCTTATTTTCAACTTTTATCCAAAAGATTATTTACAACTAGATACTTTTCAAGAAAATGTAAATTTCTAATATACTTTTATGACCTCCCTTACTTTAACTTTCCTAGAAACCATCCCCCTTTTTTCCTCCAAATCAAAATTAAGTGCTCCTTCTCCTTGCTGCTGAAACATCCTCTATGTCTCTCACGAGTCCTCATGAAATTTCATTACAATTATCTGCTTATGTGTCTCTCGTCCCACCATAATGTAAACTCCTAAGAAATAGAAACTATGCTATATACACACTACAGACACCTCCATAGTTAGAGTTTTTAGCCCAGTGCCTAGACTAGTGGGTTCACATCTCAAATAAACATATATCGAACCCATACTAACTCCAATGTTTAAGAAACTCCTTTGCTCACAGATTTTCCTTTGTATTAAGCTTAGTTGCGGAGGGAGCCAACTATTTCTCCATGGAATGCTGTACTAGCCCTTCCAGATAACATAAAGGTAAATTGAAAAGACAACTGCACTGTATGTTAAAAAGAACGTCAGGAGTCCTGACTTCTCTATTTCTCCATGCCTCTAAAAGTTGTTAAGACTAGGGGCTAAAAACCTTCTCTAAATTGAAGAGTTTAGACTCAAATGCAATGATTACTGTAGTAATTAACTTATATTGCATACAATTGTGACTTCCCATACTTCATGACTCTAGTAGGAAAAAAAAATGAGAAGGATTTTCATTCTCGACCAACATTAAAATCTGAGGAAATGGTTATGGAACAACTGACTTACAACGATATGCAGGACGCACATTCAGGCACCGCCGTGTCTTTTCCACGGACTGTGGGAGGCAAAGTGCTGGGCAGCGGGCCTTCTGATGTCACAACCCCTCATTCATGGGTTAACTTTTCAGAGAGTGTGGCTCTTTTATCTAACTTCTCCAGTTACAATTTATTCCATCACCAAGATAAAAAGCAGGAGCAGCAAGCCATTAATATTAGGGAAACCTCTCGATAATTCCTGCTTTAATGTTCAGATGGAAAATTTGTATATCAGCTTTCCTCCACACATTTTGCTTTATTTCATACAGTTAATTAGATGAAAATATTTTATACTGAGGCACATATTAATAAATCATCTGTTTTAATTTTTTAAAAAGCAATTCTTAGGTATAGGAGGTAGTAGATTATCTAGCAGAGAAGTGTTCTTTTTTTTTCTTTAAATGAAGTAAAACAATGCTTAACTAAAGTCCACATACTTGACTTTAGACAATTATTTCAGTCTCCTCTTCTATCTTGGCTAATAAAAGTATCAACACTGACTGCTTCGAATTTTCCTCCATTTTTTGTAGAAGTGTTAGAGGGATGAAAAGAGGTGAAGGAAAATTTTTAGTGCAGTCTTGCCCATTCTGAAAACACTGCAAAGAAAAAGTGAAGGAAGGGCTAGGTGGAAAACATGCCTTTTTCATCATTTAAAAAAAATCCAAAAACAAAACACACACATACAAAAATCATTTACTCATAGGTTCTTTTCCCCATAGGCTACTTCTCTGATTTTATAATGGGAACCAACAAGAAAATCAGATTTGTTTCATAGATACTGACTATGAAAGTATATTTATTGCTGAGTAGTATTCCCTTGTGTGTGTGTATGTATATATATATATATATATATATATATATATATATATATATACATCACATCTTCTTTATCCATTCATCTGTTGATGGACACTTAGGTTGTTCCCTTGTCTTGGCTATTGTAAATAGTGCCACTGTGAATATTGGGGTGCATATATCTTTTTGAATTAGAGCTTTCGTCTTTTCTGGATATATGCCCAGGAGTGGGATTGCAGAATCATATGGTAACTCTATTTTTAGTTTTTTAAGGAACCTCCATACTGTTTTCCACAGTGGTTGCACCAATTTACCTTCCCACCAGTGGTGTAAGAGGGTTCCCTTTTCTCCATACTGTCTCCAGCACTTATTATTTGTAGACTTTTTTGATGATGGCTATTCTAACCGGTGGGAGGTGATACCTCATTGCAATTGAAATAATGCCATTTGCAGCAATATGGATGGACCTAGAGATGATTATACTAAGTGAAGTAAGTCAGACAGAGAAAAACAGATATTATATGATAGCACTTATATGTAGAATCTAAAAAACAGTACAAGTGAACTTATTTACAAAACAGAAACAAACTCACAGACATAGAAAACAAACTTATGGTTACCAAAGGGGAAGGCAGGGGAAAGGGATAACTTGGGAGTATGGGATTAACAGATGCACACTACCATATATAAAATAGATAAACAAGGATTTTCTGTATAGCACAGGGAACTATATTCAGTATCTTGTTATAAACTATAATGGAAAAGAATAAAAAAAGAATATATATATTCTGAATCACTTTGCTGTATGCCTGAAACAAACACAATAAGGTAAATCAACTATACTTCAATAAAAAAAGAAAGTTTATTTCTTCATACACAGATATTTTATAGCAAATATGCTAGCTACGGTTACTATACTTCTTCTATCAGTTCTTAATGCCAAATAGGTTTATTTCTTGTATCCATACATAGGTACTCAATTAGGTCATTAAAACATATTTTTGGATTTGAGGTCTTACACACCTTAAGCCCTATAATAAAGATGGCAAAGGAAGTCCAGATGCTTTCTCTGGATAAAGAGTTTATGATTAATTTCTATCTACATTTTTTCCAACTACAGGAACCGCTAACAACTATGTAGAACTGTATCCTCCGAAGCTACACACTAGTAGTCATTGTCATGCCACTTGTGTAACCAAGTAGATACATGAATTACATGTGCACTAACTTCTTCTTAGTTTGCTCTTAATTGAGTTCTTGTAAAAGTCACTTTAAATTTATAATGATGACTGACCTCCAGGGAATGCAACTGTCAAGTCACAAAGAAGGCTGTCTAGGGACTTAGAGAAAGACAAGGCTTCATTATGCAAATATTGTGTTTTCTAGATGTGGATGTTCAGTTATTCCCTTATTGCCCTAAAAATACATAAATATTCTAATTGCAGCTTTTATGCAGAAGACACCCAGGAGCTTATATCCTGGCTGATTAAAGGACCCTGAAGAATATTAAATAGAGAGATACATGTGAAAAATAATACATAGTTTTAAAACCTACTGCAACAGGCAAGGGCTTTCTAGACTTCTGTTCTCTGCTTCAGTATTCTAACGGGGGTATTAGGGTAGTGTTAAAGGCCGAGAAAGCCAAGAATCTTATCTGAGGGCTTGAGGAAACTCAGATCCAGAACCCATGTCCTGTTTTTTCTCTAGGGCCTCTTATATCTTCGTGCAGTTGGCAACTTATTCTGAATCCCCTAAATGGACACAGGCCTTTTGTTCCTGTCTCGACAATTGGAAATGCTTGCTTGCAATGGAAAATGTTCCACCAGAACCAAGCTGAGTTTACCCAAATCCTTGATGTCATGCTAGAATGGAATCTGCATTAAGCTGTAATGGTAAAGTACATGGAAATACATGCATCTATTGGAAAACTAAACTAACTCTTATTTGTGATATGGAGAATCAGGAACAGGAGAAGAATGAGAGTAGGTGGGCAGGGTTATGGTTCCCTCACTATACTCCCACCTCCAACTCATTACTCTGCCATCTTCAGACTGCAAACAATTATGCAAATACACAATGAGCAATTGCTATGTGACAAATACAGTGAAAAAACTGTATTTGTGCCAGACAAACAGTCTGGCTCTGCAGGCCTTCTTCTTAAGTATTATCCACTTATCAACCCCTTATTGCACATATCATTTGCAAGTATCTTATCCCATTCAATAGGTTGCTTTTTCATTTTTTTGATGGTTTCCTTCGCTGTGCAGAAACTTTTTAGAATGATGTAGCCTCATTTGTTTATTTTTGCTTTTTTTGCCCTTACTGGAGGAGACAGATCCAAAAAAATATTGCTAAGGCCAATGTCAAAGAGTTTTCTTCTATGGGTTTTGTGGTTTCAGGTCTTATATTCAAGTCCTTAATCAATTTTGAGTTTATTTTTTTATATGGTGTGAGAAAGTGGTCCAGTTTCATTCTTTTGCATGTGGCTGTCCAGTTTTCCCAACACCACTTATTGTCATAAATTAATTGAGCATATAATTGTGGGTTCATTTCTGGGTTCTCTGTTGTGTTCCATTGGTCTATGTATCTGTTTTTGTGCCAGTACCATACTGTTTTGATCACTGTAGCTCTGTAGTATAGACTGAAATCAAGGAGAGTGATTCTTTGAGATCTGTTCTTTTTTCTCAAGATTGTTTTGGCTATTCAGGGTATTTTGCATTTCCATACAAATTTTAAAAATATTTTTTCTCCTTCTGTGAAAAATGCCATTGGTATTTTGATAGGCCTTGCCTTGAACCTGTAGATTGCTTTGGGTGACTTTTTTGGCCATGGCTACTGTGGGTGTGCTGGTGGGCAAGGCTGGTCCCCACATGACTGGCTGTGAGGCCCAGTTTCAACTGTTATGAAGTGCTAGTGCAGGCCAAGGTCTCCCTCCAGGTGGAGTGTGACAGGAGCCACCTTGGAGGGGCTGGCTGGGGTGAGCAGGTTGGGCAAGGCAGATTCTCAGGTGAACGGCAGGGCCGTCAGGTGTTAGGTAGGTTGGTGGAGAGTGACAGAAATGCCACTTGCCAGTGCCAGGCCAGCTAGGTGGAAAGAGAGAGAAACAACAAAAAACCCGAAACAAACCAAAAAAAGCACACCAGTGCTTCCATCCCCGGAGGAAGTTCCAACAGATCCCTGCCCTTCCAGCACATATGCTAAAAGTAGTCAGTGACACTCCTTCTCATATGACCCAGGTGCTTTTCAAGCTGTGGCATCTGCATTGAGACTGGGAGCAAATGAGTTTGTGTGCAAGCCCTTCCAGAGCACTCTTGGGGTCCCACAGCCCTTGGGCTCTTCCAGAAGTAAGCCCCACTGTTTTTCGAATTCAGATGTTATGGGGGCTCATCTTCCAGGTACAGGTCCACTGAGATGGGGAATGCAACTTGGCACTCAGAATCCTCACTCCTCAGGGCCACCTCTGGTGTTGTTGCCTCATTAGGGGTGTGGGTTCTGACTAGACTGCATCTCTGCCCCTCCTACCTGTCTCTATACAGCATTTTCTTTGTATCCTTGGTTGTAGAATATCTGTTCTGTTATTCTTCAGATCGTTCTCAGGGGCTTCCTACTCTGCCATCTTGATCGGACTCCCTTAGGTCCTTAAAAATGGACACTCTTTCCCAGCTTTGCTCACAGAACCAGAGATGGCATCATGAGAAGGATTTGGCCCACCATTTTCTGGCTTTTTTTTTTCTTGATTGTAGTATATTTGATTTACAATGTTGTGTTAGCTTAGGTGTACAGCAACCATCATTGCTGGCTTTGAAGATGAAGGAAGAGGCCCACAAGCCAAGGAATGTGTGTGATCTTGAAGCCCAATCCAGTCTCTGTACCCTGATACTGAATTAAATCTCAGAGACCGAGTTTTGGGTGAAGTAGAAAAGAATAGCTTTATTGCTTTGCCAGGCAAAGGGGGCCACACCAGGCTAATGCCCTCAAAACTGTGTGTCCCAAACCAGGTGTGTGGGGGGGACAGGGGGGTGTTGGGAGGGTTGTGAGGAGACTTATAATCAAGAGGCAGGGTTGCTGATAAGGGTAAGGGTGATTACAGGGCCCGCATTCCTTCAATCCAGAGATCATCTGGCATCAGGTGATGATGGGCAAACTGTGAACTTCTCTGGAATGAAGAGTGCTTCATCAAGTAGTTAATGTCTTCCATTTGGTGGGGGGTTTTGTTCTGCAGAAGAGCTCAAAGATATTGTTATGTGTATCCCTTGAAGGGGAACCAGGACCCTGCCTCAAGGCTGCACTGTTGTTTCTTGACTGCTCCTCCTTTATCCCTGCATCCCCTCCCTTCCCTCCCTTCCCTGATTAGCAACTGTTTGAGACTGCCCTTTGGAACTAGAGAAGGGGATACAGAAAGGCTTTTATGCCCAGGAGCCCCATAAGGTCCTCCTAGGTTTCAATCTCTAGAATCTCTAGAAACTAGAAAAGACAAGGAGGTGAATTTCCCCCTAGAGCCTCTAGAAAGTTGTCAACAACTCGATTTAAGCCCAGGGAGACCCATTTCAGACTTCTGACCTCCAGAACTGTAAGCTAGTAAATTTGTCTTTCCTTTTGCAGTTTTTAAATTTTGTGGTAATTTGTTACAGCAGCAATAGGAAACGGTACTTCATGAGGTTGTTGTAAGGATTAAGTAAGTGATTATATGTAAAATACTTAGAATGATACTTGGCACATAGTATGTATCATTTAAGCATCAATTATATTATTATTATTATTATTCTAAAAAGAAAAAGACATCAACCACTAGGGAAAGGATGAAAAATGGATATGAGAACAACTAATGGCAACATATCAGACAGGATTAAGACTTGTATTAAAATTCTGTAGAAGATTGGAAGTAGGAACCACAGAGCTACAGTGACGACATTGGAAGAAAACTTAAGACAGAGAGTGGAACTAGGTCAAATAAAGGGGAGAGGGCTCAAACTGAGGGGGCAGCAGAGTCAACACATGAATGCAGAACAGCCGGGAAATTGCTGTGCCTTCCTTCTCATACCCCACAACTTCTTTCTCTAATTTTGTATCTCATCCTGTGCAGAACTATGTGGAAAATATAATATACTACATAGGAAACATCATACTGCTGAAATTCAGTGTTATTCCAGTGACAGTTGAAAGCCTGTGCTCGGTTTCTCCCGGACTCTGCCACTGACACATTTTCCCTTTGCTAATTTGATCTGTGTCTTTTCACTGCAATAACCATAGCTGTGAGCGTAACAGCTTCTGAGTTCTATGAGTCGTTCTAGTGATGGAATCATCGTGCCTGAGGATGGTTTGGGGGACCGCCAACAGCGTTTTTTTTTTTTTGCAGTACACGGGCCTCTCACTGTTGTGGCCTCTCCTGTTGTGGAGCACAGGCCCCAGACGCGCAGGCTTAGGGGCCATGGCTCACGGGCCCAGCCACTCCGCGGCATGTGGGATCTTCCCGGACTGGGGCACGAACCTGTGTCCCCTGCATCGGCAGGCGGACTCTCAACCACTGCGCCACCAGGGAAGCCTTGCCAACAGCGTTTTGAGTGTTTCCTACTTAAAATTATAAGTGGGAAAGAAAAAAAGTTGGCTTGGTTATTAAGGTAGATGTTGGAATGAACCTTATACACTGAAATACACATGGTCTTCTTCAGGCTCATCTGAGGACATTTCATGAAGTCCGTTGCTCACTAATGAAAAGCCTGGATTCAGCAGACTGGGCTCAGAGGGCCTGTGTCTCTTTCCTGCCTCACCATGTACATTTCTGCATTCGTAGCATAACTTTCTAGAGAGTGGGAAGTCAGTCTTCAGTCCCTGGGATACAAGGAGCTGATAATTTTCTTGGTGTTTTAACGGGGAAGTGATGTTTGGAGGTAGAATGACTCCATAGAGGCTGGGGCAGTGAAGTGTGTACTAAGAGCAACTTCACTTTTATTATAATTGTATTATATTTAGTCATACATATTATCTGCTTAAATTTCTGCCAATTTTGGTAACTATGAACTTAGCTCCTCAGGCTTGATCACAGAGATGAATTGCCATGGCAAGTAGTACTACACGGTTTTAAGTAAACCTCTAACCTCTAACTTTTCTACTATGCCTCGCTCATTATTTTCAGTGTTACAGAAATGCACATAAATGATTTCAACTATGGCCTTATACATTTTAAGCTAAACTACAACCTGAAGACTACTTAAAACCTTCACATTAAAGAAACAAAAGAAAATAAATATGTGTATGTCACTACTGAGTGTGTCAGTGGAAATAATTTCATGAGGGCTTTGAGAATCTCCTTTAGGATATGTTTAGATCTTAGATCAATGATAATTCTCTAATACTCCACACTAACCTGAGACTCTTCACTCTCCAATGCAGGCAGTTTTCATCACATCCCCCTTGTTTGAAATCGTTAATGGCTCCTATTTCCCATCCTGTCAGACTCAATTACCCACCCACAAATTTCAAGATACACCCTAATCAGACCCCATCCTATCCAGGCAATTGGATCTCTCTTCTCACTCTCTCTGCCCCACGTCTTTCACTCTAATCAGCTCAGGTTTCTTACTGTCCATTGAGGAAGTCATATTTATTTTGACTTCTAGACCTTTGCTTGAGCTCCTTTTTAGTCAGTCTCTGGCACCTCTACACATACACTTCGGTGTTCCCAATCAAACCTGCCTTTCGAAGTTTAGTTCATGGTTTACACCATCCATGAAAACTCTCAGTGTTCCATTCCTTGATGCTTTTCCTTTGCCTAGAACCGACCTCAACACAATTTGTTCATTCCTGCCTCTGGGCTTTTGCACATTCTATTTCCTCTTTATTCCACTAATCTTCCATGCTTCCACCTTCTACTGTTGAAATCGGCAGACTCTTAACAATCACACCAGTCTTATGAAGCCCTTTACTGTAAGATCTATTGGCAACTTTAGTTAAGAATTTGGTCTCTCTTATGCTTGTGCAAGACAAACTCATGGTCTTCATGCCTTGCCAAGAGATAGTGCTGTAATGCTGTAATTTCAGATGCTTGTGCCTCCAGGAACTCAGAAAAGCTTTGATTCTCGCCAGATCTGAGTCTCTCCTCAGGGGATGCTGCATGCATGGCTGTGCTTCTTCAGGTCACCTTTATTCAGGCAGTTCAGGAGGAGCTTGATGTTACCTCACCTCATCAGCTCCACTAGCTCCTCCTAAATTATTTATAACTGTGTCTTACCCCTTTGACAAAGTACTGTCAACCCCATGTTTTTGCTTCTCCTTAACACAGGACTTTCTAATAAAGATTTGACCCCTTAGATGTAAATGCCCTGTGCTGAGCCTTGTACTCTGGCCCACAATATTCTGAGCCACCCATCATTCCTTCCTACCTAAACAGGTTCAGCACTCAGTTGGCAAACCTGAGCCTAAAGGATCAAACTCCTCAGACTGCGGACCCAGCTCTATAGATATTGGAGGTAGGGGGAGAAGTACATGTATAAACAATGTCCCTTAGTTCCCTCCAGCTTAAGAATGGTCCCCTGAGGTGTTACTTTCAAAGCTTCCTGAACCAGGCTTCTTGCTTGCTTCCAAGGACAAGGTAGCTCACTACCTGTGCCTGTCAGGCACTGAATCAGACACAATAGCCCATTTTACCTGCCTGAGGGTAAGGATCAGGGAATTCAAGGGACTTTCCCAAGCTCACACAGCTTGTGAGCCTGGGAGTTGGGATTTGCATTGGACCCTGGGTCTGTGCTCTTAACCCCTGTGCTGTGCTCACCAAAGCCTCAAGTCATCTGTGGGTAAAATGAGGCAATAAACTAGACTTTTGTAGGACCCCCATCCACCTCTAAAGAGTCATGAAACCCGTCAAAAGACAAAGTCTAAGAAAAGAGCTGCTCGGAAGAAGGGAAGATGGCAGAAGAGTAAGACGCGGAGATCACCTTCCTCCCCACAGATACAGCAGAAATACATCTACACGTGGAGCAACTCCTACAGAACACCTACTGAACGCTGGCAGAAGACCTCAGACCTCCCAAAAGGCAAGAAACCCCCCACGTACCTGGGTAGGGCAAAAGAAAAAAGAATAAACAGAGACAAAAGAATAGGGACGGCACCTGCACCAGTGGGAGGGAGCCGTGAGGGAGGAAAGGTTTCCACACATTAGGAAGCCCCTTCGCAGGCGGAGACTGCGGGTGGCGGAGGGGGGAAGCTTCGGAGCCGCGGCAGAGAGCACAGCAACAGGGGTGCGGAGGGAAAAGCGGAGAGATTACCGCACAGAGGACCAGGGCCGACCGGCACTCACCAGCCTGAGAGGCTTGTCTGCTCACCGCCGGGGCGGGCGGGGCTGGGAGCTGAGGCTCGGGGTTGGTCTGACTGCCGGGAGAGGACTGGGGTTGGTGGCGTGAACACAGCCTGCAGGGGGTTAGTGCACCACGGCTGGCCGGGAGGGAGTCCAGGGAAAAGTCTGGACCTGCCGAAGAGGCAAGAGACTTTTTCTTACCTCTTTGTTTCCTGGTGCGCGAGGAGAGGGGATAAAGAGCGCTGCTTCAAGGAGCTCCAGAGACAGGCCTGAGCCGCGGCTAAAAGCGTAGACCACAGAGACGGTCATGAGACGCTAAGGTTGCCGCTGCCGCCACCAAGAAGCCTGTGTGCGAGCACAGGTCACTATCCACACCCCCTTTCCGGGGAGCCTGTGCAGCCCGCCACTGCCAGGGTCCCGGGATCCAGGGACAACTCCCCCGAGAGAACGCACGGCGCACCTCAGGCTGGTGCAACGTCACGCCGGCCTCTGCCGCCACAGGCCCGCCCTGCACTCTGGGCCCCTCCGTCCCCCACGGCCTGAGTGAGCCAGAGTCCCCGAAGCAGCTGCTCCTTTAACCCCGTCCTGTCTGAGCGAAGAACAGACGCCCTCCGGCGACCTACACGCAGAGGCGGGGCCAAATCCAAAGCTGAGCCCCTGGGAGCTGTGAGAACAAAGAAGAGAAAGGGAAATCTCTCCCAGCAGCCTCAGAAGCAGCGGATTAAAGCTTCAAAATCAACTTGATGTACCCTGCATCTGTGGAATACATGAATAGACAACGAATCATCCCAAATTGAGGAGGTGGACTTTGAGAGCAAGATTTATTATTTTTTCCCCTTTTCCTGTTTTTGTGACTGTGTATGTGTATGCTTCTGTGTGAGACATTGTCTGTATAGCTTTCTTTCTTTCCTTCCTTCCCCCCTTCCTTCCTTCCTTCCTCGCTCACTCCCTCCCTCCTTTCTTTCTTTCTTTCTTTCTAAATTTTCTCCCTTTTATTCTGAGCCGTGTGGATGAAAGGCTCTTGGTGCTCCAGCTAGGAGTCAGTGCTGTGCCTCTGAGGTGGGACAGCCAACTTCAAGACACTGGTCCACAAGAGACCTCCCAGCTCCACATAATATCAAATGGAGAAAATCTCCCAGAGATCTCCATCTCAATGCCAGCACCCAGCTTCACTCAATGACCAGCAAGCTACAGTGCTGGACACTCTATGCCAAACAACTAGCAAGATAGGAACACAACACCACCTATTAGCAGAGGGGCTGCCTAAAATCATAATAAGTCCACAGACACCCCAAAACACACCACCAGATGTGGACCTGCCCACCAGAAAGACAAGATCCAGCCTCATCCACCACAACACAGGCACTAGTCCCCTCCACCAGGAAGCCTACACAACCCACAAAACCAACTTTAGCCACTGGGGACAGACACCAAAAACAATGGGAACTACGAACCTGCAGCCTGCAAAAAGGAAACCCCAAACACAGTAAGATAAGCAAAATGAGAAGACAGAAAAACACACCGCAGATGAAGGAGCAAGATAAAAACCCGCCAGACCTAACAAATGAAGGGGAAATAGGCAGTCTACATGAAAAAGAATTCAGAATAATGATAGTAAAGATGATCCAAAATCGTGGAAATAGAATAGACAAAATGCAAGAAACATTTAACAAGGACTTAGAAGAACTAAAAATGAAACAAGCAACGATGAACAACACAATAAATAAAATTAAAAATACTGTAGATGGGATCAATAGCAGAATATCTGAGGCAGAAGAAAGGATAAGTGACCTGGAAGATAAAATAGTGGAAATAACTACTGCAGAAGAAAGAATGAAACAAACTGAAGACAGTCTCAGAGACCTCTGGGACAACATTAAATGCACAAACATTCGAATTATAGGGGTTCCAGAAGAAGAAGAGAAAAAGAAATGGACTGAGAAAATATTTGAAGAGATTATACTTGAAAACTTCCCTAATATGGGAAAGGAAATAGTTAATCAAGTCCAGGAAGCACAGAGAGTCCCATACGGATAAATCCAAGGAGAAATACGCCAAGACACAAATTAATCAAACTGTCAAAAATTAAATACAAAGAAAACGTATTAAAAGCAGCAAGGGAAAAACAACAAATAACACACAAGGGAATCCCCATAAGGTTAACAGCTGATCTTTCAGCAGAAACTCTGCAAGCCAGAAGGGACTGGCAGGACATATTTAAAGTGATGAAGGAGAAAAACCAGCAACCAAGATTAGTCTACCCAGCAAGGATCTCATTCAGATTTGATGGAGAAATTAAAACCTTTACAGACAAGCAAAAGCTGAGAGAGTTCAGCACCACCAAACCAGCTTTACAACAAATGCTAAAGGAACTTCTCTAGGCAAGAAACACAAGAGAAGGAAAAGACCTACAATAATGAACCCAAAACAATTAAAAAAATGGGAATAGGAACATACATATCGATAATTACCTTAAATGTTAATGGACTAAGTGCTCCCACCAAAAGACACAGATTGACTGAATGGATACAGAAACAAGACCCATATATATGCTGTCTACAAGAGATCCACTTCAGACCTAGAGACACATACAGACTGAAAGTAAGGGGATGGAAAAAGTTATTCCATGCAAATATAAACCAAAAGAAAGCTAGAGTAGCAATTCTCAAACGGGAAAAGAAGAAGTAAAGCTGTCACTGTTTGCATATGGCATGATACTATACACAGAGAATCCTAAATATGCTTCCTGAATACTACTAGAGCTAATAAATGAATTTGGTAAAGTATCAGGATACAAAATTAATGCACAGAAATCTCTGGCATTCCTATACACTAATGATGAAAAACCTTAAAGTGAAATCAAGAAAACACTCCCATTTACCATTGCAACAAAAAGAATAAGATATCTAGGAATAAACCTACCTAAGGAGACAAAAGACCTGTATGCAGAAAATTATAAGACACTGATGAAAGAAATTAAAGATGATAGAAACAGATGGAGAGACATACCATGTTCTTGGATTGGAAGAATCAACATTGTGATAATGACTCTACTGCCCAAAGCAATCTACAGATTCAATGCAATCCCTATCAAACTACCACTGGCACTTTTCACAGAACTAGAACAAAACATTTCACAATTTGTATGGAAACACAAAAGACCCCGAATAGCCAAAGCAATCTCGAGAAAGGAAAACTGAGCTGGAGGAATCAGGCTCCCTGACTTCAGACTCTACTACAAAGCTACAGTAATCAAGAGAGTATGGTACTGGCACAAAAACAGAAAGATAGATCAATGGAACAGAATAGAAATCCCAGAGATATACCCATGTATATATGGTCACCTTATCTTTGATAAAGGAGGCAGGAATGTACAGTGGAGAAAGGACAGCCTCTTCAATAAGTGGTGCTGGGAAAACTGGACAGGTACATGTAAAAGTATGAGATTAGATCACTCCCTAACACCATACACAAAAATAAGCTCAAAATGGATTAGTGACCTAAATGTAAGCCCACAAACTATCAAACTGTTAGAGGAAAACATAGGCAGAACATCTATGACATAAATCACAGTAAGATCCTTTTTAACCCACCTCCTAGAGAAATGGAAATAAAAACAAAAATAAACAAATGGGACCTAATAAAACTTCAGCTTTTGCACAGCAAAGGAGACCATAAGCAAGACCAAAAGACAACCCTCAGAATGGGAGAACATATTTGCAAATGAAGCAACTCACAAAGGATTAATCTCCAAAATTTATAAGCAGCTCATGCAGCTCAATAACAAACAACCCAATCCAAAAATGGGAAGAAGACCTAAATAGACATTTCTCCAAAGAAGACATACAGATTGCCAACAAACACATGAAAGAATGCTCAACATCATTAATCATTAGAGAAATGCAAGTCAAAACTACAATGAGATATCATCTCACACCAGTCAGAATGGCCATCATCAAAAAATCTAGAAACGATAAATGCTGGAGAGCATGTGGAGAAAAGGGAACACTCTTGCACTGCTGGTGGGAATGTGAATTGGTTCAGCCACTATGGAGAACAGTATGGAGGTTCCTTAAAAAACTGCAAATAGAACTACCATATGACCCAGCAATCCCACTACTGGGCATATACCCTGAGAAAACCATAATTCAAAAAGAGTTCATTGCAGCTCTATTTACAATAGCCCGGAGATGGAAACAACCTAAGTGTCCATCATTGGATGAATGGATAAAGATGTGGCACATATATACAATGGAATATTACTCGGCCATAAAAAGAAACAAAATTGAGCTATTTGTAATGAGGTGGATGGACCTAGAGTCTGTCATACAGAGTGAAGTAAGTCAGAATGAGAAAGACAAATACTGTATGCTAACACATATATATGGAATTTAAGGGGAAAAAATGTCATGAAGAACCTAGGGATAAGACAGGAATAAAGACAGACCTACTAGAGAATGGACTTGAGGATATGGGGAGGGGGAAGGGTCAGCTGTGACAAAGCGAGAGAGTGGCATGGACATATATACACTACCAAACGTAAAATAGATAGCTAGTGGGAAGCAGCCGCATAGCACAGGGAGATTAGCTCGGTGCTTTGTGACCACCTAGAGGGGTGGGATAGGGAGGGTGGGAGGGAGGGAGACGCAAGAGGGAAGAGATATGGGAACATATGTATATGTATAACTGATTCACTTTGTTTTAAAGCAGAAACTACCACACCATTGTAAAGCAATTATACTCCAATAAAGAAGTAAAAAAAAAAGACTAGAAAAAAAACAAAAAAAGAAAAGTGCTGCTCTGCCACTCTTTTCTAGCTTTTTTCTGGGTAGCTCAGATTACTTGCAAATGTTGTATTTGTATAAAGTAGAAAGAGTTTTTCTTGGTATGTAGGGTTTCAAGCCTGCCACTCAAAATGCATACAGACATCAGTCAGTTATGTTTATTTGTGCACCCACCAATTCAATACTTTCATCCCTAGCTACATGCTATAGAAATCCTCCTAGCAATGTATTCAACTTTCCCACACAAATGCTCACATTTCCCAAGGACAATTACTGTCACTCATCCTTCCTAGGCTGTACCCAGAAGTGGGAAGTCCAACTTCCACAAAGAAGTCTGAAGTTGTCTGCTTTGTAGTTAATCTACCTGATCTACAAGCCCTCACAGTAGCAGCTCCAACAAAGAACATAATTGGAATACTCTTTTCAAGTTAATAGATCTGCCTACCACCGAAGGAAGCGTGAGTCCTTATTAAAATAACAAGCATTGGCTGTCAGGCATCCTCTCCAAGCCCTAAATATTACTAGTCATTTACGATGCAAGCCTTGCGACTTCCCTGGTGGCGCAGTGGTTAAGAATCCACCTGCCAATGCAGGAGACAAGGTTTCGAGCTCTGGTCCAGGAAGATCCCACATGCCGCGGAGCAACGAAGTCCGTGCCCCACAACTACTGAGCCTGAGCTCTAGAGCCCGCAAGCCACAACTACTGAGCCCGCAAGCCACAACTACTGAAGCCTATGCACCTAGAGCCCGTGCTCCGCAACAAGAGAAGGCACTGCAACGAGAAGCCCGGGCACCGCAACAAACAGTAGCCCCGCTCGCTGCTACTAGAGAAAAGCCCAAGCCCAGCAATGAAGACCCAACACAGCCCAAAATAAATAAATAAAATAAATAAATTTATATTTTTTAAAAATGATGGAAGCCTTTGCACCAGGCAGAAGCCTGGGGTTGCCTACTTTGTTCTTGGTTTACCCTGTAAACAGCGCATCTAACAGTAACCTCACCCTAACTATACGTTTTGAAACAACTCATTCCAATGCATCCAAAATTTCACTCACAGGATACTTTACATACCATAGAAGCTTCCACACACTGCTTTTCCTTCAGACATGTATGTGCTCATCCGTCTGCCCCACCTCTGCTCCATCAACCTGTGGATATTCGTTTTCTTCCTCTGCTGCACTCTGTACGTATGCAGTGATTCAGTTATGGTACTGGTTTTCAACTTTCTCCTGGTCGTGACATTGATGTCAATTACCCTTTCCCCAACCTCTGTTACTAAACATTTGGAAGTCACTTTTCTAAAGAAATCAGTGGCCTTATGTTGCCCACTATGACAATGATTTTACCTAGTCTCAACGGAGGTGCACAAACCCAGAAACAAAGCCTCAGAGCCAGGCTTAGTCTCCTCTCACTTTCTACCTCTGCCCTCCAGTGGCTCCAATCAGCCTCTAAAACGGAGGATGCTCCATATTCTTTCCCATAACTCTAACTAACTCACACTGCAAATGTATCTCAGAATAGCAGCATTCGTAACACATATCTGCTCAATGAGGTGTTAGATCCAGTCAACAGCACAACACACATGAAATCCCCCTCTTCTTTTCCATCTCCCTATGCAGTACTTAGGCCAGTGATCTCCAAACATTAGGTAATAATAGTAATCTCTCAGTAAATGTTACCTATCATCATTATTATTAAGTCATGCATTGAGTTCAATAACTTAACCTTTGTTGACTACAATATGGGATAAGTGGATTCTTTAAAGATTTCATTTAATGAGGCACAGAGACGTTAAGTAACCTTCCAAAAATCTCCATGAGAATTATTGAGAGCTAATGTATCTTGAACTTATACCAGCCACAAGGGGGAATGGGAAGCTGAGATATAGGAGTAAATTAACATCAATACAACATTTTTGGCCTCTTGATATTCCATTAGAATACATCAAATGAAAATTTTGTAGAGACTTCTACTAGACACCCTGAGGACTGTACTTCTATTTCTCTCTGTGGCCCTTATCACTATATTTTTTTGTGTGTTTCTCATATATAATGAGACACACACACAATGTTTGTTGAAAGGATATATTCATAAAAGGGGGAATGAATGCATCTTGGAAAATAAAAGAAAAAATATCTTTATACTAAAAAAGGTAAAACAGGCAGAAAGTGGATGGCTAAGTAGAAAGGATTCAGGAATGATGAGTATCTCACAAACTTAATATAAATTAAAATATCTCTTCTGAAAAAAGCTAACACAATCAATTTTCTTTCTACTCAGTCAAGAATCATTTCATGTTTAGTATTAAGGCAGAGGAGCTAATGAATCAAACATTTTAGTCAAATTGTTTTTGAAGAGTCTCATTACATCCCATGTTGATATAATTTGTCCAAGGTCCTACAGTTAGTAAGCAGCAACCTCTGAATGCACAGCCTACTCCTGTGATCCCAAAGCCTACTCTCTTTTCATTATACTCTGCATGAAAAACTGGACAGGTATTGTGTAAACACATGAGAGGAAGGGTTTTATTTTTGCCTGAAGAAGTTAGGGCAACCTCCAAGGAGAAGGTATCATTTGAGTTCACTCTTGAAGAATGAAGAGACATTTTCCAAGAAGACAGTACAGGGAAGGATATTTAAAATATGTGTATTTTAAATACACTTGTGTATGCCTTTACGTGTGTAAAAAGCAAGGAGGACTGACAATCTGGTGTGTGCATTCAAGGATATGCAAGTAACTGGTATGGTGGAAGTTCATATTGTGCATGGGGGGAGCGATGCTTCATGGGGCTACAGAGATTGGCAAGGCCTAGATCACAAAGGGTCTTATGTGCTAGGCTAAGGAGTTTAAACGTCCTAGGCAATGGGATTCATTGAAGGGTTCTGGTCAAGGAAATGAAAAGATAAGATTCATATTTTGGGGGTACCTGGCTTCAGTGTGGAGAATGAAATGGAGAGGAACAAAAGCACCTAGAAAGCTATTGGAGAAGTTCAGACAAGAGTAGAGAAAGGGTTCGTTTCACTTAGCAGCAGAAGTAATGGGAGTAATGGAGAGAATAAACAGAACAGGGATTTGGAAAATCTCAGTAGAATTAACAAGACCCAGTGACTGATTGAATTTGGGGCCCAGATGGAGAGGGGTGGAGGAATTGAGGGCAAATTATGTTTAAACTCACTGGGTTGTTAGGCTGAATGTTGGCATCAGTTGTCCAGAGAGAGAATACACGAAGAGGAACAGGTCCGGAGGTGGTGGGAACACAATTTTGAGAGTAGACTAGAATCAGACTGAAAGTCTGATTGAGTCTGAGCACCCATTTTGGCACTTAAAACTTCATCAAGTTATTTAACCACCTTGAGCTTTATTAAAAATTTTGTTTGTTTTTCATCTATAACATGTCTAATTAGAGCACTCACCCCACAGCATTGCCGAGCATTGTTGAAAAGTTTAAGTGAGAAAATGTGTTTCACGTGTTTGCAAAGTGGCTGACTGGCTTATTAGTAGCTAAAAAGAAGTGCATTGGACTTATTGAGAATTTGAGGTTCCAGTAACACATTCAGACAGAGAAGTCTGTTAAAATCAGCATCACTCTGCTCCAGGCATATGTGGCCTTCCTTGGGACCCTGGAATAGCATAAAAATCAAGACTCTGATTTGTTCTTAAATATTTTTTTATTTGAGGTAAAGTAAGTTTTCCTCACTAAAAATAATATAAAATATTCACAGAGAATTTAAAACAAAGAAAAGCACAAAAGACAACGATTTAAACTATACAAATCCTCACCACATGTAACCATTGCTAGTGTTTTGGTGTATTTCTTCCTATATATTTTTTCTATTCTATGATATTCTAGTCTATTGATATGTATCTGTATTCTTGTGAAAGCATCATATTGTTACAGTAAGCTTTGAGTATTAATATAATAGTAGTCCCTCATTTATTATTTCTCAATTTCAAACATTTCCTGGCTAGTTTGTGAGCCTTCTAATCTAGAGGAATGATATATCTCTTTATTAATGAAAGACATCGTGTATCTACGTGACCTTGGAATTTGGTTTATGGACTATGGCTATTGTCTGAAAGATATAAATTAGTCATTTCAAAGAATGATGAATTTTTAAATCACCTTATTCTGTTTAATAAAAAGTTTAATGTCTTTTACTATTTGTTGGTATAATTATATTTTTCTCTATTGTCCTAGTTATGTATATTATATAAAATAATTTTTATAGCAGTGAAAACTTTAATTCATTTATAATATTAAACCAACTTTACATTTCTAGATTATATAAATATAACCTTGGCATATAATTATGTTAATATACTCCTGAATTTTATTTCCTTATACTTTAATTAGGGCATTATTATTCCATATTTGAACTTTTTAAAAGAGAATGGTTATTAGGGTGTAACTCTGGACAAGTTACTCCAATTCTAAAGGTGCAGTTTCAGTGTCTGTCAGATGGGCGAAATAATAACTCCTTCCTAAGAGAGTTACTATCTGATTAAATTAATTTTTAAAGAAATATTTATACATGCTTACTATGAGCCAGATAGTTATAATATTTTCATGTGGATTAATTCCATTGTATCATTTTAGCTCTTAACCACATTCATAACACAGCACCTATTAAATTATTTGAACTCAATAAAAAGAGTTATTATCATCAACATCATTTGGGAAAAAGCGGCAATTTGGGGACTGGGCTTACTGTCTATTAAAAGAGGCAAGTGTTAATCAAATAATCACACACAATACCACTACCACCACACACAAATTACAACTGACACAATTGCAATAGTGCCAGGAGGGCCTATAATGGGATGGTCAGGGAAATTATCTTCAGTGAAGGAAGTAATACTAGAGCTGAGAGCTGCAGAATGAATACAGTTAAATATGTAAAGGGATATCATGAGAGAATTCCAGGCAGAAGGAAGAGCAGGTGCCAAATGCTGTTGAAGAAGGTGATCGTGAATGAATGAAAGAAGGTTAGAGTGAATCTAAGGGAAAGGTAAGGTGGGATGATGTAAGAGGTCTCTGGAGAAGTAGGCAGGGTCCACATCACCCAGAACCTTGAAGAAGAGAGTTTTTGTCTTTATATTTCTGGCAGTGGTTTATAGGAAGGATTGTTTTCATTAGATCTGTATTCCAAAAAGACCCTTCTAGCTGCTCTAGTGAATACAGATTGATTTTGTATGTTGTCTAATCAGTGTCATTTTAGTTCCGCCACTTTGAGTTGTATCACTGTGGGTACATTGACTGAACTTCTATAGACTTCAGTTTTCTCATCTGTAAATTTGGAATAATACTGACTTCATTCATTCAACAAAAACATGTTGATCACCCACTATTTTCCAGACACTGACATTTCATACATTTTTGATAAGAAGGACATGTAAATTCTCAGTATCTGGCTAAAAGCAAGTGCTCAAAAAATGTTTGTCATTGTTATATTTCATAGCTTCATAGAAATGAATTGTAAAACTTTCTTTTGTCATACTCTGGAGGAATTTGCATATTAAAGAGCAGTTTAGTATAATGGTTAAGGGTGTAGACTCTCCCAGCAGACAATGTAAGCTCTATTTCTCCCTCTATTCCTCAGTAGCTATGGGGGTCTTAATATCTTCATTAGTAAAATGAGGATGAGAATGAAAGTACCTATCTCATATGATTGTTATGAAAATTAATAAATAACTGCACATAAAGCACTTAGAACAGTGTCTGGTACAAGGCCATACTCCTTTAAAACTATTTTTATAAATTTCCTATTGAATTATGTAAATGACATATTTTATTTGTTTGTTTTTTTACTTTAAAATGTCTCATGCCACAGAGAAATTAAGAAAAATCTAATATCAGATAAATAAACATATTTCAAAGGTGTATATATATTTCAATCGTTAGTTGATAAACATAAAAATTCAAACTTACTAAGAACAATTTATAGATAAATATATATATATGTCCAATAATATATATTTATACAGAATTCTTTCCATGCAAATGAAACTTCCCATAATATTGCCAGAAATAGGCATAAAGACTGCAGTTATTTGAGCATGTGTGTTAATCCTATACATTTTTCAGATAAATCAGTGAGCCTCCTTTCCATCATTTGATTCGTGTGCTTGGTTTCTGCTTAGTTTGTGCTGTTGTTAGCTGCAGAAATTCCTCTGGCCTTGTTCTTCTCACTCCAGATGCCTTTTGTTTTGTAATCAGACATTCTTGGTTAACCCCAAAGCCTCCCCACCCTTGTTTTTTCTGCTATGATCAAATTGCTAACCATCCCAGCAGGCTGATTGAAATGAGCCTGGACCTCAGGAAAGAGGTCTGGTCATTAGAGAAGGATCTTAGAGGCACCCTGTCTGAGCTATGGTTGACGTTACAGAATTGGATACGAGTGAAAAGAATAGAAGATGACGGGGTGGGAGACAAGACTCTGGAGAACTTCAACATTTAAATTTCTGATAGGGGAAGAGGTAGAAATAAACATTTTAAAAAAACTGTTATTCAAGACAATCAGAGGGGTGGGAAAGGGCTTAGTGAAGCTGCAAGACAGCACTGTTGTTGCTGTTTGTTTTCTTTTGCTGTTTTGCTTTGTTTTGTTTTCACAGTTATACATGGACTTTACATTTCCACCTAAAATCCAAACCAATCTGAAAATTGTACTGGAGAAGAGTTTAACTTTGGATGAGTTAAATAAAAGAATAAAAATTATTTTAAAAAAGTGTGAGCTATTTTCATGAGACTGAAACCTTACATTCCAATATATTTTACAGCATATCCTTGTGATTCAATGTACTCAGAGACACATCATAACTGTAATGTTATTCTTTTGCATACACTGATAGCAGGTGTTAAGTAAAAAATCTTCACCATATGAGAAAAATGTGGAGTAAAACTAGCTTAAATGTTTTTGACAGCTCATACTTAAAGCAACTGTGATACTTAGTGGACATAAATCATCTATCATCACAAATTCTAATGAATCTAGTCTTTTCACACGAATGAATATCTTTTGTGGTTGACTGCCTCACTGAATTTAAGTATATTAAGAATGTTCAGAAGGAATTAGACGATAACCTATAAGGATGTGCTAATGCGAACCAACCTAAGAAAGATGCAAAAGATGGGAGAAGAGCTGAACTGCAAAGTGAACATACTCTGATAAGTCAGGACTTTTGGTCTCTTTGTTATTGTTGCCAATGCTATTGATATGTTTTGTCATTTTGTTTTTTTGTGATGCAGACGTGCTTTGGTGAAATTGAAAAGAAAATGCTGCTCTACTCTCAGAGTCATTCAGAAAATTTGCCCTAAATACACGTGCATTTTTTTACTCCTGTTGTCAGTTAAGAAAAAATATGTGTTAATAATAAAAACATGTAGGATTTCCATGATAGATTAGAAAAAACAAGTATACCCCAGAGGGTTTTATTAAAGGACGATGCACATAATATGTCAGAGAAACATAATTTATCTAACAGAAGGCCAGCAAAGATCACATTTTGCTTATTTAAAAAAGGTTCCTCTGTCTATCACCTTACATTTCTGCCTATTCAGGTAGCCCAGTTAGCTTCATTTTGAATTACCTGCATCTTTCTTTTTTCCTCTCCATTTGACAAGTCTCCTTTTAATTTCCCAGAGAAACTGTATTTTCTCCTAGGAGAATTTTGAATAGTAATAATATAGCATTAGCTGCCTTTGGAGAAAAAGCAAGTACTGATTGAAAATCAGTCTTATTTCTGGTTCTCCGAGTTGCCTGTTTCTTCCTCAACTTCCACTTAGGAGTCCAAGGTATAATTTTTATATGCATGATAAGTTTTTGAGAAAAAGAAAAAGCAGCCCATAGACTGGTAGTAAGAAGCAAACTGTTCTCCTATTGCCAAAACATTTTTAGAGACCAGCAATAAACCCCTTTTCAACAATCACACGTCACACTTTACAGGTATATAATTCTTTATAATTCACCTGGTGGATCCATACAACAAAAATTTTAGGATGTTAAGGTGGGTGTGGGGTTTTCATTTTTCATTAGGAGAACCCTAATTACATTATGAGAAGCCATTTTAGAATAGGAGAAGGGGGGAATAATTGACTTTGATCGCATATGTACCTAGTACATATGACTGACTGATCCATGACTGGAATCTAGGGTTCGCAATTCCCACCCATGTGCTCTCCTTCCTCAAATCTGAAACTGTTTTTTCCCCGTATTCCTTAAATGATGAAGATTACCTGAATGTAGCTGGGTGTTTTTTCAGCCTCTTTATACTACTTATCCAGTGCGTATATTCAAAAATACCCTTCCTGTAGTTGAGCATACCATCATGAAGAGACAAGGGAGGCTGAATACTGAAACAGATGGCATTTGAACATATGAAAAAATAATTGTCAATTGGACAATGCTTTGGTTATAGCTGCTGCCTCTGCTGCCGCCGCTATTACCACTAAAGAGACAACAGCATCACTTGTGATATTGACTGCAGTAGTAAGCGGGATTCAGTGTCAGATCCAAATGTAAGTCTACGCCTCAGGGAGGGAAGACACATCTGGGGGGCACCCATGACTAAAGGACAACTGCTAACAGTCACAATGAGACTAGGGGAGATACTCCAAGGATGTTAGCAATCAGATGGCTGAGAACAGGAAGCAGTAAAGGAAGAGGAAAAATCTGAAAATATACTTCCACTCATCTTCGGCTTACTTCTCTTGTCTCTGCATATCACTCTCTGCTATTGTTTACATCACGAAAAGGAATGGTTTTAAGAATAATCAGCTTCCCGTGAACTGAGAGGACAAGAGAGACAGAAAGCATGGTGGAGTGTGTGGAGCTTGAGTCTTGGGTGTCAGATACAGTTTGAGAACCGACCTCTGCTATTTCCAAGCTGTGTGATGGTGGGCAAATGACATATCTCTGAGCTTTTCTTTAGCTGTCAAATGGATATAATAATAACTGAGTCAGAGACCATCTTATTTATTCATATCACGTTTGTCACTTTTCCTAGCCTCCAATATTCATGAACATTTTAGAAGATATTCCAGAGACTAAGCATAGGTGGGGTGATAGTGTGTGAGGGGGGAGGAGGTGTTGTTTTTATTTATAAATCTTTTGCTGCATTCCAGACACTATCCTAAGTGCTTTCTATGTATTAACTCATGTATTCTTGAAACATCTCTACATATCCAATTTACAAGTGTGAAATTTAAGATAAGAAGTCACAGAGCTATTAAATGGTAGAGGCAGAGTTTCAACTGAGAAGTCTCATATCTTAACCTCAATGTTAACTATATTGCTTTCCCCCAAATCTTACATTTGAAGATGATTTGTTGCCTGTCTACATGCAATAAACCAGTAGTTCCTTTTAAGCTTTACCAAACATCGAGGCCAGTCATCAACGAATCTCTCTCACATTCTACCTTATCCATTTTATTATTATCCAAGCTTATTAGTGCCTAGAGGAAAATATCCCATCCTTGAAATTTAAAACTCACTCTGAACAATGGGTGTTTGATTCTTATCATTCTATCATTTCTTCAAGAGAATACTGCTTAACATTGTTTTAATTTCCACTTTAATATTATTTTATATGAATCCAGTTACTGAAGTCTCCATTTACTATCATTAAGTTCTCTCCTTAGGCATTTGACCTGGCTAAGTTTTTACAATAAACTCAAAAATCTCATTTCTTGAAAAGCCTTTATTTCTCTAATCCATCTTCCTGATCCTTTTTCCTTTCCTGTCCTAAAGCCACAGGAAGAAAAGCTATATATCCTTAGGGATCCAAGTGATATTTAGAGCAGTTTGATCTTGTGATTCTTATAAAATAATATAGAATCATCAAAACATCAATGATATCCCTTGATTATGTTTGTGAACTCATTTTAAATACATATTCCCTTGTATGTAGAATTACAATGCCTATTATAAGGTGCCTCTGGACTATTTTTTGTGAGTCAAAGTGCATGCAACCATTCAATATTTATTGAGCGTAACCTAAGTGCCATGCAAAGGGCAAGGCACAATGTGCTAGACTTCTTAATGTATAATCCAGTGATAATTATAATTAATATATTTTAAGGGATGTTATTTTCACACTTGGTTAACTCTAATTCAGGAATGAAAAGTACATAATTTTTATCACACACACACACTCACACACCTAACTGTGATTGACATTGTTAATCAATTATGACTATCTTTTCCAATGAGACTTGACAATATCTCAGACCCCTATCAATCCTCTGTAGTAAGCAGCTAATATCGATTGATTGGAATTCACAAGATAGGTGAAACTTGTTTGCCATCCTTACTATTACTAAAAATGATCCTCCATACCTATTTAAAAAACATCAGTCTTTTGTGGTCTATTATGAAAGACCACAATGAGATGAATCTTACAATTACAAACTCGCCTAGCTGATGACAATTGTTTATTCTACTTAAATATTGGCAAGGTCCAGTACATAATATTTTAAAACCATAAAGCAACATAAATGGAATTCAGGATGGTTGGGTCACTTTGATTATATAAATTCCTCTGTAAGTTTTCCAGAAGCTCAACGAAGAATGATATCCAAAGATCAGTGCCCCCCAAAGTTCAAGCAGTAATGGAAGTCTGTGCAGAACCCCCAAATACTCTATACCTGAAAAGGACAAGTGACTATTTTCACCAATTCCTTAAATTCAAGAAAGCTTTCTGATGGAAACATTAAGAATTTGAAAGACTGTAAATACGTAGTCAAATCAAACAAGGATACTAGGTCTCTTTAGAAATATACTAATGCATAGAAAAATAAGGGAAGGAAAAACGATCAATCATATCATAAGTCATTGGTTTTTCCAATGACCTCTTAAATATAAGGTTGTCCAGGAACCTACCCCAAGAAAAAAAACTAGGTGTGGACCCAGATCTAATAATTATAAAGAAAAAAGTGTACTTCATTTATAGTAAAGGAATTCAAATGAAAACAATATAATATGATTTTCAGTAATAAAAATAGAAAGGATCACTCTGAGGATGATAATAAGTCTGATGAACATACAAGCTTAAATAATAGGTGACCCTATAAGTTGGGAAAATACTTATGGGACACAGTCTGACACTATATATCAAGATTATTAAAAACGTTCATACCATTTAATGTAATCTTGTTGCATTTTAGGAGTACATTCAAGAGAAATAGAAATGAAGAGACTTATGGACAAAGTTGATTATTACAGCATTATTAACAGAACAAAAACATCAGGAAACAATGAAATATAAAATATAGGAAGCATAGGTTACATATATGAATCCACATTATACAGTAAGATACTACTTAGGTTTACCATTGTATTTCCAAAAAGATGGTAATAGCATGAAAAAATGCTTATGTTACTATATTTAAAAAATACAAGACACAATGATATGCACAGTATGATCTTGATTATGATATGATATAAAAAGTATGATAATAGTGCCAAGACATTAACAGCAGTTACCTCTAGGTGATGATTTTGTGTGTATTATTGTTTTTTTTCTTGTTTATAACTTTAGGTATATAAAAAATTATCTAAATCAGAGAAGAAAAGGAAATTAAAGGAATCCAAATCGGAAAAGAAGAAGTAAAGCTGTCACTGTTTGCAGATGACATGACACTATACATAGAGAATCCTAAAGATGCTACCAGAAAACTACTAGAGCTAATCAATGAATTTGGTAAAGTAGCAGGATAGAAAATTAATGCACAGAAATCTCTGGCATTCCTATACACTAATGATGAAAAATCTGAAAGTGAAATCAAGAAAACACTCCCATTTACCACTGCAACAAAAAGAATAAAATATCTAGGAATAAACGTACCTAAGGAGACAAAAGACCTGTATGCAGAAAATTATAAGACACTGATGAAAGAAATTAAAGATGATACAAA
>NW_021703779.1:118237041-118538442 GCF_005190385.1 Monodon monoceros
GGAAGAAGACCTAAATAGACATTTCTCCAAAGAAGATATACAGACTGCCAACAAACACATGAAAGAATGCTCAACATCATTAATCATTAGAGAAATGCAAATCAAAACTACAATGAGATATCATCTCACACCAGTCAGAATGGCCATCATCAAAAATCTAGAAACAATAAATGCTGGAGAGGGTGTGGAGAAAAGGGAACACTCTTGCACTGCTGGTGGGAATGTGAATTGATATAGCCACTATGGAGAACAGTATGGAGGTTCCTTAAAAAACTGCAAATAGAACTACCATATGACCCAGCAATCCTGCTACTGGGCATATACCCTGAGAAAACCATAATTCAAAAAGAGTTATGCACCAAAATGTTAATTGCAGCTCTATTTACAATAGCCCGGAGATGGAAACAACCTAAGTGTCCATCATCGGATGAATGGATAAAGATGATGTGACACATATATACAATGGAATATTACTCAGGCATAAAAAGAAACGAAATTGAGCTATTTGTAATGAGGTGGATGGACCTAGAGTCTGTCATACAGAGTGAAGTAAGTCAGAAAGAGAAAGACAAATACCGTATGCTAACACATATATATGGAATTTAAGAAAAAAAATATCATGAAGAACCTAGAGGTAAGACAGGAATAAAGACACAGATCTACTAGAGAATGGAGTTGAGGATATGGGGAGGGGGAAGGGTAAGCTGTGACAAAGCGAGAGAGTGGCATGGACATATATACAGTGCCAAACGTAAGGTAGATTGCTAGCGGGAAGCAGCCGCATAGCACAGGGAGATCAGCTCGGTGCTTTGTGATCAGCTAGAGGGGTGGGATAGGGAGGGTGGGAGGGAGGGAGACGCAAGAGGGAAGAGATATGGGAACATATGTATATGTATAACTGATTCACTTTTTTATAAAGCAGAAACTAACACACCATTGTAAAGCAATTATACTCCAATAAAGATGTAAAGAAAAAGAAAATTATCTAGAGTTTTTTTTCAAGGTGACAGAATAAGTGCCCATGGAAAAATATTAAAAGCTAGCAGAATCTTAAGAGTTTAAAAAGAGATTAGGTCCAGGAGAAGGTGTGGAGAAAAGGGAACCCTCTTGCACTATTTTGGGGAATGTAAATTCATACAGCCACTATGGAGAACCGTATGGAGTTTCCTTAAAAAACTAAAAATAGAACTACCATAGACCCAGCAATCCCACTACACCCTGTGAAAACCATAATTCATAAAGCAACCTCAGCTTTCTAACGTGTTTGAAATTGATCATGTATTTGATGTCAGCTTGTCTCTTTTTCCTTGTGAAGTCAGGATTGATGCTCCTTTCAGCTCTCAGTGTCTCATGGCAGAAGTTGAAAATCTTTTGGTATACATCTCTAACACCAAAAATTACTTTCAAGTGCTACTATACCATTTCACGTATAGTTTAATAACCTTATACTATTATACTATCATTTATCCCCTCCTAGTTTTTGTAATAGTACTGTCATATATTTTACTTCTGCATGTATTATAAACCCCACACAATGTTACCTTAGAGTTTGATACATGCTATATTTCGGAAATGTAAACAGCTATGGAAGTAACCATAAAGGGCATTTCTCTTAGATATGAGAGGGGGAATATCGGAAAAGCATTCTTACGAAGTGATATCTAAGTTGAGAATTGAAATATGAGTAAGTTTTATCTGAGAATTGAAATATGAGTAAGTTTTAAAGTGGAGTGGTCAGGGCAGAGCTATGAAGACAGTGGCTTGGGATGAGGCTGGAGAGATAGGCAGGGCTCACCATATGCTCTACTTGTTAGATCACAGTGAGGAGTTTAAACTACTCTAAGCGCAGTATTAAGTCACAGAAAGGTTTTTAATAGGGGGAACACATGACACAGTTTTATTTTTAATAGATTACAATGGCTGCTGGGTGAGAAACAGGTGTTTGCAGGTGTGGAGGTGGGTTAGAAATAGACAGAGGGGGCTTCCCTGGTGGCGCAGTGGTTGAGAGTCTGCCTGCCGATGCAGGGGACACGGGTTCATGCCCCGGTCAGGGAAGATCCCACATGCCGCAGAGCGGCTGGGCCCGTGAGCCATGGCCGCTGAGCCTGCGCATCTGGAGCCTGTGCTCTGCAACGGGAGAGGCCACAGCAGTGAGAGGCCTGCGTACCGCAAAAAAAAAAAAAAAAGAAAAAAAGAAATAGACAGAGGCATCCATTAGAAGCACGGGAGTGGGAACAGCCTAGTAAGAGGAGACAGCAAAAACAAAGACCCCAAGGCAAGAAGGAGTTTGGTTGTTTGAGGAACAGGAAAGTGCCAATGTGACTCGACGGTAGTGAGTAAGAGGGAGTGTGGTATAATAAGGTAAGGTTGGACAGAGAGCCAGAGACCAGATTATATAGGACCCAGTAGAACAAATGTCTATTTTTTGTTTTTCTTTTAAAATCAATGAAAAATTACTGAAAAGTATTAATCCAATGGTTATAACCAGAACTTTTAACTTTCATATACATTTCAACTTTTATTTTTGAATTAAAGAGTTGCAAAGTATAACAGAGTCATGTACATACTCTACCCAGCTTTCTCTAAAGTTAGCATCACATATAATCATAGTATAGCTGTAAAAACCACGAAACTAACCTTGGTAATAATACTACTAGACTGGCATTGTTTGAATTTCACCAGTTGCACCACTAATGCCATTTTTCTGCTCCAGAATCTCACATTGCACTTAATTTGGATGACTACTTTAGCCTTCTGCATCCTATGAGAGTCCCTCAGTGATTCATTTTTAAAAAAATTTTTATTGGAGTATAATTGCTTTACAATTTTGTATTAGTTTCTACTGTACAGCAAAGCGAATCAGCTATATGTATACATATATCCCCTCTTTTTTGGACTTCCTTCCCATTTAGGTCACTGCAGAGCATTGAGTAGAGTTCCCTGTGCTATACGGTAGGTTCTCATTAGTTATTTATTTTATACATAGTATCAATAGTGTATATATGTCAGACCCAATCTCCCAATTCATCCCACTGCCCCCTTTCCCCCTTAGTATCCATATGTTTGTTCTTTCCATCTGTGTCTCTATTTCTGCTTTGTAAATAAGATTGTCTATACCAATTTTTTCAGATTCCACATGTATGCATTAATATATGATATTTGTTTTTCTCTTTGTGACTTACTTACTTCACTCTGTATGACAGTCTCTAGGTCCATCTACGTCTCTACAAATAACCCAACTTTTTTCCTTTTTATGGCTCAGTAATATTCCATTGTATATATATGCCATATCTTCTTTATCCATTCATCTGTCAATGGACGTTTAGGTTGCTTCTATGTCCTGGCAACTGTAAATAGTGCTGCAATGAACATTGGGGTGCACGTGTCTTTTTGAATTATGGTTTTCTCTGGGTATATGCTCAGCAGTGGGATTGCTGGGTCACATGGTAGTTCTATTTTTAGTTTTTTAAGGAACCTCCATACTGTTCTCCACAGTGGCTGTATCAATTTACATTCCCACTAGCAGTGCAAGAGAGTTCCCTTTTCTCCAAACCCTCTCCAGCATTTATTGATTGTAGATTTTCTGATAATACCCATTCTACCTGGTGTGAGGTGATACTTCATTGTAGTTTTGATTTGCATTTCTCTAATAATTAGTGATGTTGAGCACCTTTTCATGTGTTTGTTGGCCATCTGTATGTCTTCTTTGGAGAAATGTCTATTTAGGACTTCTGCCCATTTTTCGATTGGGTTGTTTGTTGTTTTGATATTGAGCTGCACAAGCTGTTTCTATATTTTGGAGATTAATCCTTTGTCAATTGCTTCATTTGCAAATATTTTCTCCCATTCTGAGGACTGTCTTTTCATCTTGTTTATAGTTTCCTTTGCTGTGCAAAAACTTTTAAGTTTTATTAGGTCCCATTTGTTTATTTTTGTTTTTATTCTCACTATTCTAGGAAGTGGGTTGAAAAAGAGCTTGCTGAGATTTATGTCAAAGAGTGTTCTATATTTCCTCTAAGACTTTTATAGTATCCAGCCTTACATTTAGGTCTTTAATTCATTTTGAGTCTATTTTTGTGTATGGTCTTAGGGAGTGTTCTAAATTCTTTTTTTTTTTTTTTTTTTTTTTTTTTTTGGTACATGGGCCTCTCACTGTTGTGGCCTCTCCCGTTGTGGAACACAGGCTCCGGATATGTAGGCTCAGCGGCCATGGCTCACGGGCCCAGCCGCTCCACGGCATGTGGGATCTTCCTGGTCCAGGGCACGAACCCATGTCCCCTGCATCGGCAGGTGGGCTCTTAACCACTGCACCACCAGGGAAGCCCTAAATTCATTCTTTTACATGTAGCTGCCCAGTTTTCCCAGCACCACTTATTGAAGAGGCTTTCTTTGCTCCATTATATATTCTGGCCTCCTTTGTCATAGATTAGGTGACCATAGGTGCGTGGGTTTATCTCTGGGCTTTCTATCTTGTTCCATTGATCTATATTTCTGTTTTTGTGCCAGTACCATGCTCTCTTGATTACTGTAGCTTTGAAGTATAGTCTGAAGTCCAGGAGCCTGATTTCTCCAGCTCCTTTTTTCTTTCTCAAGATTGCTTTGGCTATTCGGGGTCTTTTGTGTTTCCATACAAATTGTGAAATTTTTCATTCTAGTTCTGTGAAAAATGCGATTGGTAGTTTGATACGTATTGCATTGAATCTGTAGATTGCTTTGGGTAGTACAGTCATTTTCACAATATTGATTCTTCCAATCCAAGAACATGGTATATCTCTCCATCTGTTTGTGTCATCTTTGATTTCTTTCATCAGTATCTTACAGTTTTCTTTGTACAGGTCTTTTGTTTCCTTAGGTAGGTTTATTCCTAGGTATTTTATTCTTTATGTTGCAATTGTAAATGGGATTGTTTCCTTAATTTTTCTTTCCAATCTTTCAATGTTAGTGTATAGGAATGCAAGAGATTTCTGTGTATTAATTTTGTATCCTGCAACTTTGCTAAATTCATTGATTAGCTCTAGTAGTTTTTGGTGGCATCTTTAGGATTTTCTATACAGAGTATCATGTCATCTGCAAACAGTGATGGTTTTACTTCTTTTTTTCCAATTTGGATTCCTTTTATTTCTTTTTCTTCTCTGATTGCTGTGGTGAGGACTTCCAAAACTATGTTGAATAATAGTGGCAAGAGTGAATCTTTGTCTTTTGTGACACTGACACTTTTCAAGAATACAGGTCAATTATTTTTTAGACTATCTCTCATTTTGCAATTGTGTGATGTTTTATTATGATTAGATTTGGTTATGTATTTTTAACCAGAATATCATAGAATGATGTTGTGCCTATGTCAGTGCATAATATCAGCAGGTTCAGGATGTTGACCTGTCTTAGTACTGACTATATTAACCTCGATCACCTGGTTAAAGTGGTGACTGCTGGGTTTCTCCATTGTAAATTTCCTATTTTTCTCTTTGTAATTTGATTTACATTTTTAAAAGAGTATTTTGGACATTACCTGGGGAATAGATTGATGAAGAGTAAGACAGGAATTAGACAGGAGAAGAGACGATTATATTAGACCATGCAAGAGTTTATGTGACTCAGACTAGGGAGAAAGTGGTAGAAAAGAAAAAAATGATAGATTAGCTATATACTTTGGAGTAAAAGTCACTAATACCTGGTGATGAATTGACTATGGGTGGGTGAGGAAGCATGAGGTATAAAGAGAGACTCCAGAATTTCTGACTTTTACAATTTGGTTCAAGTAGTGACATTCTTTCAGATTAGAAACATTGGATGAGTTTTATCTGCTATTTTTAAGGTGAAATATGGATAATGAGTTAAAGAAGTGCAAAAGTGGAAGGAAAGAGACTAGTTAAGAGTCTACTGCTTTAGTCCAGATGAATAATGATGGTTGCTTCGATTAGAGAAGATGATGAAAATGTAGAGAAGTATCCAACTTGGAGGACAGTTTAAGAATTATAGTCCATAGGCATATCTCTTAATTGATTAAGGAGAATTGGTGAGGGAGAGAGAGACGACAAGGATATCTTCTAGATTTCTTAGTTGCACAATTGGATGAATTGTGGTTCCATTTACTGGGACAGAAAACAGTCACAGAGAACTAAGTTTAGGATAATAACTACTTTCCATTTTACTAAGAATACCACAGAGAGCAGGGGTCTGGGGGAGAGAAAGAGGAAGGGGTTTCTCCTGACAGAGCCAGGTTACACATGTCCTCTTACAATTTGACTTTCCAGCAACATATTGTAGTCTTATAAGAGAACATTTTTCTATCTGGATTTTAAGAGCAAGGGTCAAAGAATCTTGCCAAGAGATATTGTTCCTGCTCAAATATGTCATTGATTCTTTTAACTTTCAATAGGATTCGTGATGTTGCTTTGGCTACAACCACTGAACCCCTGCTGCCTCTCTTTCTTTTGGAATGAGGTCTCAAAAGAAAGCCACATCCTCATATGGCAATATTTTCAAAAATCAATTAACATAACAAGTATCATGTCATCTGCACATTATCCAGAGGGAAAATTAGGCAAGACAAAACTCCTTAGTGGACAGAACACATTGTTCAACCACCTGAAACCAACACCATCAGGAAAAGAATGCTAAAAGTAATAGCGATGTATTTATTACTAGAAGGAGAGTAATGTTTATCCCTTTCTGAATATTCAGTGATCAACAAAATATACATCTTAATAAGTTAAATATGGTAATCAATCACTTTCCGGAAGACGAAACCATGGAGAAAGGACTTAGAACTCAGAGCTCTGGAAATACAAGTTATAGAAGGCATCAAACCATATCAAGAACAAGCTAATACTTTCTGTTTCTTGGTAATAAAGAACACTATTCATTTCTTTTTCTCTCCCTCCCTCATTGTTTTTGTTGTTGTTGTTAATTCAGCAAATATATATAGGGCTCCTAATATGTGTACTATGTTTTTACTCTCTGTGGCTTGACAGATGGTGAATTGTATGATTTGCCTATCTAAAATTATAGCATATGAATCAGTGAAGAGATCTAGGACTCTCTGTTATCAGTGAAAGATAATGTAAAAGGCTCTGGCAAATAAGAATACAGTCCAAGAATGTACATTTTATTGAGCTACTCTATTAGTTATTTAGAGTACAGAGTACATGTTGTATTAAATCATTATGAAAAAATGAAATAAGGCAATAATTATTAGTGGCATATCATAGAATTCTAGTGGGGAAACATTTTGTTTCTATCCCATCACACAGAGAGTACAAAACCTTTTAGGAATCCTAGAATCTTCACTTAAAGCTACTTAAAGCCAAAATGACTAGTCAGTTCCATAAGATTTAGCATCAGCAATCCTTCCATCAAATTCTACTTATTTATTCACAATAGTTGACCTTTTAGCATTCATTGAAATGTACGATTGAATGGAAGCTAAAATCCATCTCCGGCTAAGCCATCATCTTTGTTTCAAAAGCCAGGATATCTCAAATACATATGGCCTGAATTATCTAGATCAATATTTCTTTAACTTCTCATATGTAAATACAAATTATTTAACTATTCCAAAGATTCTGGAATAACTATCTCCCAATATTTACAACTCAGATATCTACACTGTAAAATCAAAAAGAAATCTTTTATTTTTTTCAAATTTAACTAATGAAGTCTTAAGTTTTCTATTTATTTTCTTTTCCAGATGCCTAACATTTTGCTGAGACGAAATAGAGCTATTTCCCAGAGAAGCTAAATTCTACCTGCCTCATGCTACCAAAGAATACCAAATATGAAAGACAAGAATGTGCTGTAAATGACAACTGAAGTGGGTTTATGTCTACCTGTCATGCTAATAAAACCCAAATAATCAAAATTATTTCCCCAGGTAGAGTCACTTGGTCTTTTGTGGCCAATAGGATAATATCAACAAAGTAGCTAATTACCTGACGGATTTTCAGATTCCATGAGCACTGAAAGGTCTCACAGTAGGCTGCTTCTCAATAAAAGTCTTGTCATTTGCAAAAAAACTAAGGTAAATCCTCAAGAAACTCCACAGGATCTAGAAAAATGATTAACATAAAATACATGCACATTGGTGAATTCTTTATAAATATTATATATTGACAGATAATACATTAAAGACTGGCTTTCTGATATTTTCTAATTCTGTTTCACTAAAAAATACATTTTAAAATGCTAAGTATTCACCCGTAGAAATGGCGAATATTTTTCTTTTAGCAACTAATTGGCTTGTGCATTTTTCTCCACGTGACGACAGTTGCAGGAAAATTATGCTAGGCTATGTCTTTTAACATGACCTGCTTTCAAATGTGTGCTGCTCTTAGTGCATTTGAACTACTCAAGAAATAAAAGAAAGGGACGGTCCTTTCGTGAACAGTCCTTAAGAAGCAGGCAAGTTATTAACAGATCTGCCTAAGTACTTTGGCACTTACTAAAGGTCTGAGAAAGGGAGTGTGCGCAGCCTCCAAGGCAGCACAGCTGTGAAGGTCTGATTCTTGATTGAGAGTCTGTGGACTCATGAACTGGGGGTCCCGCCTCCATTGTTTTTCTCTGTGAATTTTAATTTGAGCTAAATGCAATCCCAAGAAAGGATAATGATGAGATTTTCTGCTTCTTAGATTGGGGATAAGTGTAGCTGCACTTGGGCAGGAAATGGAGAAGTAGGAATGGAAATTAAGAGACAATTCACAGAACAAGAAATGCAAATTGTTATTATGGCTGGGCTTCAGTAATAACTGAAGGGCTGTAAATTGAAATTGCAAGGATATATCACTTTTCATATAAAAGTTAGTAAAAAGTTAAAATTATGAACACCCTTATGGCAAGAGAGAGATGAGAAGGGCTTTCCTAGATTGCTTGTATGAATGTCAACTAATAGTTTCTGGGGAAAACATGACAAAATGCATCAAAGACCTTTAAAATGCTCATATTCTTTGACTTCAGCATTTAAGATTAATAAAAGCTTGAGAAGAGGTGATTACTAGATATGCTAGTCGACTAACACAAGTGCCTCCGCCTAGCCAACCCACAGAGTGAAGCCACTGCTCTTGTGGGACATCTGGATCACATTGCTGCTGGGTGTTTGAAAGAGTTCAATGCTATTTGTGATTGCACTTGGATCCCGAGGCATTTTTAGCTTTGAAATATTATTTTTAAATCTAATAATGAAATAGATAAAGCCATGCACAGATAAATAGTTCTTTAAGTCAAAGTCCATTGAAAATGCTTAGATTTGCTGGTTTATCTCATGGAAAGCAAATTCATTTAATTGAAGAATATCTCCAAAGATCAGACCAGAAAGGGGCGCTTGATAGCAGGTCAAAAACCATTTTCCTCACAAATAGCATAGGGCATATTAGAATACATTGTGTTCATTTTCATCAAGTAAGCGGCATTGAAAGAATGGATTCTTGTAGGCAGCCTTAGAAATATCAATAACGTAAATGCTTAGCAAGAAATGCATCCACACATTTCCTGGCCTGGCATCCGGAGTTGTTGTGAACTCTCTTCACCTTGCTTCACTGCACACCTACAATTGAATTACACTTTTGTGTCCTACAGGGTTATCATTTGGGTCTCTATAGGAGCTGGATTCAAAAGGATAAACCATAAATATGGCTAGAATGGTCATGATAGAGATGACAATAATTTTTAAAAAATACACAAAATAGAGAGCCTGGAGGACCTGGGTGGCCTGCTGTCTTCCAGTTTAGAGACCGAAAGCTAAGATACATCAGAAATACATCTACAAGTGGAACAACTCCTACAGAACACCTACTGAATGCTGGCAGAAGACCTCAGACCTCCCAAAAGGCAAGAAAGTCCCCACGTCCCTGGGTAGGGAAACAGAAAAAAGAATAAACAGGAAAAAAAAGAATAGGGACGGGACCTGCACCCAGTGGGAGGGAGCCGTGAAGGAGGAAAGGTTTCCACACACTAGAAGCCCCTTCGTGGGCGGAGACTGCGGGTGGCGGAGAAGGGGAGCTTCGGAGCCGCGGAGGAGAGCTCAGCAACAGGGGTGCGGAGGGCAAAGCGAGGAGATTTCTGCACAGAGGATCGGTGACGACAGCACTCACCAGCGGGAGAGGCTTGTCTGCTCACGCACCGGGGTGGGCGGGGCTGGGAGCTGAGGCTCGGGCTTCGGTCGGAGCGCAGGGAGAGGAGGCGTGAACACAGCCTGAAGGGGTTAGTGCACCATGGCTAGCCGGGAAGTAGTCCCGGAAAAAGTCTGGACCTGCCGAAGAGGCAAGAGACTTTTTCTTCCCTCTTTGTTTCCTGGTGCGTGAGAAGAGGGGATTAAGAGTGCCGCTTAAAGGAGCTCCAGAGACCGGCATGAGCTGCGGCTAACAGCGCGGATCCCAGAGACGGGCATGAGATATATCCCAGTGATGCAAGGATTCTTCAATATATGCAAATCAATCAATGTGATACACCAAATTAACAAATTGAAGGAGAAAAGCCATACGATTAACTCAATAGATGCAGAGAAAGCTTTCGACAAAATTCAATACCCATTTATGATAAAAACCGTCGAGAAAGTAGGCATTGAGGGAACTTTCCTCAACATAATAAAGGCCATATATGACAAACCCACAGCCAACATCGTCCTCAATGGTGAAAAACTGAAAGCATTTCCACTAAGATCAGGAACAAGACAAGGTTACACACTCTCACCACTCTTATTCAACATAGTTTTGGAAGTTTTAGCCAGAGCAATCAGAGAAGAAAAGGAAATAAACAGAATCCAAATTGGAAAAGAAGAAGTAAAGCTGTCACTGTTTGCAGATGACATGATTCTATACATAGAGAATCCTAAAGATGCTACCAGAAAACTACTAGAGCTAATCAATGAATTTGGTAAAGTAGCAGGATACAAAATTAATGCACAGAAATCTCTGGCATTCCTATACACTAATGACGAAAAATCTGAAGGTGAAATCAAGAAAACACTCCCATTTACCATTGCAACAAAAAGAATAAAATATCTAGGAATAACCCTACCTAAGGAGTCAGAAGACCTGTATGCAGAAAATTATAAGACACTGATGAAAGAAATTAAAGATGATACAAATAGATGGAGAGATATACCATGTTCTTGGATTGGAAGAATCAACATTGTGAAAATGACTCTACTACCCAAAGCAATCTACAGATTCAATGCAATCTCTATCAAACTACCACTGGCATTTTTCACAGAACTAGAACAAAACATGTCACAATTTGTATGGAAACACAAAAGACCCCGAATAGCCAAAGCAATCTTGAGAATGAAAAACGGAGCTGGAGGAATCAGGCTCCCTGACTTCAGAATATACTACAAAGCTACAGTAATCAAGATAGTATGGTACTGGCACAAAAACAGAAATATAGATCAACGGAACAGGATAGAAAGCCCAGGGATAAACCCATGCACATACGGTCACCTTATCTTTGATAAAGGAGGCAGGAATGTACAGGGGAGAAAGGACAGCCTCTTCAACAAGTGGTGCTGGGAAAACTGGACAGGTACATGTAAAAGTATGAGATTAGATCACTCCCTAACACCATACACAAAAATAAGCTCGAAATGGATTAAAGACCTAAATGTAAGGCCAGAAACTATCAAACTCTTAGAGGAAAACATAGGCAAAACCCTCTATGACATAAATCATAGCGAAATCCTTTTTGACCCACCTCCTAGAGAAATGGAAATAAAAACAAAAATAAACAAATAGGACCTAATGAAACTTCAGAGCTTTTGCACAGCAAAGAAAACCATAAGCAAGACCAAAAGACAACCCTCAGAATGGGAGAAAATATTTGCAAATGAAGCAACTGACAAAGGATTAATCTCCAAAATTTACAAGCAGCTCATGCAGCTCAATAAGAGAAAAACAAACAACCCAATCCAAAAATGGGAAGAAGACCTAAATAGACATTTCTCCAAAGAAGATATACAGACTGTCAACAAACACATGAAAGTATGCTCAACATCATTAATCATTAGAGAAATGCAAATCAAAACTACAATGAGATATCATCTCACACCAGTCAGAATGGCCACCATCAAAAAATATAGAAACGATAAATGCTGGAGAGGGTGTGGAGAAAAGGGAACACTCTTGCACTGCTGGTGGGAATGTGAATTGATATAGCTACTATGGAGAACAGTATGGAGGTTCCTTAAAAAACTGCAAATAGAACTACCATATGACCCAGCAATCCCACTATTGGGCATATACCCTGAGAAAACTATAGTTCAAAAAGAGTCATGTACCAAAATGTTAATTGCCGCTGTATTTACAATAGCCCGGAGATGGAAACAACCTAAGTGTCCATCATCAGATGAATGGATAAAGATGTGGCACATATTTACAATGGAATATTACTCAGGCATAAAAAGAAACGGAATTGAGCTATTTTTAATGAGGTGGATGGACCTAGAGTCTGTCATACAGAATGAAGTAAGTCAGAAAGAGAAAGACAAATACCGTATGCTAACACATATATATGGAATTTAAGAAAAAAAAATATCATGAAGAACCTAGGGGTAAGACAGGAATAAAGACACAGACCTACTAGAGAATGGACTTGAGGATATGGGGAGGGGGAAGGGTAAGCTGTGACAAAGTGAGAGAGTGGCATAGGCATATATACACTACCAAACGTAAAATAGATAGCTAGTGGTGCTTTGTGACCACCTAGAGGGGTGGGATAGGGAGGGTGGGAGAGAGGGAGACACAAGAGGGAAGAGATATGGGAACATATGTATATGTATAACTAATTCACTTTGTTATAAAGCAGAAACTAACACACCATTGTAAAGCAATTATACTCCAATAAAGATGTAAAAAAACATACACAAAATATAGCTTTATAAAGCAATGAATCACATATGCTTGACTGATTGAAAAAAAACCTGCAAAGCTACAATGTAAAAACTCTGAAGCAGAGTCCTGATACTCCCTTCTGGCTGAACAGTAAATAATGACTTGGGAAGAATGACATGAGGATAAAAATGTCACGATGAATTGCTACAAGAAAAGATCAAGTAGCCCTGGTAATTAAGAGTCTATCATTTTGACATGAAGGAAAGAAATCATAAGTGGTGTCAAATATCTGGGAAAGACATGAGCTTGTCATTTCAATACAGAGGCAAGGGAAAATCAGCTTGATTAGAAGAGGGCACTTCGGCAAATAAGAGCACTTTGTGTTTTTTGATAGTTTGTACTCCTGCAAACATCTTTTAAAGGAAAAAAAAGCAAAAGCTGCCCATTAACAGTTCCTTTAAGTGTATTTAGACAGCAAATAGCATTTAATAAGAGCTGTAGCTTAGGTCAATGCACATATTTGTGGTGTGGGTCAGTGTCTTGTTTCTATTACATCTGACAGATGCAACATCTCACTTTGACTTAAATATAATGTGGCTCCTAAGAAATGCAGTTACTTTGTATGCCAGTTTGTTATACCTGAAGACTTCCGGGGATAAGGTGACCATAGCAATGTAGAATGTCTGAGAGTTCCGTGACCACCTTATCCTGCATTTCCTTTAAAGTTTTTTTAAAAAATCCTTTTATCTAGGCACTTTAGATATAGTGTCTAATTTCATAGCGTCTGCTTTTTGGATATGAAAACTAACCATCAGAGGAGTCAAATCACTTGCCCAAGGTCACACAGCATAGAATAGGAGAATAGGAATTTGCCCTAAGGCTTGTCAGATACTTTCAAAGCCTATATCATTTTCCCTATAGTATGATAACTGTGTAAGAATACTGATGTAAAGGCAGGAAGACCTGCAGAATGGTGTCAGTTTTGTTACTGACTCAACATATGATCATGGGGAAATCAGCCTTTAATGCTTGTCTGCTTGTCCTCCTGTCCACTTGTCATTCTGTAGACCAATTCCTTTTCACCACAGCTCATGATGTTCATTGGCTTATTTCTGTCATTTTAGCAGCATGATCCTTTCATAAATACTCGTGGAATCAGGATGAATAGGAGGTTGAGTTTGCTCCCATAGGCTTCTAGGATAGTGACACAAAGGTAGTCCCTCAGGGAGTTATATCAAGCAGGGAAGGAGGAAAAGATTAGAATCCACCACCCCAGTCTTTCCTTCTTATCACCTTTGGCTGGATTCCCTGAGTCTGCCGTCCTTAGTGAGGTCTCTGGAACTTAGGCAGTACCACAGAAATGCAGAAAGTCCTAAACAGATTATTTAATCAATTGTGTTATCTCTGCTAGTAGTCTCTTACATTAGCTGGAATAATTGATAGTAGACTGCAATAACAATGAACTTACTGATGGAAATTGGTGGGATCTATCTCACAAAGCAGAATGGGCAGAGTTACCAAAGACAGTAAGTAACTCTTCATCTACTTACCCTGGCAGAGGGGAAAGAATGCAAGCTACTTCTTAGAATACTAAGAAACAGTTTTTTTTCCTCTTTAAAAAGAATTTGGATAATATTCAATGATGCTTAATCTCTATTAATATTCATATAAATAACTGAGAGGTGATACTACCAACCACATCAATAATCATGATGATGAAAAGTCTGAGGTGCATTCTTGATAGGGTAGCAGACAATATTAAATGCTGGGCAGGGGAGAAACATCAATTTGTCAAGCATCCTCAGATGCCAGAGGAAACACCACAAGGTTCTTCACAGACTTTACCTCATTTTAATACAGAAACAATCCAAGCATTGTCAGTATTTTTGTCTTCATTCTGCTGATGAAAGAGCTAAGGACCATAGAGGATAGTGACTTGCTCAGAATCCCACAGCTAATCAGGACAGAGCTGTCATGACTTCAGAAGCCTTTGCTCTTTCCACTACATGATGCTAAAGCATCTGGGCTCTCTCAGCTGGTCCTCCTTAGCCTTTGTGATTGAAGACACACATTTAACAGATGGGGAAGGGTACAGTTGTAGCTTTATAGCAGAGTGCAATGTTCCCCTCTGTGCAGACAACTTGTCATGTCCCTCATTATCACTAGGATCTAACCAACTGAACAAACTAACCCAGATTTAGAATCAGAAAAAATAAAAGCTCTGCCTAGATACTGGCACATGCTGGTTCACATCTAATTAACTCCCTTAACGGCCCTTGGAAGGAGAGAGGTGGCATTATCAGCCTCTTGACAGATGAGGAAACTGAGCCAAAGAAAGCTGAAGTGAGTTATCCAGCACCACTCAGAAAGTAGTTACAGAACCGGGAAGAGACCCATGGCCTTTGGACTCTTCTTTCAGCTTATCAGCAAGAACATTCCACATCAAACACAAGGCACTATAATATACAGCTCCAGCTGTATAGGCCAATTATTCTTTGAAAATAAAATATTATAGAAACATATTTTTAAATGAAAATGGTAGCTTAATTTCTATGATATCCATCCAGGTTTGGAGAAAAAACTAACTAGTGAATATGGACCTGAACTTTAGATTAACAAATTCTATTTTTCAACAAATGATTTTATCAACACGTTCCAAACTGGTGCATTTTGCAGTTTGGAAGAGACATGTCCCTAATAAATACTCTGTGTCTGTTCGGGTTCCAAATGTGAATAATAAATAAAGGATCATTGTAGAAATCCAACCATGAGACCAAAGCCCACATCTCCATGTCATTCAAAATAAGAGATTAAAAACAGATAACTCTCATTTTATGAAGTCCCATTTTGTCCTGTCTTTTGTCAGCTTGACTTTTCTGGTTTTCTAGAAATGCAGTCAGAAAGAATTCCAGTGCTGACCATTTGGAGAGCACTCAAAAACGACTAGTTGAGTCGTAGAAGGAAGAATGGTTTTGATCTGAGATATAATAATACTCTAGCTACTGTTTATAAGCTCTTATTATGCTTTGGGCACTGTGATAAATTATGCTTGACATGCACTGTTTCCTTTAATCCTTACAGGAAACCTCAGAGAGAGCTTCTCTTATTTATTATCATTCACATTTTAAAGACATGGAAACTGAGGCACAGTATGTTGACATATTTCACACAGCTGTAAGAGTCAGAGCAGGCATTCAAACTCAAGACTGATTCCAGTGCCTAAGATCTTAAATAATGTTTGATGTAATTCTTCTGCCAAGAAGCCTATACAGAGTTACAGAACCAACGTGTCTGCTGAGTAAAACAGTCCTAATTCCCAGGGGAAGATCATACTGGGCTGTTAGCCAGTACACTGTATTATCCCTCATTCTCTGCAATGAAGACCAGGAGTCATTGCCTATCAGTCAACAGGCATTTATGTAGTATATACTGCGAGGAGAGCTCTAGACAAGGGACAGCAAGGGTAGCAAGGAAAACTGACCGAGGAAGCAAACATAGCAACAAACTCACAGAAATCTCGAATTTGACTTGCAGAAAGGAAGAATTGACCACAAAAAAATATTACTAAGTTGAAATTGATACTTCCTGAAGAAAGGACAGTTTGGAAAATATGCATTCAGCCAGTCATTTATTCTGAAGATAGGAATTGAATTCAAAAATAGGAACTGTGTAGCAGTAGTTTATGATAAGAAGTGATTGCTTCATAGATAGCAATCACTGTCCATGAAACTGAAACGGATTCACAGACGTAGAGAACAGACTTGTAGTTGTCAAGGTTGGGGGAGTGGGAGAGGCATGGACTGGGAGTGTGGCATTTGTAGATGCAAACAAAAAAGAACAAAAACAGAAGTGATTGCTTGACCAAATTAATCATTTCACCCCGAACCAGTATGCACGTGTGTGTGTGTTTGGGTAGACACTATCAAAACTATGCAAAACTGGCTGATCACTAATTAATGTTTATATTTGTTGTTTAATGAGTCTTATATGTTATAACTGAAATGTATCTATGATTTGGATTAAAAATGATTATACAACTTCTTTGAGACAGATGAAATATATAATACATGAGGAGTTCAGTTTCCCCTTTTATCTCTTGGTTCTCAGATCTTCGTTCTCAGACCAGGACTTACACCACTGACCTCCAGTTTCCTGATTCACAAGCCTTTGGCTCAGACTTACACCATCACCTTCCCTGTTTCTCAGGTCTTTGGACTTGGGCTGAATTATACCACCAGTTTTCCTGGTTTTCCATCTTGCAGAGGACAGACTGTGGGACTTCTCAGCCTCCATAATCATGTTAGTCAGTTCCTAAAATAGATCTCCTCTTATCTCTATCTATCTGTATGTATATCTGTATCTATATCTATCTATAGATATATATTCTATTGATTCTATTTCTTTGGAGAACTGTAATATCGTATGTAACAAAGCACCCCAAATTCAGTAACTTATACTTATATTCATTTTCTATTGCTCACATATCTGTGTGATTGAGTTTGGGCTTAGCTAAATGGAGATGCTCTCCACAGCAGGTCTGTGGGTTGGCTAAGGCAGCTATGCTTCCAGCTGTGAAATGTGAGTGGCACCACTTCAAGAGTTTTTCATTCTTTCCTTGAGATCTGCAGGATAACTGAGGTATTTTCTTCTGGAAATGAGAGAGGAACAAAAGGGTGAGCATACAAGGACTCTTAAAGTTGAGTGTTCAGAATGGCACGTTAGCAGTTCCAGCTACATGCCATCGGATAACACAAGTCACAAATTCAAGCTTAAAAATCAAGAAATAGGGAAATAAGCTTCTCTCACAATGAGACCACGGCAAACATATGGATACGTGGAGAGGTGAAGAATATACTCAATCTACCACAGCATGGTAAAGAATTAGGAGCTTATTCTGTTATCATGGTATTGGAAGATTTTAGCAATGGAGTGAGATGATCTGCCTTATATTTTAGAAGGAACTCATGTTGCAGTGAAGAGAATATAGAGTAAAGGGCAAGAGTGAGAGCAGGAAGATCAGTCAGGAGGCCATTGCAGGAGACTAAGCAAGAGATGGTATAGCTTTGATTAAAATATAATAGTGATAAATGTGTCGAGGGATGGTTTGACGCAAGGTATAATATGAAAATAAATTTAGCAGAATTGCTGATGAATTTCATGTGGGACCTTAAAGAAAAAGGAAGGAAATCAGCAACATCCAGGTAATGTTGGTGCCATTTATTAACAGGGGGGAGAACTGGAGGAGATATGATCATTATTGACTTCTCAGCACTGTCATTACAAATCACTGTCCTAGTGGGACATCTTTATGGACAGGTGTGCACCATATCCTTTGGATGATCTGGGACTTCCTAAGGATGGAGAATCATTGCTTTATTAGCTCTTCTTTCTCCAAAGGGGCCTAGGCTTCAAGTACTGGGTCAAAGGAAAGGCTTAAGCCAGGTCTTAGTGGTCAAATTTAACGAGTTCTCAAATTTACACTTTGGGGATTAAATAATTAAATTATTTGAAGAGAGCTAGGGAGCCACATAATAATAATACGTCTAAATGAGAATGATTGAGAACCAAATTAGGGCACTTACATCCTCAGAAAATAACAACCAATAGAAAAGAAACAGAGTGATTTTAATCACTGAGCAATATCAGGAAAAGGCATTTACTTGCTATTGTGTAGACACAGCCTAACATAGAAGTTTAAACCTTCCCCAGATTGCCTGCATCTTGAGAGGAAGACTTTCAGTAAACCGTAAATTGAACTCCCCTCCCCCAAGTTTTGTCAGTATCATAATAACGATGCTGCCAATAAGACATGTAAAAGGAAAGCTTATAGATGAACAATGACAATGCTTATTGACATGATATCTCCATTATTTATGTGCCTCACAAATAGAAACTTAAATGCACAGGGAAATCAATAGGATAAAGAGGAATCATTGCTCAGTTTATTCTTAAAGCTACCAGGCTAAAGAATAATTTTAAAAATATAGATGTGCAATATGATTAGGAGAGTTAAAAATTCTGAACATCTTGTATTCATGCACTCACTGCAAATGCAACATTGATCTTTTTAAAAAAGGCTTCAATTTTGTGTGTGTGTGCATGTGTGTATCATGCACACTATAAAAATTAAAACTAATTTTACCTCACTGCCAAGTTTGTGTTCTAGGATTAAGTCAGCCCCAATTTCTTTGTTGGTAGACAGCTTCTAAAGAGAGGATTTTCATATGGAAGAGTCAGCTATGGAGGTGAAAATCAATTGTTCCTCTCACACTAACCTATCCCTCAAAGGTAGTGACTAGTCAGGAAAATAGAAACCTCCAGTAGCAAAGAATTCGTCAGCTGAATTTAAAGCCATTCCCTATATGTGGCTTTGTAAATGCACTCAAATCTAAACTCCTTGCGTGTTTCCATTTATAGAAGCTCTCTTGAATTACTCTATCTTAAGCATTGTATCAATACGTGCCACTGAATATTACACTTTTAGAGTGGCTTGGAAGAAGATTTTGGCCCCTGTAAATAGACAACTTAACTGTGGATTTTCCCTGGAGTGACATATTGAGTATGTGCTACGACATCATGTACAGAAGCTCAGGGAATAGAGGATCATTGTGACAAAGTAAGGGATTGTGTATCAAAGTTTCTGTGGTGGTTTAAATTTACAATATTCTTTCTTGTGCATTTCCTGGGACTTTTGTTGTTGTTGTTATTTTTGTTTTGTTCATTTGTTTTTATTTTTTGATTGATTTTAGATTCTCTTTGGAAAAGTTTAAGCTTCATAGGCACACAGACAGCCCTAATTTGAATCTTGGACTTGTCATTTTCTAGCTGTGAAACCTTGAATAAGTTCACCATTTATTCATCTGTAAAATAGGAATAGCAGTAGAACCTACCTCAATATTATCATTAAGATAATGCATGTAAAGTGTGTAGCAAAGTCTGATACAGTAGATAATCACATATGTTAACTGCTACTACTCCTGATATTACTACACTCCATCACCACCAGCATCACCATCACCACCACCATCACCACCACCATCACTATCTCCACCACCACCACAACCATCACTACTGTCTTCATCCATTTGGACTGCTATCATGAAATACCACAAACTGGGTAGCTTATAAACAACACAAATTTATTCCTTGCAGTTCTAGAGGTTGGGAAGCCTAGGGTCAAGTCACCAGTATGGTCAGGTAAGGGCCCTCTTTGTAGTTTGTAGCTGGTGCCTTTTCACTATGGCCTTACATTGTGTGAGGAGTTAGGGATCTCTTTGGAGTCTCTTTTATAAGGCATTAATCCCATTCATGAGGGTTCCACCTTCATGATTTAATCACCTGCAAAAGTACCCACCTAGTAATGTCATGATCTTTGGGGGTTGGGATTTCAACATATAAATTTTGAGGGGACATAAGCATTCAGACCATAACAACTACATACTTGATTACTGTGAAGAAAAATGTGGTGGGAAGGGAAAGAAAATAATTCTCTCTACCTCTCCAATTGGTATGAGAGCCTTATCCTTTGTTAAGGGAAGCAGACTCAATGAAATATGTATCAAATCTTATATTATCTTTCAAATTTTTATGCTTCCAAATAAACTAGTTTTTCAAACAGCTTGTTTGGCTTCAGAGAAAAGAAATGGTTAACTAGCACAATTATTCTACTAGTTGGTATCATGCAGGTCAATCCAATTGGTGGGATAAAATTATTTATTTTTCCACTGAGAAAAGGCAAACTTGCCAGAGGATATCTGTGATCAGTTGCAAAGCTCTTAAAATCCTGTGCTCTTTGCCCAGAGCTACTGGACTCCTTTATGTGATTGCATTGAAGGAGTATTTGTTTCTTGGAAATTACTAACATAGATGCTTAAAAACATGATTTATAATAACAATAAAATATATTACGCATGAAATGGGAACTCATTCTAGTGACCTTTTTATCTATCTTTGACAAGATGCTTGAAAAATGTGAGAGGTGCACAGTAACCAAGCTACAATTAGCAAAACTATTCTGTTCCATTATCTTTCTATTGAAACTGGGGAAACAAGTGTGCAAAGATAAAGGTCAAGAAAGTTAGACAAGGGTGCAGAGCCATTGATGGAACGAAAAAAAAACCCCATTTTCCTGAATTAAAGCCAACTTTTTAATGGGTAATTTAACAATATCCAGTTAAGTCAACTAAACACTACTTCCCTTGTTTTATGAGGGTTTGTATATTAGAGAGAGAGAGAGAGAGAGAGAGAGAGAGAGAATGAGCATCATCGCATTCATTAACTTACTAAATTATTACAGTAAGAATATATATTTTAATAAATTCAATAGAAAACAAAAAAGCAGCCTAGATTGTATAGAACAAAATAGAGTCTATTAATCTATTATTCACTCAAGAATATAGTATTTTAATTTGTGAAAAATTATCTTGTTTTTCTTCAAAAAGTGTTCCAGGTTGAAAGAAGCACTTCTGGAATGCCAGAGTAAAAACTTCTGCATAATCCACTTTTCCATAAAAGCAATGAGAAAGCTGGCAAAAATATTCAAAGTTAGTATTTTAAAAATTGTAGAAATTGGCCCAAAGCTTGCAAAACTCCAAAGAATGTTTATTCGAGAAAAAGTATCACATCTCTGTGAAATATCGATTGTGTAGTGTTTAAAAGTTGACTTTTCCCTATTCTCCTCTCCCCAGTTTTGCAGTAACTTTGAAGCCCATTAGCCTCCCAACTGTGGTAGCTCTGAAAAGCAATTGAGCAGTCAATGGAGGAGGCAGAGTTTGGAGCTGGCCCCAAATCCCCATGTGTAAAGAATTGTCACTATTTGACTTGTCTGGCAGCTCCTGGAAAAGCCCTGCTTAAATAATGTGTCTTTATTTGACCTCACTTAGTGCATGATCAGTGCAAGTTGACCTATTCTTAGAGCATTTGTTAAAAACAATCAGCCACACTTGTATAACACTTCAGCTGCCTGATGTGGGGATATCAGTTGGAACAAACAAGAGATTGACGAAAAAACATGAAAGGGATATCTGGGGAATGAGATATGCACAGCAGGCTTTGAAAAACTCAAACATATTCCTGGGAATAAGGAAAGCATGTGCAGGGTTATGTGTATACCCAAGAAATACATGAGAAACACCAAATCTCTAATTTCTGGATGTCCTTGAGTCTCTGTACAAGCCAGAAGTGAGGGTGGACACAGATTTTCTAAGTGACTTCCAGAATGTCGAAGGCATGCCCCAACATATACACAGAGCCCCTCAGCAAAGACTTGAGCTAGCAGAAGAATGAATAACAATCTTAAACATAAGTCAATTGAGAATATTCAGTCTGAAGATCAGAAAGTAAAGGAATAAAGAAGAATGAACAGAGCTTCAGAAGTCTGTGGGATGCAATTAAACACACCAAAAAAACACATAATGAGAGTACAACATAAGAGTTAGAGAAATGGGCAGAAAGAATATTTTTTAAAAAAACAATGGCTGAAAATTTCCTAAATTTGCTGGAAAATATTAATCTACACATCTAGAAATCTCAGTGAACTCCAGGAAGAAAAACTGGATGACATGCACACCTTAAGACATCATAGTTAAACTGTCAAATGACAAAGACAAGGCAAGCGAATCATGAAAAAGCAAGAGAAAGTTGACTCATGAAGTACAGGGTATACTCAATAACATTAACAGCTAACTTATCAGAAAACATGGAAGCTGAATGAAAGAGACTATCAACAAGGCTATCCTTCAAAAACAAAGGATAAATTATGCCATTCATAGAAAAACAAAAACTGAGAATTTGTTGCTATCTGACCTGCTATAAGAAATACTAAAGACAGTCCTTCAGGTATAAATGAACAGACACTTGAAAAGGACTTGAATTCACATGAAGAAATAAAAAGCACTGGTAAATATAAGTACATGAGTAAATAAAAAAGAGGAGGAAAAGCATTTTTCCCCTCCTATCTGATTTAAATGACAACTGCATAATGTAACAATTACATATCTTTGTTAATAGGCACAGAATGTATGAAGATACAATTTGCTTGATAAAGAAGGGGAAAGGAAATGGAGCAATGTAGGAGCAAAGACATTTATTCTATGGAAATTAAGATGATATTAATCCAATTTAGATTGGTATAAATTAAGATGTTAACTGTAATCACCAGAGCAACTACTAAGAAAATAAGAAAAACACTATGGTGTAAAAAAAGGTACTTTTTTTTTTCAATATTTTTATTGCAAAGCATTTAGTATGAAAGCAAGGTAGTCTGTCTAATTTGAATTACCAACTTTCATTTCTCACAGGGAATAAGATTTTTTTAATTTAATTTTTTTTTTTTGCAAACCGGTTTTCTTTAAATTGAAGCATGGTTGATTTACTATGTTATATTAGTTTCAGGTGTACAATCTAGTGATTCAATATTTATATAGCTTATATGCCATTTAAAGTTATTACAAAATAATGGCTATATTTCCCTGTGCTATACAGGTATATCCTTGTTGCATATGTATTTTATACCTAGTATTTTGTATCTCTTACCTGTATCCCTATCTTGCCCCTCCCTCCCTTCCTTCACTCCACTAGTAACCAGTAGATTCTTCTCTATATCTGTCAGTCTGTTTACGTTTTGTTATATTCAGTTGTTTTCTTCTTTAGATTCCACATATAAATGATAACATGGCGTATTTGTCTTTCTCTGTCTGACTTAGTTCACTAAGCATAATACCTTGTAGGTCCATCCACATTGCTGCAAATGGCAGAATTTCATTTTATATATATATATATCACATCTTCTTTGTCCATTCATATGTTGATGGACACCTATGTTGCTTCCAAATCTTGGTTATTGTAAATAATGTTGCAATGAACATTGGGGTGCATATATCTTTTTGATTAAGTGTTTTCATTTTTATCAGATACGTATCCAGGAGTAATATTGCTGGATCATTTGGGAGTTCTATTTTTAGTTTTTTGGGAAACTCCATATCGTTTTCCACAGTAGCTGCACCAATTTACATTCCCACCAACAGTGTACTAGGGTTCTCTTTTCTCCACACTCTTTGCAGCATTTGTTTTTTGTAATCTTTTGTGGTGAGAATGGTCTCACACCATTCTGACAGGTGTGAGATGGTGTCTTACTGTGGTTTTGATTTGCATTTTTCTGATGATTAACTATGTGGAGCATCTTTCCATGTGCCTGTTGGCCATCTGTATATATGCTTTGGAAAGATATCTATGCAGGTCTTCTGTCCATTTTTTGATTGGTTTGTTCATTCCTTTCAATATTGAGTTGTATGAGCTGTTTATATATTTTGTATATTAACTCCTTGTTGGTCCCATCATTTGCAAATATCTTCTCCCATTCAGTAGATTGTCCTTTTTTTTTGTCAATGGTTTCCTTTGCTGTGCAAAAGCTTTTAAGTTTAGTTAGGGTCCCTTTGTTTATTTTTGCTTTTTTTCTTTTGCCTTTAGAGACAGATTCAGAAAAATATTGCTATGATTTGTGTCAAAGTGTGTTCTGCCTATGTTCTCTTCTAGGAGTTTTATGGTTTCAAGTCTTGTATTTTAGGTTTTCAATCCATTTTGAGTTTATTTTTCTATATGGTGTGATGAAACATTATAATCTGAGTTTATTTTTCTATATGGTGTGATGAAACATTATAATCTCATTCTTTTACATGTAGTTCTCCAGTTTTTCCAGCACTACTTATTAAACAGACTGTCTTTTCTCCATTGTCATAGATTAATTGACCATAAGTGCATGAGTTTATTTCTAGGCTCTCTATTCTGTTCCATTGATCTATGTGTCTGTTTTGTGCTAGTACCATACTGTTTTGATTACTGTAGCTTTGTAGTATAGTCTGAAGTATGGGAGCATGTTCTTTTTTTCTCAAGATTGCTTTGGAAAATGGGGGTATTTTGTGAATCCATATAAATTTTAGGATTATTTGTTCTGTCTTCAATACATATTATAAAGTTACATTAATCAAGACAGTGTGGTATTGACATAAGGATAAATAAATTTGAGAACAGAATAAACAATCTAGATCTAGACCCACACTTACACAGTAAATTGATTTCCAAGAAAGGTGTTAATGAAATTCAATGGAAAGAAGAAAATATTTTCAATAAATGGTGCTGGAACAACTGGATATCTGTATTAAAACAAATAACTACCTTACACCATACATTAAAACAAAATCTAGAATGGATCACAGACCTAGTTAAGAAGCTGAAACTGAAGGTTTCTAGAAAAAAGTCTCTCTTTGATTTCAGGGTTAACAAACTTTCTTAGGACACAAATAGCATTATTCTGAAGAAATTAAAATAATAAATTGGACATCATATTAAAAAAAAAACTGCTGCTCATCAAAGGACAACACTAAGAAAATTTAAAAGCAAGTCATAGCCATGAAAAACATATTTGCAATGCATATATCTGACAAAAGCTTGTATCTGAAAGGTTAAATAATTCTTTTAAATAAATAACAACAAACACCTAATGAAAATTGGGAAAATATTTGAATAAATACTTTAAAAAGATATAGGATTAGTTTATGAAGAGACATTTAAAATTGCTATTTAGGAAAATGTAAATTGAACCAAAATGAGATACCGTTATACACACATTCAGAATTGCTTACAGTAATGAAAATATAAGATTTTGACAAAAATATAGAACTGAAAATTTCATACATTGCTGTTGGAGTGTAAAATGGTGTTTCCACTTTGGAAGAAAATTTTAGCGTTTCTAATAAAACTAAACCTATATTTGACACTATGACACAGCAATTCTCCTCCTAAGTATTTACTCAGGAGAAATGAATGTGCACATAGCTCAAAAGACTTGTACAAAAATATTCATGGCAGTATTCCTCATAATAACCCAAAATGAAAACAACCCAAGTGTCCATCTAGTACATTCATGTAATGATACACTACTGAGCAATAAATTAAAGAGTAATGATATATAAATTAATCAAAAAAGTTTACTCTAAGCAAAGGAAGCTGGAAATAAAGAAGTACATACTCTATGATTTTATTAATATGAAGTTCAAGAACAGGAGTAACTAACTTATGGTAATAAAAATCATGTCCTTCTGGGGACAGAGGTTGACTAGACGGAGACACAGAGCTTTCTGGAGCATTGGAAAGATTCGGTATCTTGATGTAGGTCATGATTATTCAAATATAAACTGTCAAAATTTATGTAAATATACACTTAATAATCTGTGCATTTGAATGGATGTAAATTACACCTCTATAAAAATAACTTCCTTTTTCATTTAATTAATAGTTATGTAAACTATGCACAACTTCAAATCACTTGTCTTGATACCAATATATCCCCACATATTTTGTTTTCCTGACGTTTTTTCTCTAATAGATTCTTCAAGAAGAGCTCAGGGAAGAATACTTAATGATTTCTTCTATGTCCATAAAAGGTTTTCTGTGGCTTTTTCCATGAAGATAAGTTTAGCTGGGTATAAAATGCTCAAGTCATATTTTCTTTCCTCAAGTATCTTAAATACATGTTTTTCTAGCCTTTTGGTGTAAATAATTGCTGTGCAAAGCCTGATGACAATCTGGTTTTCTTTTCCTTAACAGACACCTAGCTGCCTGGATGTTTGAAGCTTTTATTCCCCCTAAAAGTCAATTTTTTTGACATGAAAGTCTTATGTTTTGACCATTTTCAATTAATTTTCCCAAATATATCTTGTGCCCTTTTTATATTAATTTCAAATCTTAATTTATTCTAGAAAGCTTTGTTGAGTTAAGATTTTCATTGGTTCATTTGTTTTGGTTTGTATTTAATCCATTGTTTTATCTCTTTCTGAGGGAGAGGGAGACTCATACATAAAATCTACATTAATATCTCTATATCTATCACTTTTTCTTAAAACCTTTATATATCTTTCTTCATTTCTTTTTAAATTAAAAAAACTTTCCAATTTTCCATGTTTTATTTTCCTTAAGGCATTTTCCATGGCTTATTTTGCTTTTATGTTTTTTCTAGTTCATTTTTCAAATGTAGTATACTTATTTTTTCTTTTCATTTTGAATTCCTTCTTGAGCTCTGATAGAGTATTTCAAACTGTCCTTTCCTTTAACAATTTTATTTTTCAGTTTTTATGATTCCATCTTATGCTGTTCTTTTACAGCTTCTATAGTTTTGGGGGAAGATTTCTTACACCTTTCATCTGTTTTGTGAGTATATCTTTCCAGTGTGTTTTCATTGTCTACAGGGACATTATTCTATTATTCTCCTTTTTCTTATGCAGACATACCTCACTTTATTATGCTTTGCTTTGTTGCACTTTGCAGATATTGTGTTTTTTATAAACTGAAGGTTTGTGACAACCTTGTGTTGAACAAGCCTATTGTTGGCATTTTCCCAACACCTTTTGCTCACTTTGTGTCTGTCACATTTTGGTAATTCTCACAATATTTCAAAAGTTTTCATTATTATTATATTTGTTATGGTGATCAGTTGTCTTTCATGTTACTTCTATGATAGCCTTCTATGAAGGCTCACATGATGGTGAGCATTTTCTTAGCAATAAAGTCTTTTCAAATTAAGGTATATACATCATTTTTTAAGACATAATGCTATTGCACCTTTAATAGACTACAGTATAGTGTAAACATAACTTTTATATGCTCTGGGAAACCAAAAAAATTGTATGATTTGCATTATTGTGATATTCACTATATTGTGGTGGTCTGGAACTGAACCCACAACATGTCCAAGGTATGCCTATAATAATACTGTATGGGATTTTGCCATAATCAATTTCCATTGCTCATGTTTAATTGAGATTAATTTTTCTTTCTTCTTAAAAAGAAAAATGAAAAGGTGGAGTAGGCAGTTCCAAGTGTCCTTTGTTCTATAGAAATATTGAAAACTCAAGCAAAAACTCTAAGAATTACTTTGTTGCAACTTTGGAAAATAGTCAAAGATTCAAGCAACCAAGCACATGCTGAATTAAGAAAAAAGGAAAACTTTAAAACAGTAGGAAAGATTTGTGGCATTTTTATTTACCTTTACCCTACCCCTTTCCCCAGCTCAGTGATGCCCTTGAAGTCAGCAACTCACACTCCTAGTATGGGACTCTGGTCTCTGATTCCAGAGGAGCAAAGGAGATGTCATTTACAAAGGTTTTGTTTGTCTGTTGTAACCAGTCTAGGGGTTGCCTGAACGACAGATGAAAGATGTTTGACTTTGTCTCACCTGATTTGGAATTCACTCAGGGCAGCAAAGTAGTAAGCATTCCTCAAAAATACTGTAAGGCAAACAAACAACCTGCAGCTGCCTGAGGCAAAAATTGTGGTTGAGCACCGGAAGTCTGGGAGGAGAAGCTGGGGAGACAGTTTCTTTGAAATATTGGGGACTTGAAAAATACCCATGTAGCATAGGGAATTTAGAAAGCCATATATATGGCCAGAGCAGGGTGTATGCTCAGAATAGACCTGAGAAGACTGTGCTTTCATCTCTCACTGATCTTTAGGCTCAGTGCAAAGGTTATTTTTCTTCTTTTGTTTTCTCTTTCTTGTCTATGTCATCTCTCTCTCTGTCTCCCTCTCTTGCTCTTTTGCTCTCTCACTCTCTCTTTCTTTCTTCTCTGTCTCATTTTTCTCTCCTGGCATTCAAGAAAATCTGAGTCAAAATACAAGGCATGGTGGGATGAATTGGGAGACTGCGATTGACATATATACACTGATATGTATAGAATAGATAACTGATAAGAACCTGCTGTATAAAAAATAAATAAATAAAATTCAAAAAAAATACAAGGCAAAGGAACAGAGACTTCATAGACCACAAATCAGAAAGAATACACCCTTTATAAATAATTTAGAAATATCCCTAAACAAACAGCTACCACTGCCAACAAACAGCTAAGATACATCTACAAAAGAGGGAAGGATCTGATTTTCAGACAGAAAACAAAATGTTCAGCCTTCAACAAAAATTTAACAATGCTAAGATACCAGAAATTTAGCCCATTCACAAAAGAAATTAGCGAAAACTGCCCTCAAGGAAGTACCCACCTTTGATTTTTTTTTTTTTTTTGCAGTATGCAGGCCTCACTCTTGTGGCCTCTCCCGTTGCGGAGCACAGGCCCCGGACGCGCAGGCTCAGAGGTCATGGCTCACGGGCCCAGCCACTCCGCGGCATGTGGGATCTTCCCGTACCGGGGCACGAACCCACGTCCCCTGCATTGGCAGGCGGACTCTCAACCACTGCGGCGCCAGGGAAGCCCCCCACCTTTGATTTGTTAAAGACTTTAAATCAAATGTCTAAAATATTCTCAATAGCTAAAGGAAACCATGACAAAGAGCTAAATGTAGCCAGGGTAATAGTGTATAAACAAATAGAAAATATCAATAAATATTATAAATTATTTTTTTAAATAACCAACAGATATTTTGGAGCTGAAAAATACAATACCTGAAGTGAAAACTCACTAGAGAGATTCAATAGCATATTTGATTATAAAGAATAAAGCATCAGTGAACTTGAAGATTAGATAATTAAATAGTCCAGTATGAGGGGCAGAAAGAAAAAAAAAGAATGAAGAAAAATGAACAGAGGCTGAGACCTATGGGATACCATCAAGCATACCATCATATGAATAATGGGAATCTAAGAAGGAAAAGAGAGACAGAAAGGGGAGGAAATAATATGTGAAAATATAATGGCCAGAAATGTTACAAATTTGAAAAAGGCATGAGACTACACATGCAAGAAGCTCAATTAATTCCAAGAAAGATCAATTCAAAGATATTCACACTGACACATTATAATTAAAGTGTCAAAAGAAATGTACAAAATGAGAATATTGACTGTTGCAAGAAAGAAGCAACTTATCACACACAAGGTGTTATAGCAGATTTCCAAGATCAACAGGAGATTTCTCATCAGAAACCATGGAGGCCAGAAGACAATAAGGTGACATTTTTAAAGTGCTAAAGAAAAAAAAGAAACTGTCAACCAAGAATTGTATATTTGGCAAAACTATCCTTCAAAAATGAGGAGAAATTGACATTTCTAGATAAACAAAAGCTGAGGGAAATCATTGCTAGTAGACTTGCTCTACTAAGAAATTCAAAAATGAGTTCTTTAGACTGGAATGAAAAGACACTAGACAGGAATTTGAAGTCATATGAAGACATAAAAATCTGTGGTAAAGGTAGCTAATAAGTAAATAGAAAGGTCAGTGTCGTATTTTTGATTTGTAACATTTCTTTTTACTTCCTAAGTGATCTAAAACATGATGAATAAAGCAATAATTATAAATCTATATTAATGAGCACATAATGTATATGAAGTAATTTGTGACAACCACAACGTGAAGGGGGAGGAGGGACAGAGCTCTACAGGAACAGATATTTTGTAGCTACTGAAGCTAAGTTAATATTAATGCAAACTAGATCATTATAAAATTTAGGACGGTAATTATAATCCACATGGTAACCACAAATAAAACATCATCTAAAATATATACAAAGGAAATGAGAAGGAAATAAAAATGGTACACTACAAAAAATAATTTTAAAAAATAATAATTAAATACAAAATAAGGCAGTAATGGAGGAAATGAGGACAAAAGGTATAAGAATATAGAAAACAAACAGTAAATGCTAGAAACCAGCCCATACTTCCTGGGACCTGGTGATTCTGCTCCCTTCCTCTTTGAATTTATTGATTTTTTTTTTATTGCTATGTCTGTCCTGTTCAATTTGCAATATATTCCCAGAAGTTTCTACCCAGTGTGAAGTTTTTTGTTATTGTTGTTGTTGATGAGAATTTTGGTTGCTTTCTTTGGGAATTTCTTGGACACCATGTCATTCCACCACCATAAGATCTTCTTGTGGTCCCCTTGCACTCACATCCATAAATCGGAGCCTGCAAAGTTCCTGATACATTTTAGAGACTATTCTTACCCTAGTCCACTGAGCATTCTAATTACTACTCTTTGGTGATCAGGACCATTATAATACCTTTGATTCATTCCTTACTCTAGCATAGTTGCTCTTATCAGACAGTTCTCTTTGCCATCAAATGGTTCTCCCCACCTACTTTTATTTTGCATTTCATGGTAATTCCCGTCACCTAATATTGTTGTAAATTTTTTATATGCATTTAAAAAATTTCTTTCCCTGTTAACTCTGCCTTGGAGAATTTATTGAACACACACACACACACACACACACACACACACACACACACTCCATTATGGTTGCCATCTTCACAGAATCTTCTATTCTCTCAAATTTCCTCTTGATGTGGTCCTTTATATTTTCTAGCTAAAGAAGGAGGTATAGCGGGCAACCAACTAAGGTACAACCTCAGTGGCTGGGACATTACTTTTCAAAGGAAAGTTACTCATCATCCATATGCATCTGCTAGAAACTAAAAGGTACCTTGGAACTTTGAACTAGATTTTTCATAACTGGATATACATCTCTCAAACATTCACCTCTACTTTTTTTTTAACATCTTTATTGGAGTATAATTAGTCACCTCTACTTTTTCATTCCCTTAATTTGGTGTAGATTAGCATAGAAGTCTTTCAAGTGATGGCTAAACTTGGGAATGATATTGCAATCTCAGTTAGGCATGCATTTGCAGCTCACTGAGATTTCCCATTGGTAGCTTAATTCATGCCCCAATAGTTTATTTAACATTTTTTTTGTTCTTGAAACACAATGTCATCTATTTGGAAATATTGTTTAAGGTGTTCAGTGAGTTTTTGCCTGAATAATTTGACATACTCAGAAGCTCTGTTTAAATGAAGGTCTCTGTTTAAGGTCTTGTTTTTTAGAGGCATAATGTGTGTCAGAGGGAAGTTAGGAAGGAATTAACTTTGTTTAATGAATACTAAAGTAAAAAAGGATTAAACATCTCTACAAATAGCCGGATTCCATGGGCCTCTTGACTTTAAAGATTGTGGAAGGTAATTATATATTGTAATTAAATTATTTTAATTCAATTTCAAACTTTGTTTCATGAATAGAAAATATTTCTTTTTCCGAATAGAGAATACCTCTCTTTCAGCTAAATCCTCCTTTAGGATAGAAGGGAATTTGTCATTTAAATATAAGCAACAGGGGACAAAATAAATTTCAAAAAAAAATTTAAAAAAACAAAGACATTCCCTGTTTTGTTCTCTTCCATTCTGTAAATTTTTGGATTGAATTTAGCATTTGTAAGTAATGTTATTGGCATGAAACTGAATTAAGCCTTTTAAAACTTGGCTCAGTATAAATATTCAACCATTGTAGACTAAAGAATACAGACTTGTTGCTTTCTGATTTTCTTAGCAGTTACCAAGAGGCACTTCCATGTCAATTTTAAGATATGAATTTATAAAATAACTGAACCCATTTCTTATTGCCATTTGAATTGTTAGTAGAGTATGGAAAGTCATTGAAATATAGTGGAATGATTGGAGAAATGTGTGACTGAATCCTGACCTCATTAGCTATACCCCCAGGCTAAATTTATTTAACCTCTCTGAATCTCATTTGCAGAATGAGAAGTAGAACTAGATGATTTCTAAGGTCCTTATCTACTCTAATATCTTGCAGGCCCCTGATAACAATAAATGACCATTAAAGTAGTAGGGTAAGTATTCTAACTGTATTATACAGATGTGAAAATTGTGACTCAGAATTTAAGTGACTTGCTCAGAATGACGGATGTAGGAAGTGGAGAAGCTAAAATTCTGACTCAGAACACTTTGATGCTTAGTCCAGTATTCTTTGGGCTATATGATGATACTCACTTTTGATTAACTTTCTATAGTCATGTATAGAAAAAAATATAATCATTCTTTCATTCTGTGACTGATTTTCTAGTCTACAGTTTTCTGTATACAAGTCCAAGGCCACTGGTACAGAAAAGAACACCGTGTGTACTTGTAAGACTAGAAACACTGAAAGCAGTGTAAGGGCAACAGAGAGCCCTTCATTGAGTAGACTTAGAATCTATAAATCCAGTTTGTGGACTGTTCAAAACAAAATAAATAGAGGATGGGGCCATGAGAGTGGGAAGAGAAACACTCCCTTTTTGAAAGATCCTCAAGGGTTATAAATTCTCCACCCTACCCTGGACAGATTCCTTTCTTGGAAAAGAAACATTTTTGGAGCATTGGTTTGCTTACATATCTGTCTCCCTCTACTAGATATAAGCCTTTTGTGAAGAGAGACTACATCTTATTTATTTCTCTATCCCTGGCACCTGGCTCAGTGTCAGGTACTAAGCATACTGAATGAATATATATTAGTATTCAGGGATGGTGTTGAGGGAGATAATCCACCTTTTACCAATAATAGCAGCAGTAGCTGTCACCTAATTAATACTTATTAAATATCTACTACATGCCAGGCAGTCTTCTGGGTGATACAAGGAAGGAAACAGACACATATCTCTGCCCTCATAGGGCTTACATTCTAGTAAGGAAACAAGACAATAAACAAGAAAGAAGTAAAACAGATTATACTTACATGTTGATAAATGCAGTGGAGAGAAATAAAAGAGGGAAGGGAGGACAGGAAGTGAGAGGACAGGGGAGGCTTCATTGAAAAGTTCACATTTAAATCGATTGAATACATTTGCCAATATTGGCCAGAAGCTTCACATGCGTGTATTACTTTGTTAGGGCTGTCATAACAAAGTACCATAAACTGGGCTGTTTAAACAATGAATTTATTGTCTCACAATCTTGAGGCTAGAATTCCCAGATCAAGGTGTCAGCAGGGTTGGTTCCTCCTGAGAGCTATGAGGGAGGAATTCATTCCAGGCCTTTCTCCTGAGCTTGTAGATGGCCTTCTTCTTCCTGTGTCTCTTCATGTCATCTTCCCTCTATGTGTGTCTCTGTGTCCAAATATCCCCTTTTTATAAGGACGCCAGCCACACTGATTTAGGGCCCACACTAATGAACTCATTTTAACTTATCTCTTCAAAGACCTCATCTCCAATAAAGTCACATTCTGAGGTACTGGGGGTTAAGACTTCCACATGTGAATTTGGGGGGATGAAATTCAACCAATGAACTATATTAATTTATTTAATACTCATAATAACTCTATAAGGTAAGTATTGCTAAGCATGCTAGATACAAGAATGAATGATACTTCATCCTTTTCCTTCATCCATGCGTAGAAAAATTATAAAACAAATACACAGATAAATCTAACATGGATAACATAAATAGAAAGAAAGACACGAAGGAATACCTAAGCACAAGTTGAGTAGAATCAGAAGTGCTGATGCAAGTCAACTGGAAGAGGGTATATCTCACCTTAGCCTTGAGAAGCAGGAGAATTTAACTTTATCAAATGTGGAGGGGTGGTTGTAGGAAGGAAGGGAGCTATTCAAGCCGGGGAGCAACTTGTAGAAATGCTAGCAGGAGACACAGAGAGTTTGGAGTGTTCTGGAAACCATGAATAGGAAATAAAACCATTTTTTACCAGGTGTGTTAAATACTACCATTTAAACAAAAAAATTTTGAAACACTGCATCATGCCAAGATGATCTTCAGCTTGCCTTTAAGTTTTGCAAATGTGACTGCATTCAAGAAGGACCATGAAGGGGACACAACCTGCCAGCTTAATTAAGTTTCTGAAATGCTTCTGTGCAAAATTAGTATGTGTGGCTACCAGCCCAAATCATTTGGACTGAACAGACATCAGCTTACATACAAAATTGCAAGAAGTGCAGGGATATTTTAAAAATTTTATATAGCAATATTGATAATGGTGGTTAGAGAATTATTTATCCCTTCCCTGGATACCTTCTCTCATTGGTTATTTCAAGGTCACTATGGTTATCAGAACCTTTCAGAGCAAAATTAAAACCTTGGGGTGAGGTGGCCATTTGGTAAAGCCTCCTATGTATATCCTAGTAAACCCAAGTGGATAGAAACAAAATAAACTTAATTCCAGTGTAAAGTTTACTTATCCTTTGAAGAATGTGATGCTAAATATTAGTACTGAGTAAACTCAAATTCTCTTGCTGATCATCTCAGATGTGGGCCAACTGGCAAAATCAAGACTGAACCTTCTCCTGCTTCTGTTTCCAGGATGTATTTTATCAATAAGGTAAAAGGTATAAGAAATAATGAGGTCCACTAGTACACAGTCTTTTATGATTTGCAAAGCTTTTTCACATCTGTCATTTCAATGGCTTCTACATCTACCCTGTGAGGATAGCAAGAGAGAGATTATGATCCTCATTTTATAGAAAAGAAATACTGAGGGTCTAAGAGTTGATGTTTTCAATATTATAATCAGGGATAGGGCCAACATTAACACTCCAAAATTTGGACGATTACTCCAGTACCTGAACATACCAAAGAATGGATAGATCTTACAATGCTATGTTGTTAAGCAGCTCTACCCTAACACTCTGATTTCCTAAAATCTCAGGCTTGAGATTCTACGAAATCCTACAAGGCTGAAATGTAATAACTTTATGTTTTATATGCACAATTGTCAACCAGTGTAATATCTGTAGTTATAAAACTGTACTCTCAAATCACTTTTTCAGGGGACTTGAAATTTCCTTGAAATAAGATTGTGTGCATGCGTGTGTGTGCATTCGTTCTGATGATTATCTATAAAACAAATAACATAAGTAAGGTATGTAATTCTACCCCTTGTCACCTGCATGATTACCTTAAACATAGATACTACATGTGATTTCAGGGCGCCTATGGGGTTGTGACCATGACGCCACGAGTACCATGGCTAATTTGAAGAGCAGAAGTACAAGGCACAGTTGGCCTTTGTTGATGTCATCCTGACAAATGAAAGCCAAACGATGTCACTGTATGTCATCTGAACAAAGTTTTCATAGTACGAATACAGAAAGTGGTGGAAGAATTGAGTCATCATCCAACATGTCTTAACTTAGACATACAGAAATCTCTGCAGCCTGTACCTTAGGAATCAGCACTATATTCATATGATGAGCTACACTTTAGTTTCAGTGAGATGTCTTCCATCACATTAAATTCATGTAGCTACTTTAATATTATTGTTCTTTTAATTTTGCTTTGTGTTTAATTTCTCAATATGTTTTCACATTATAGCCATATGACAACTATAAGCATAGGAGTCTAAACCTAGTGCTATGTTGGCATACATTTAAGTAACATACATTAAAATAAACATGATTTTTGTCAACACTAGAGATAAAAGATGATTGGTTTTCACTTTATAAAGGCTCTATACATGATGCAATCTGTAGAAACATTGAACTATGTGGCTTCTGACAGTCTAGAATTCTAAAGTTTGAAAGAAGAATCTGTTCTGCATATCCGTATCTTGTGGCCATGAGTGTTCATAGAGTAGCCAATGAATCAATCTAACACGCATCTCTGAGCAGCTACTATGTGTATCGTCATGGTTGGGTGCTGAAAGTAGATAGAGAAAAAGCAAACAGTCTTGGCTCTCAAAAAGTTAAGTGTCTAGAGAACTGTTAGCTTAGTGTACCACTGCCTGACTCTGCCTGGGTGGACCCTGATTCCCAGCTTTAGAATCTATAAGGACTTTGGTCCTGTGGCAGAAAAACAACTGACTGTAGCTCCATTCCTGAGGAGTGCTGTGTAGCATTCACTGAAGTCCGCCCTGCTATGGTACTCTAAAAGTGCCAAGGCTTGAGCATGGTCTGGGTGGAACCATTTTCAAGGGAGAACACAACTTGCAGAATGAGTAATCTTGACAGAAAATTAGAGGATGTTCATAGAAAGATTAAAGTGAAGCAAACAAGAGCAAGTCAACAGAGATGTATGTCCTTGAGTGGCCTTTGAATACAAATAATAAGGATAATGCATGATGAGGTAGCAAGGGATTGGGGTAGGGATTGGTCAGGTGATTGGAGTTGGGTTTACACTGGCACAGATTTCTTTTGGGCTCTTTTTTTCCATTTTACCTTTACAGATCTCAATTAGGTGTTAATATGATGATTGAAACTAGGATGCAAGGATGCAATTGGCCTAAGAAACAGCCACCTGGAGGGCCTCCAGTCTCAAAAGGGTAGCTTATGAGTAATGATATTCACAATAATTCCAGAGATATGGAGGGAGTAACTCCTATTCTATTGTAGGTGGGTTCACTGCATCCCCCAGCCTGTAGGAAGTACAGTACACAGGGAATGAAGGTGGCCACATCATCACCTGACTGCTTGGAACACTGCAGTAGCCTCCTCACTGGTCTCCCTGTTTCTATTCTTGTCCACTATGCCCACTCTCATACAGTCTATTCTCCATATGGCAGACAGAGTGACCTTTTAAAAAGAATAATTAGTTCATGACACTCCCATGTCCAAAACTCTCCAAAGGCTTATGGGTATACTTAGAATAAAATTAAAATGTCTTAAAGTAGACCATAAGACCCTATAAGATCCTGTTTTACCTTTAAAAAAAAAGTTCTTATCTTCTTTGAACTTTTCCTGTTATTTTTTAGTCTCTATTTTATTTATTTCTGCTCTGATCTTTGTTATTTCCTTCCTTCTGCTAACTTTGGGCTTAGTTTCTTGTTTTTGTAGTTCCTTGAGGTATGAATTAGTTACCTGAGAGCTTCCTTTTTTCTTGATGTAGATGTTTATAAACTTCCTTTTTGAAACTCCTTTTGTGGCATCCCATAAGTTTTGTTATGTTCTGTTTCCATTTTCATTTGTCTCAAGATTTTTTAAAATTTCTTTCTTGATTTCTTCTTTGACCCATTGATTATTCAGGAGTGTGTCATTTAATTTTCACATATTTGTGAATTTTCTAGCTTTCCTCCTGGTATTGATTTCTAATTTTATACTGTTGTGGTCAGAAATGATACTTGGTATGATTTTAATCTTCTTAATCTACTAAGACCTGTTTTGTGACCTAACATATCTGGAGAATGTTTTGTGTGTGCTAGAGAAGAATGTTAATTCTGCTGCTGTTGGGTGGAATGTTCTGTAAATGTTAGGTACATTTGATCTAAAGTGTAGTTCAAATCTAATATTTTTTAATGCTCTTCTATCTGGATGATCTATTCATTGTTCAAAGTGAAACACTGAGGTCTTCTTCTGCCTTCAGACCTGTTAACATTTGCTTAATATATTTAGGTGTTCCAATGTTGGATGCATATATATTAACAATTGTTATATCTTCCTGGTGAATTGACACTTTTATCATTATATAATGACCTTTTTTGTCTCTTGTTATACTTTTTGACATAAAGTGTATTTTGTCTGATAAAAATATATGAACTTCTGCTCTCTTTTGGTTTCTATTTCCATAGAATATTTATTTCCATTTCTTCAGTTTGAGTAAAGATAAATACAGTATGGTAACACTTATATGTGAAATCTGAAAAAAAATCAAACTCATAGAAACCAAGAGTAGAAAGGTGATTGCCAGGGCCTGAGGTGTACACAAAATGGGGAGATGTTGGTCAAACAGCACAAACTTTCAATTATAAGACAAATAAGTTCTGAAGGTCGAATACACAGCATGATGACTATAGTTAATAATACTGTGTTGTAGACATGAAATTTGCTAAGGGAATAGATCTTAAGCAGTCTCACCACACACAAAAAAAATTTAAAGGTAACTATGTGAGGTGGTAGATGTGTTAAAAAACAAAACCCTTATTCAGTTAATTATTTCACAGTGTATACATATATTAAATTATTCATATTGTACACTTTAAATTTATACAATTTGATGTGTCAAGTAAGCCTCAATAAAACTGGGGAAGATCCAACCTGTTGTCACCTTGCTGTTCTCATTCTGTACCCATCTCTTACTTGCTCACTGGTCTCCTTGCTCTTCTTGAACCATGCCATGCTCTTTCCATCTTAGGACCTGGGTACAAATGGTGGTGCCTCTGTTTGGAAGGTTCTTCCCACAGAAATCCAATGAGCAGACTCCTAGTTATTTAGGTCTCATCTCAAAGGTTACGTCCTTCTCTGACTGTCTAATCTAAAGTGCCTCAGTCAGCTTAGCCCCTGTCCAGAGTACTTGACAGGAAGATCTGGGCACTGGTAAAGAGAATATTCCAAAATTCATAGAATTAATAAAAGGCTAAGACCTTTGCACTACTTTTTTCTATTGCCTTCATCTACCTCAAATAAAAGTAGAATTCAATTTCTCCTTTTGAAACAGATTCTTGCACTTCCTGAGTTTCTTTTCTCTCCTTTTCCTGCTTTTATCCAGAGGAGTCTTGGAAACTGCTAAAAGACAACAACAATAGCAACCACCATAACAATAATAATAATATCATAAATTGAGTGCTCAGTAAGTGCCATAAATCATTTTAAGGACTTTATGTACCTTAACTCATTTATTCTTCACAATAATACTATAAGGTTATTACTTTTATTATTCCCATTTTATAAATGAGAAAATTGAGGACAGGGATTTTTATAAACAACCATAGTCAATACAGCTCTTAGATCTACAGTCTGGTTGTTGTCTCAGAATGCAATGTCTGTGTGTCAATTAAAGTGCCAATTTATGTCAGAAATAGCTATTTGACAGTTGTAACAATAATAAAAATGGCAGTTCCACTTAACCCTTTTTCTGTGTCATACACTACCATTGATACTTTACATAAATGACATCTTACTGTGATCAAAGCCCTAGGAAGTCTGTTTTAATTATATCAGTTTTACAGAAGAGGACATTGAGGATAATCCTGCACAAAGTCACACAGCTAACAAGTAACACCCATAGCAATGGCCATGTATAAGTGGTTCCTCTGGAGATGGATGCAGACTTGCTGGATCCAAGAAGAACTTTCAGTCTAATATCACACACAACCTCTGTGGCACATCCTATTGAATTAGAAATCTTGGTTCTTCCTTCTTAAATACCATGATGACACTCTGCGGAAACTTGGTAGACAACAGTTTTGTTATTGTGCAGATCGTATCTCATCCCTTCACCTAATAGTCCTATTAGGCACTAAGTGCATCTTTTCCTCTAAAAGGGCCAACCAGAGTCCTAGTGCTGCCCTCCTCTTCTGATGCAGGCCCTGGAATGGATTCCTCTGATGCTGGGTGATATTTAATTAGCACTGGCTCTTCCTCTGAAACAATTATGCCTGCTGATTAGAAAAAGAAAAGGGTTGAATTAACATGGATTTTATAATTCAGGTTACCAACCTATGGTCCATTTTACTTATCAAGTAAATATTTCTACTTACCTTGTCAAAAATATGTCCATATTGAACACAGGTTTATTCCATCCTAGCTGACTCTTGTTATGCCATTTGTGTTCTTTGATATCTTATTAACAGTCTTTAATTTTGAAAAGCTTAACCCTATACAGAAACTATAAAGAATAATATGAAAATGCCACATAGTACTAAAGATATTAAAGACATGGAGTCTGGAATTAGCTTGTGTGGGTTGAGATCCCAGCTGCATCACTTCCTAAACTATGTACCTTGGACATGTTATTAATTTTCAGTACTTTTATCTACCTACCTCAAAGACATAGAAAGCATTTAGAACAGTGAATTGCACATAGTAAGTGTTCAATAAATATTAGCCTTTGACTATTTTTATTCATAACCAAAGTACTTTTTAAAAATAAAGATAAAATAGTTCTCAGATATATCTTTTGTTACTTCAAAGGAGTAAATATTCATCCAGTGTCCTATAAATATTTCATACCAAGTGCGACGTGTAACGAAAACTCTAAAATTTCTATATGACCAATGAAGACTATGTGGTGCCAGTGGTCAAAGTCTTTTTGGTATGGAAGCAGCCAAAGAGAGACCCAAAAGACAAGTACATAAAGGGGCATAATACAGGGTGAAATTAATTAAATGCCTAAGTATCTAAAAAGTGATTTCTTGTGTTATGGAATTACAAAGTAAGGATGAATCAAATACAGCTTGGGGTTGAGGGAGCGTGCACACTGAAAGGTTTCATGTGAAGAGGTTATGTACCATATGTGTTGCTCCTTGAACAACCAGTAGAGTTTTAAGAGATAGACATGGGAGCAGGGTATGATGTGGGAAAATAGAACAACTTGGGAAAAGGCAAGTAGGAAGGCCATTATGAATTGTAAGAAATGTCAGGAATAGTGAACTTTCCACTCTGGAAAAATTCTGAGACACACCTAGAGGGGTGTTGAGGTAAAAAGCTGAGAGAAGCAGTTGGGGCCTTGTGGTTGAGGGCCTGAAATGCCAGGGAGATTTGTGTTTCGTTCAATGAGCAATGCAAAGGTCAGAGCCAGGTTTGGGGTAAAATCTCAAATGGAAAGTAAGTTCCTTGACAGCACAAACTTTGTTCAGCTTACCACTGTTTTCTCACAACCTATAATAATGCCTGACTCATAGTAGGTCAATATTTTCCCAGTAAGCATTAGTCAAGTGGATAATCAAATGTCAGCCTTTAAATTATTGCTATTGTTGTTATTGTCATTTTGCAAGTTTCCAGAGTTCCACTGAGTGACCTCAGGGACTCCAATTTTAGCTATTCATGATGTAAGAAGTCATTTTTTAAAAGAGGCCCCACTATCAAATGATTTTAAAACCACCCATCTAGTTTGTCTACTTTTCCAAATGAGACGACTGAAGCCAAGGAAAGTGAAGGAACTTGCCTCAAGTCACCCACTCAGTTGAGGAAAAGTCAAGAATAGAACCCAATTGTCTGTCTTTCTAATCTTGAGTTCTTTCCACAACCCTCGCTGCAGTATGCCCCAAAGAATCTGTTGTACCTAACTTTCACTAGCTATAACTATGAAGACATTGTGACCCATGTGCACTATTGGTGGAAATGTAAATTGGTGCAGCCACTATGGAAAACAACATGGAATTTCCTCAACAAAACTAAAAATAGAACTACCATATGATCCAGCAATTCCATTGCTAGGTATATATCCAAAGGAAATGAAATCTATATCTTGAAGAGATATCTTCACTCCCATGTTCATTGTAGCATTATTCACAATAGCCAAGACATGGAAATAACTGGAGTGTCCATTGACAGATGAATGGATAAAGAAGATGTGGTAAATATATATGATATATATTATGATACATATGATATTATGATATATATGATATATATTATATTGATATATTATTATATTATATATATATATAATGGAATATTATTCAGAGGTGAAAAGAAGGAAATCCTGCCGTTTGCAACAACATGGATGAAACTGGAGGACATTATACTAAGTGAAATAAGTCAAAGAGTGAAAGATAAATACTGTATGGTATCACTTATATGTGGAATCTTAGGGAAAAATACTCATAGAAACAGAAAATAGAATGGTGGTTGCCAGACACTGGGATGTGAGGAAAATAAGATGTTAGTCAAAGGATGCAAACTTTCAGTTATAAGATGAATAAGTTCTGGGGATCTAATATACCTCATGGTGACTGTAGTTTATAACACTGCCTTGTGTACTTGAAATTTGCTAGAGAGTAGATCTTAAGTGTTCACCATCATCACCTCGACAAAAAAGGTAACTATGTGAGGTGGTGGATGTGTTAACTTGATTGTGATAATCATTTTATAATGTATATGTATATCAAGCCATCATGTTGTATACCTTAAGTATATATAATTTTGCTAATTATACCTCAATAAATCTAGAAAAAAATGAAGACATTGCAAGTCCTCAGTGAAATAGTTATGGTTTTGTTCTATTTTGTTTTTGTTTAGGAAATGTAAAGACAATGACATAGTTATAATACATGGGTTAGAAAAGTTTGGGTGTGGTATCTACACTTGACCTGAATTATTCAATATTTTCAAGGGCATAAAAGAATATATAGTGTATTTTAAATATAGTTCCTTCCTCAATAAATCTTTGAATACTCATTCCCTTCCTTCTAATTTGCCATGACCTCATTAGCACTGCAGAAGAATATTTAGAGAAAGAAAGCACATAGCTGGTAACTTTTTTTGGATTCTTTATCATGAGCTGTTACTCAAAAGTTGTACACATATAAAACCTGTTAAAACTGTTTAGAGGATTTTTTTTGGTTTGGAAAAATATACTGCAAAGATTTCAAAATATATACATTTACCTTGTCAAAATATTATTAGCACAGAAAGAATACCTTCCTTTTCCCAAGCACAAGCTACACACAGAGCATAAATTACAATGTTAGTGAAATAATCTTAATTCCATAATTCAGGGCACAACAAACAACAGTAATAAAATTAGAAGAAATTCAAAACATGAAACAATCAAAACAAAGACAAGCTATCACTCATTCTGAAGTTTTCCACAGTACTCAATGAAAAATAATGTCCTATTATTCCTATTATTTCTGGAGACCATTAGATGATTACTGTGAAGCGTATAAACAGAGTTGGGAAACTGAAATCCATAGTAAGTCAGCAAAGAGCTCTCGGTGGAGAATTGAGAAAGGAATAGAAGCAATGAGAACGTTACCTTTTACATTAAGACAAGAAATCATTGCTTAGAGGTTCTAGGATCTCAGCACAAGTTTGTGTCAATGGACGGCCCTTTTAGGAAGAGAGCACTTACTGGGCCCAAAGGCACAAAGATGATCAATCCCCAAAGACAAACATTACAGTGATGAGCAAGCTGGCTGCCTTAACCACAACCACCTCTCACCTTTGAAAGTTTACCCATTATTGTTCTGATACTCACAGCTTGCTACTAATGCTGACATTACCACTGAGGAGCACTACAGTGTAGGGGGTAAGAGAGTGGTGCTAGAGCCAAACCATGGGCTTCAAGTCATGCTCGCCTGATGAAATTGAACAAGGGATTCACCCTCTCTTTGCTTGTTTCTTAACCTGTTACCTGATAAGGGGCAATAGTGACTTCCTCAAAGAGTTGTTAAGGTGATGTAAGTTGCTTAAAACTGCGGTTAACCCATGATGAAACTGGCAGTTATTACCATAATTTTTACACAGTTTGCCAGACATTGCCTCAAGAGTTTTATAAAAGTGCATACATTTGTGACTGTGTACATAGACATATGTACACGCTATTTCTTGATAACCTGTCATGTGCCAGGCACTATGTTAAGAGAGTGCCAAACAATTTTATTCCTTATTCACAACTCTATGTTAAAATGGACTGTACTAGTAATAGTAATGACTGCTAGTAAAATAACTCATCCATATTTTTTGAGTGCTTACTGTATACGCAGGATTTTCTGAGTGCTCAGCTCTGCATGAATTATCTCATTAGTCTTTGCAACCACCCAGTGTGTTATGTATTGTTTATGTCCATTTACTGCATGAGAAAAATTAAGTAGACAGAGGTTTAGTGACTTGTTCAAGGTACCACGTCTGGTACTGGTAGAACCTATATTCAAATTTGAATCTCTCTGACTTCAGAGTCTAGTGTCTGTTTCTCCAACAACAACCTCTCCCTGTCAGCCTTTCCCGATCTTGAGAGCCTAGACCCTCTCCAAAATCATTCACAGTCAAACTCCAGAGTGAAATATTTGTTTCCCAAGATTTTTGTGACACTACACTTACCTGCCTTTCATCCTACCTCACAATCCTTCCTCCTCAATCTCTTTTGCTGGTTTTCCTCATCTCTCTGCACAATAAAGGTTGAAGAGGCCCAGAGGTCAGCCCTTGGACCTCTTCCCTTTTCTACCTATACTTGCTCCCTTGGTGATCTTGTCCAGTTACTTGGTTTTAAATACTACCTAGAGGTGGAAGACTCCCACCATTATTATCTAGCCTGTTGCTCTCCTCCTAGACACCAGGCTTGTATATCTAATTGCCTATTTGATATCTCTCCTTGGATGCCTGATAGACATTTCAGATTTAACATATTCAAACCAAGTTCTTAATTGTGGCCCCCATATCTGCACTTCCCCCAATCTTCCCCATTTCAGAATATAATCATTTTATCCTTTCCATTGCTCAGTACAAAAACCTTACAGTTTTCCTGACTCCTCTCTTTCTTTCACCACTCCTCTAAGCATTAACCCATGGGAAAATCTTCTCAGTTCTACATATGAGATATTTCTTGAAGCCATACACCTTTCACTAATTTCACTACCATGCTGTGAGTCCAAGCTACCATCATCTCTCATCCAGACAACTGCGATTAGCTTTACAACTGGTTTCCCAGCTTCTGTTCTGACCACCTCAACAGCATTCCCTGCAGCAGTGTTTTCTAGGCACCAGACACTGTCTTCTAAGCCTTACCTACATGAACTTGCTTAATTACTTTTCACAACATACTTATGACATAGGTCCTATCATTCTTCCCATTTTACAGGTAAGGAAATCAATGCTTTAAAAAGTGAAGTAACTTGAGCGAGAAGGAATGGTAAAATAATCTTAGTCATGTTCTTTCCATGGTGCCTTAATGCTTCAGCAATCCAGTAATTAATTCCTAAGGCTTTATGTAAGAAAATAAGGCAACAGAAAATAGATGTCTAAAGGCATTAATTAAAATGTTAACTATAATTGGAAAATGTCATTAACAATGTAAAGGTCTCCAAACTGATGGACTGATAAATAAATCAGACTATATTAATATAATAAAATATTAAGCTCTCACTAAACCCATGTATTAAGATTACAGAGCATCATAGACAAATACTTGATGTGTGTATGTGGAATAGTAATGGTTTGAAGCCACGATTTGCCCACTGGAGGAATTCAGACATGTCTAAGGAGGTGATAGGGCAGGTGATGTTTGAAATCTGTTTGAATGAGTCAGTTGAATTGTGTAGACTCAAGAGGTCTTTTTCTTGAGTTTGCATGGAAACTGATGTGTGTTTGTGTGGGCATTTGGGATAGGGAACATTTCTCAAGGAGGGTAGCATGGTAACCTACATTGGTCCCTTAACCTGGCTCTATGAACTCAGGTCTGAGCTCTGTGAAGAGCCTACAGAAAGAAACTAAAATAACTGTTCTAAGAAGATCTCCCATTTACCGGGCACAAACATTTCCACTGAGCTGTCTAAACTACTCCCTACACCCTTTGCCTGTATAGCTCTTACACACATTTTTGGTTCTAGCTTACCTGTCGCTTCCCCTAAGAGGTCTTGCCTGCCTGCCTATCTACGTTAGGAGATCTTCCTCTGTGTTTCCTTAGCATCTTCTTCTTCCCTTATCATAACACTTATCATACTGCAACACATTACTGTAATTATTTAATTTCTGTATCTTACTCTACACTGTAAACTCCTAGAGGTTAATGAGAAGTCTGCTCTTGTTGTGTAAGTGAGGATGATATCTATCTCGTTCAGTTTTGGACCTGCAGCTTCTAGCACAATATCTGGATCAAAGTAAGTCATCAATAAAACATTTTTAGTGTAACCAAATTCTTTACTGATACAAAAGCCATATTATTTTACCATCCAAAGGACTGCTGGAAAACAATGAAACATTTACTGAAGCCCTAAAAGAAGTGACACAGGGAATTATATTGCATACCACCCAGAACTATGTTTTAAAAATCTTCTTCACACATCTATTTCCCCTAAGTTTCACTACTCACCACTCAGAATTCACTATTCCTTTTTGATTTTACACAGGAAAAACAAATAATTCTAAATAAACCGGAACCAAATAAACTCCAGCCCATTTTTTTGCACTTGTCTTCTCTGTGCTCTTTCCTGTCTGAGACCTTCTACTCTTAAGAGAATAATTAATGTAAACCATTTTAGTTTCTATTTCTAGGCACAATTTAGCAGCTCAAACATGTTATCCTAATCAGTTACAACAAATGCTTAGACTATGTTAATGTTAAAACAACAAAAGATCTTTCCTCCTCATGAGATTGGAGTGGGTGTAAGGGTTGGGAGGATGTTAATCAAGATAAGATGGGAAACGCTGGGTAAAAAATATGACCTGTTCTTGGACCAGTCAATCATAAACTAGGGAGTTTTCTGATAAGCCGTGACTTAGGGGCTCAGGCTGCTTCCAGTCGGGGGCTTATTGTTGCCTTAACATCAAATAGCCAGTGGGAGGTTAGGGGCAGTGTCTGGGAAAGGCACATCAGATCTTCAACCTTGGCCTGTATGTGACACTCAAGACTTATACACATTCTAATGGTCAAAAATGGTCACATGGGCAACGTCATTGCAAAGGGGGCTAGGAAATGTGAAAGTAAAGGTAGTTATCAGTGAGAATTAACAGTCTCTTCTATCTGGGGAAAAGGAGAGGCCCAGTATACAATTAACGAATAGGTTTGCCCTTGTCATGGTAATAAGGTAGATTTGTAATTTTTTTTGTTTTCACCAGTATTATTTTACTGTTATTTTATTATTAAAATGTGATTTTAAAAACACAGTAACAGACGAAGTGAGAGAGTGGCATGGACATATATACACTACTAAATGTAAAATAGATGGCTAGTGGAAATCAGCCACATGGCACAGGGAGATCAGCTCCGTGCTTTGTGACCACCTAGAGGGGTGGGATAGGGAGGGTGTGAGGGAGATGCAAGAGGGAGCACATATGGGGATATACATATATGTATAGCTGATTCACTTTGTTATAAAGCAGAAACTAACACACCATTGTAAAGCAATTATACTCCAATAAAGATGTCTAAAAAAAACCACACAGTAACAGAACAGGAAAGAGTCTTGAGTACTACTGGGTCTCTTAAATAACCAAATATGAGTATAAACCAGTGGGTCCCACTGTCTCTATCTCTGATGCAGAGAAAATGGCAGTTTGAGACAATAAACAGTTAAATATAATTGACAATCTTCTTAGGGATAGAGGTAGAGTATTAGTTATCTACAGTTGTGAAAAGATTATTTCGAAACTTAATAATCACTTAATGAGTTGAGAAAACAACTATCTCAAAGTGTCTCTGGTCTAAGAATCTGGGCACAACTTGTTTTCTGCCTCTGGCTCAAGGTCTTTCATGAGGTTACAGTCAAGCAGTCAGCTAGGCTTGCAACTGAACGTTTCACTGGGGAAGGAAGGGATTCATTTCCAAGCTCACTCACATGGTTCTTGGCAGACCTTGGTTGTTTGGAACGATGGGCCTCTCTGGCGGGCTACATCACAACATGGCAGCTGTCTTCCTCCAGAGTAAATGATCCAAGAGAGAGTGAGATAAATCACCTAAGTCAGAAGTCACAATCTTTTAACAACTTAATCTCAGAAGTGACATACTATAACTTCTGTCACATTTTCTCCATTAGAAGTGAATCAATACATCAAGGACACACTCAAGAGGAGAGTATTACCCATGAAAGTGAATGCTAGGAGGGTAGGATCCCTTGGAACCCACTTTAAAGGCTGTATATCACATTAATTTTCAAAAACAAAATATTTAATGAACTAGTTTTTCAAATTATATTGGAAATTAAAGTCTTCAGGCTGCTCCTTTAGGGACTAGAATCAAATAATTTAGTGATGTATTGCAACCTTGAAATTAAAATAAGCATTGTTGAAGTGGCAATAAAGTCATATATTACAAACTTTATCTGAAATAAAACTCATGTTTTGAGAGTTTTTCAATATGTAATTTATAGCTCCTATCCTAACTTATAACTGTGTTCTTTGCCTTCTAGATAGAGACTTTGAAAAGAAAATCTTTCCAATATTGCTACCTTGGGAATATAAAGATAAGAAACCATTTTTTTGAGTTGACATTTAGCCATGAAAAAGCATTCCCCTTTTGAGAGGCATTTCAAATTTCCTGTTCAGACAGGTTTCCTTTAGGGCACTATTGGGGTGAAAACTCACCATGCTATAAAAATCCCATGAGGAGTTCCCTGACAGTTTGTTTGATTCCTGGATCAGACAACAGAAAAGGCAAATCTGGTCAAAAAAATAGTGTGTTCTCCCTTGTCAAAGAACCTTACTTTTAAAGGTCACTAGATTAGCTCACATTAAAAATTTTTTTTCTAAAGTCACAGAAGCACCATTATCAGAAGAGATATCTATAATTCCATAGGCAAAGACAGAAGAAAAATGCCCAAAGTCACTTAATGACTAGATAAACAAAAGATTTCAGTTTCCTAGTAAGAATTTGTTAAAAACGAACAAAAATCTACACATGGAAGTTTGAACCTGCAATGGTTTCGTTATTCAGCCAATCTCAATCCTTTACTCTGCCACTGGAATAATCTTTCTATAACAGAGTTCTGACTGTATCCCTGCATTTAAATTTGTCAAAGGTTTCCTACTGCCAACAAAATGAAGAGCAAACTCCTCAGCAGGTATAAGCTCCTTCAGGCCTCCTGACTCTTGTCAACTTCCAATTTTAGGCAAAGTCACAGTAGTAGTGACTCTGTTTTCAATACCTCTGTGATAGGGCTAGATCTTCTGCCTCACTATACAACTGAACCAATTTGTGTCTTTTTGTTCAGGCTCCATCTACATAAAAAAAACCCTTTATCCCAGGAATATGTCTAAAATTTTAAATCATGAGCACACACACAGGAAGAGATAGATGAATGGAACAGAATAAATCATCCAGACATATATGTAACTATACTTATTATACATATAAGAATTTAGATTATGACAAAAGTGGCATTTCAAATCAGTGAGGAAAAATAATTTCTTAATAAGTGGTATTGAAAGGAGAGACAAATCATTTTGGGAAAAAAAACCCGAAGCTAGTTGCTACCTCAGTACTTACACTAAAATATAACTAATAAAATGCTAGAAATCAATGCGTGTGTTTTAAAATAATCTTGCTGGGCTTTCTAACAGGACACAAACCACCAAGAAGTCATAAAAGAAAGTATAAATACATGTAGTTACATAGATTCAGGATGTTAAAACTCACCATAAAAAAATAGACTTTATTATCTAATACAATCCCACTTCCCTGTCCTCCATAAAAATATCGCTATTATTTCTGTGGTATTTTGGGGGGGCCCACTCTGCATGACAGGTGTGATCTTAGTTCCCCGAACAGGGATCAAACCCACGTCTCCTGCAGAAGAAGCTAGGGCTCTTAACCAATGGACTGCCGCAGAAGTCCCTATTTCTGTATCTCCATTCATGTAATTGATCACATTAGTAGCCAGGACCAGGGTAAGGCCAATGTCCTACATCATGCCACTAGAACCTTGCTTACCCTGTGGTACCATTGCTTCTTTAATCAGAACCATCTGGGCACAGCTGTTCACCAGTATTTAATCTACCCAACTGTCCAAGCACCTAGTTTGCTTATCTCCATCTTAGCCATGAAACTATGAGAGATGTACTTAAATGACATGATGAAGTACAGATAAAGTTTTCTGTATTTCTTTCAAACACCAAGATCTTTGCATAGCTGACAACTTTGAATCATTCAGATCCCCTCACACGTCATCTTCTCATCGATGTTCCAAGATCATTCTATTGAAAATTATAGCCGCTCTCCCAACAGTAACTCTATATTTTCTTACTCTGATTTATTGTTTTCATAGGGCTTACCATCCACCAAATAGATCTCGTTAATAGTTTACTTATTTGTCATTAGTGTCCCTACTATAATGTACTACTGATGAGGACAGAGACCGTATCTCTGTATGGTTTTATTCAACACCACATCCCCAGTTCTTATTATGGTACCTAGCACATAGCAGATGCTCAATAAATATTTGTTAAATAAATGAATAAATAAAATAAGCAATGATGAGTAATAGTCACACATCAGAAGTAATGTATAAAGTGATGAATTTATTAAATAACAATGATATTAATTTCATTTCATCCTCTCCCCTACATTTTGAAAATAAACTTTATCTTTTGTCCTACCGCTTGAGGCAACATCTTTTTTTTTTAAATTTTTTTATTTTGTGGTATGAGGGCCTCTCACTGTTGTGGCCTCTCCCATTGTGGAGCACAGGCTCCGGACGCGCAGGCTCAGCGGCCATGGCTCACGGGCCCAGCCGCTCCGCGGCATGTGGGATCCTCCCGGACTGGGGCACGAACTCGTCCCCTGCATTGGCAGGCGGACTCTCAACCACTGCGTCACCAGGGAAGCCCGAGGCAACATCTTTTGATAACTGAAAACATTGCCCAGATATAGAAGAACCTGCCCTATTGTGTTTCCAAGGTCATAATCTTTCTTCCCTTCTGCATCCCTATTATATTTGCCTGGAAAGTCCTCAGTAACAAGATGAGGAAATGACTACAGTTACCAGCCTTAGGAAACATATTTAGCTCATTATGTAAATGAAGTATAGTGTAATATTCAGAGCATATCAACATCACCTAAATGGCCATATGACGCATGTAAATAATAGTGCTCAAATGATATGAATAACCAGAGGAAAATCTATGGGAAAAATAGAAAAGACACTTAAATGGCATGTCATTAATTAATTTGATGCTAATAGCTCTTGTTGGAACCATTAAATATTGTATGATTTTGGTTACAATTATACATGTAATATATATGTATGATAAAAATCATGCATATCACAGAATGATTTGGACATTCAGTTCCAACATTTATACCATCCTTTTGAAGGGGGATGCATTTTAACATTAATTGTAATAAGAATAGATTCAGCAGTGTAGCAAATTTTAAATACAAAGATATTAATATTTTAATAAAGAATTATAATAGCTGATTTGTGTTAGGTGAAATTTAAAAATCATAATCTTTTTCAAATTAAGTTATCTCCAATTTTTTAACCATTCTGGTTTATCAATCCATTCCTTATTCTTTTTGGGAAATGCTAATCATTGTACAAATAAAATTATTGCAGCCACATATGGTCTTCTGAGAGGTCACAGGGTGTATTGAGAAAAAAAAAACTAAACTGAGAGTCAAAATACTTGGTTTCAATTTCTAGGCATACCATTGGTTTGACATGCAACATTTAGCAGATAGGTCTAACTCTTGGATTCTGTTTCCTCCTCATTTCTAAAATGTAGTTACTAATATCTGCTTTCTTTCCCTCATAAGATTTCTATTTGTATAAAAATTATTGGTAGTAAGTATCTTTCACTAATCTTAGTTTCAGGGACAAATGTGTGTGACTGCACGTTTATGTGTATGTAGGGCTTACAATTAAACTACATATGTTACCCTGATACCGTGCCTCTTTTTAGTATCTCTCAGTCAGTCACCTACTATTTAAGGACTAAAAACTTTAAATACATGAAGTACATCTTGAACCATGGTCAGAAAACAGCTTTATGTCTTTGCAATAGTTAATCATTCCACCATTTCTTGATTTTCTATTCTTTAATTCATGAAATATTTAATGAGCAACTTTAAAAATCATAGCAGACAACTCTTGTTTATTTCTACTGCTTGAAATTTCACTAAAATTACACAGGAGTGGTATAAAACCCAAAGGACAAAGAGATGGCAGAAGAGACAACAGCTAAAGATGTCAATGTATTTTTCAAAGATGGATAGCAAAGTGTTAAGTGACTTAGCAAAGACCAGGAAGCTGAACTTGAAATGTCTATACACCAGAGCAGCAGGAAGAAGCTAATCCATTTGCCCTGAAGATCCTGGAAAAGCTCAGATTTGGAGACACCAGCTACAGAAGAAGTTCATAAGGGACAGGGATGAAAGGTGAATAGTCTGAAATTCTGTACACAGAGGAGCTAGATTTGCATTCACACATCTCATTCCCCTCTTCAACTCCACACACCCTTCTCTTGGACAGTGTCACTTTATGTAGATATTTATTTGCGGGGATAACTTTTAAATAAACCTCAAGGTTCCCACACAATCACCCTACAGTGAAACATACCTTTTGATAAGTCTTGCTCATGCCCACAGGGCTCCCAATTCATGTTGAATAAAATGTTAAAAGTCTTGATCTGACTCCTACCTAATAGGTCCAGTTCTCAAGTCTTGCCATAGCCTTGTTCTATGCTCCTTATCCAAACATATCTCCCTGTTTCCCATCACCACTCTTTACTGGTCAGCTTCTCACTGTTCATTTTTATGCATATTTGTCTTGCCTTAAGTGTCCTGTAACTTCTATCCAATCTTAAGAGACCATTCAATTCCCACCTGCTACATGAAGCTATCCTTTAGTTCTCTGATTTATAATGATGTACATTCTCTAAACTTCCATGTAACTGTCATTGTACTCTTTATTTTGGCATTGGATTACCTATTGCTTAATGCTGTTTCCTGATTGCCTCATATGCAGGTGTTGTGTCCCCTAAACTAAATTTTCATCTCCTTGAGGGGAAAAAACAGTTACTTGTTCTGGGGATTAGGTTGTGGACATCTTTTGGAAGGCATTATTTAGCTTACCACACTACCATAATAAAAAAATTATTTTAAAAAGCTTCCGGAGATGGAATAGATGATCAAAAATGTAATAAGGACCAAGAATCTGAATATGATGAGAGCTTGCAACTGCCATACTGAAAGCTAGAGAAGGGGAAAAAAGGTTGAACTAGAATTCGATACCCAAAGTCTCAAGACATTCACCTCCTCCACTTTCACTGAGCATCTGGCTTCACCCAAACAGGAGAGTAAAGCAATAAAGAGGCAGAGATACCATCCAGGAGTGAGAGGATCCAATGCAAGTGTAAGATAAGGGACGTCCTAGGTGAAGCCCCAGGTGAAGGGAAAGTCTCAGAATGGCAGTTGGGTGGCAGATGCAGATAGCAGGGAGTACAGATTGAAGCACAAGGGACAGGAGAGCTTTATAATGTTGGGGAGGATTCCTAAAGAGTAAAAGAACTGATATAGTGCCTGAAACTCTATTCCAGAATTTGTGAAAAAATATTAAGAGGAATGTTACAGAAATGTTTGAGGATTTGGAAAATTAGTTAAAGATATGTGGAAAGTAAGCTAGTGGAAAAAATCAGGCATAGTCCATGCCAGGCAACACAAAATGGTAGAAGAAAAGAAATTAAACAAGTGTACACTACATAATTCAGCAATGAATAATATTTACATAGTAATAATGCAAACGTTAACTACTATTTTCACCAAAAATTATGCTATAAGTATGTCATGAAAATAAACGTAAGGAAGTAGAAGCTGTAACATAAAGAGAAATGCACAAATTATATTAATAACTGATAATTCGATAAATAGCAACACAAGCTTATTCTTTAGAAAAGTGGAGGTAAATATTAGAAGGAAGAGTCAAAAGATTTTCAAGCTGTTGTCTCTTAGTGTGGGACTAGGATTAGAGAGAGGTGTGACAAGGGGCTGCTCTATTTTGTTATAAGTCCTTTAGTACTAGTTCATGATTTTTAACAATGTGCATGGATTCCTTTAGAAAATAAAAGTAAAAGCAACTCCATAAGCAAACATGAATGGAAACCACGGTATGGTCTGGAGCCATTGTCAGCACAGCTGTTCTTTGCCCAATTGGTGCTTTACATTCCATGGGGTGTCCCTGTCCTCAGTGCTGTTGAAGTCCCTGGATCCGAAGAGCTCACAGTTTCATAAGAGAACATGTGAACAAATATATTATGGCCTCATATTCAGAAGGTATTTCTTACTCCAAAAAAACAACTTGCAACTTCCATTATAGTAATCCACAAGATTGCACAAAATTCATTTAAATCTGAAAATAATCTACAAATTGTGCTGAAGGCAAAGCTTTGATTCTATTCTCTCTACTAAAGCACATTTACCAGAGTTTCTGAGAATCAATAAGCTTAATTGATTTAACATTTCTAAGATTTTATTGTACATTAAAACAGTTTGGATTGCTACACTAATCTTAGAAGCAATTTGGTCTCCTCTAGTTACACTGCTCTGAAATTCTTCTAACTTCTAGCCTCATGTTATTAATCATAACAACAGCTTAGTGATTATTGAGCATTTACTCCACATCAGGCATCATGCTAAGAGATATATATGTATTATCTATGTTGATCCTCACACAGTCCAATAAAGTAAGAATGATTATATTCCAATCCTAAAGACAAAACTGATGTTTAGAGGAATTAAACAACTTGCAGAGTCACCAAGCTAGTGAAAGGCAGAGTCAGGATTTGCACCCTGGTTGTATGACTCAGGAGGAGACACTGTGAACTACACTTACTACTCTATCTCCCCAAACATTTCAGTATCTCTCCATGGCCTACAACATCAAATTTGAACTCTCCATTACCCTATTGGTTTGAAACCTCAGGAGCTTCCCAGGTAAAAAGAGAAACTGACCCCTGGGAGGGCAAGGAAAAGCAGAAGAAAAAGGTAGACCACTACAGATTGATAGGTGGCAGGTGTAATAAGCAAGGGAATTTGCATAAAAAGCCTGTCGTGGGCGGCCTCAAGACAAGTAGACCTTTGCCTCAGCCTGCCAGAATCTTAAAGGTTAATATAGAGGCCTTAACTGGGTTCACTCACATATTCAGTCTAGAGGATCTCAGCAACACCTTGCTCTGTCAAAGCTGCGTCCTTGTAACAGCTCCCACTGTGGCAACAGTGAGCAGAACGTACATTCCAAGGACAGAGGAGGGGTGAGGAATCTCTGATTGCCCCAGGTCCAGACCGGCAGTCATATCTTCTCCGTGACCTCTTTCAACAGGCCCAACTGCTCTGGTCTGACCTAAGTGCTCAACTTCTTTCCAATGAACCCTCATTGACCCAATTTCCCCCTAAACGCCACACTCATATTCATCTGCACATAGTTTTTAAAAATTCTTCTCAATGAGAAGCCACTTTCTTTGTCTGTTCAGCTATTACCCTTCCTACAAATTTCACTTATTACCTGAATATTTACTAAGCTATTCCATTCCACCATGATGTCTTCCCTTTTTTAAACATGCATGTAAGCCCTCAGCTACTGTCTTATATAGTATTTGAGAATTTGTATTAAATATTAACTAAAATTCAGGCTCTCAAAGATGTTCCTATTGTGTATGTCCATATAATATGTATTATACTATGTATCCAATGAGCATTCATTCACTTGAACAGGTCAGGGTGTAAAATAATGACTTAGTAAAGCAGTTGAATTCCATTGCTAAAGTCATTAGGTCCAAAATCAGTGAACAGAGTATTTTATGTGTTTTGTTCATTTTGGTCAAGATTATATATATATTGATATATATATGTATATGTGTGTATATATATATATATAATGTATACAGTGTTAGAATGCTCTGATGAAGTGTTTTCAACATAACAATGCCTCCCAAGTTGTTATATAAAACATATTTTAAAATTGAGATCTGCCAAGAGCTCATTTCCCCAGCCAGGTTTCAAATAACTAGAATTCACTAGTATTTTAAAAATAAAAAACACATACCTGAGAGTTGAAAGAAGCCTCAGATTTTACCCAGTCTTCCTTCCTACCCTGAGCTGAAATTCTATTTCCAACACCCTGACATCCTGCCTCTGCTTGAGTAACAAGATCATTTCTACTTGCCTAGTCTATTGTCATGTGGTTCTAATTGCTGATTTTAATCATTAGAAAATGGTCACTGTACTTTGTTGTTAGTGACCCTAATGCCATTGCTCTTACATAGAGTATTTTTTGAAAGTCAAGTGCTGTTCCACTCTCACCCCACTTACTGCAAAGCATTGGCAGCACTGGCTGTATGGTAATTTTGCGGGAGACACTGAACATCACTGACATTTATTTTGCTCCTTGGTTGACATATTTATTGGGGGAAATGCTTCAGACAATATGATAAAGATTCCAGACAGAGGACCTATTGGCTTTCCTTATTGGAAAACAAAGCATATGTGAGGTCAAAAAAGTGGTTGAGATTTCTCTGTAACTGTACTAATGAGAAATGACAAACGCTGAAATAAACGATGGAAAATAAAACAGCACTAGGGGACTGGTTCAACAATTGATTAAACGGAGTATTTGCTTTTCTTTTTGCTGTATATTTCTAGGCTACAGATAAAAATATAGTAATTTTATGTAACTGTGAAAAGGTCATCTGGCTAATTTTATTTCAAGCATAAGAAAGTGGAAGAATACTTAACCTTCATTTGTTGTTAATTGTATTGCTTCATAATATTGCTGGAAGGAAAACTTTATCAGCCAGGCGAAATATTAAAAAAAACAACAGTGTCCCTAAAATGTCTTGGTATCTTTTGTCATTCATCTGTTTTATGTCCCAACATATACCTTTATATTAATGAAAAGGTCATGTTACGATAATTCGCAGTAGTATTTATTTAAAGCTTATATTAATGTTCTATAAGATTTATACAACTTCTGATAAGCGCAGCAGTGAACGTTTTAATTGTGCTATAAATACCATATGGAGCAGTAGATTGCCCAAATGATCAGTTTTGTCTTTCAGCTGGAATTTCCACAATGCTACAAAATCTAAAAACTAAAATTGGCATCATAATTGTTACAGAGTTATTTAGTCACCTTAATTATACTCACCATGCAACTGACAAACTATATAATTACAATTATTTGGGAGATTGTTTTGCCAAATAGTCTGTTTAAAAGGTTACATCCCTTTTCTAACATATTTTATCACAAAACATAATTTTCTCTGGCTTCTCTTTGAATGTGAAGGATTCAAGACAACTGGCTTAAGAGTGAAAAGATGGGAAGTCAGAGGGTCTTTTAGAACTTACTGGAGAATTTCTTTGTGCTGTTTGAGTTGCAGAGGAGCTGTAAGAGTATCTGCCTGGACTGAACACAACTCTTTTCCAGTGAGACAATATGTGACACAGCTTATCAGAAATTATCCAAGAACAAATTGTGTCACAACAGCTCTCCACTACATCATCGTGTCATTTTTTTCAAAAAAAAGGTAGTGCAATACCATTCTCCAATCAAAAGAACCAGAGATCCTTGGAGAAATAGCTGTCTTTATGACTGGTTCAGGAAATATACAAGATGAGGCTGGAGCATCTTGTAGTTCCAGAAAGTGAGAAATTACTCAAATGATAAAACACACACCATGAAGGGAGGATGTCAAAGCAACACTGAAGTCAACTGAAAGAGCCCCCAGTGGCCAAATCTGGAATAACTTGAGCAAGAAAATAAAGTCGTACTAGAATATAACCCAACATATAAAATGAATACCCATGAATACATACTGATAGAAATAATTGATTGAATACGTAAATGAAGGAGGACAGGCATATCTAATTTGCAGAAAAATTCCAAAACATTCATGCAGATACGACAGCCTTAAGGAGGGGAGCACAATTCGTAGCTCTTTAAGTTTAGGCTGCCCACAGTGACTTCCTTCCAAAGAGGGTAGTATGGAAAGGGGAAATAGAAGAGTGACTTTACACGGGAGAAACCTGCCAGGCACTATCTCAGCTAGGTGGTAAAGGTCAGCACTAACAGTGATAAGCCACGTTGATATGACATAATAAAAATGGTGCTTTACCTCTACAGCCTTCCTCTCCAAAATCCATAACCCTAGTTTAATCATGGGGAAAACATCAGATAAATCCCAAGTGAAGGAGAGTCTGCAAAATACCTGACTAGTATTATTCAAAACTGTCAAGGTTATCAAAAACAAGGAATGTCTGAGAAACTGTCACAGGCAGAGGAGCCTAAGAAGACAAGATGACTAAATGCAATGTGATATCCCAGATGGGATGATTTATAGACTATTAAAAAGATAGTACTTATACAAAAGTTTCTCTAAGCATAAGATTAGACCTTCTCTGATATGGCAAAAATTCTGAGAGGTTATCTTTTTCCTGCTTATGAAATTAAAATCAACGTAGAACTCTTTGAAAATGTAAACTTCATATTCTTCCTCATAGGATTGATAATAAATCCTTTTTCCGGGGTTCATAATTTTAAGCGCTTTATTCTTAGGAGGACCTTGATAGACAAACAATTACCATTCAAAGAAAATGTGTTGAGCACTGTGCTGTGCACCAAATGGTCAGAATAAGACAATTCCTACTATCAGGTCTTGTAGTCTGACATGGGAGGCATGTACATAACTATATATAAAATAGTTGCTTTAATTAGAACACACTCAAATTTATACATGAATGTAAACAAAAGAAAAAAATTCTACTGGTGCTAAAGGAAGAGAAAGCTTTATATTAGAAGTGACATTGGAATTGTGTTTTAATGAATGAGTACGGATTTTCCAGGGAGACAAGGGATACTGTGCATAAATCTATTAGTTGTTAGTAATTAGGGGGGAAAAAAGGAGACTGGAAGTTTAAAACGGGAAAAAGTAAAATAGATGATTAAGAGAAGATGATTTGATGATGCAGCCTTGAAAAAGAAAGGATGTAAATTTCTGACTTTTAGGTGGTAAAGGAGCTGTGCAGAGTGATGGAACCTCACATTTTGCTTCTGTATTTTAAAAGATCTTCTTTATTAGGCAGCAGGCTGAGAATGGAGGACAAGTGATCTAGAATTTTTAGAACATATAACTCAACTTCTTTTACAAACTTGTCAGACAAAACTATTTAAAATGTTGCTCTAATCAAGACATTTAATACACATTTTGACAGTCCCATTCCTTGGTGGGTAATTCTATATAATCAAGTCTCATTGTTAGGATATTATTTATTCTTCATTAAATTTTAATGCCTGTGCACTTGTTATAAACATTACAGTATAAATTACTGAAAAATCATCTATATTGTATAATATAAAACCTGAGAATCCACTGCAGCCTCCAGGGTAGCTATGAAAGTATTATTAATAGTAAGAAATAGGGCTTCCCTGGTGGCACAGTGGGTAAGAATCCACCTGACAATGCAGGGGACACAGGTTCGAGCCTTGGTCCAAGAAGATCCCACATGGCTCAGAGCAACTAAGCCCATGCACCACAACTACTGAGCCCGCATGCCTAGAGCCCGTGCTCCACAAGAGAAGCCACTGCATTGAGAAGCCCTTGTACTGTAACGAAGAGTAGCCCCCACCCACTGCAACTAGAGAAAGCCTGTGTGCAGCAACGAAGACCCAACAGCCAAAAATAAATAATAAATAAATTTTTAAAAAATAGTAAGAAATGGAGGAAAAAACCCTAGAGTAAGAGAATGGAAATCCAAACAGATCAACCGAATTTTATGAAAATGGATCTGTCTCCCGGGGCTTGGGACGACACACAAAAGAAGAGTGAGTTGGCTTGGTCATTTCTTTTTTTTTTTTTAGCGTCTTTATTGGAGTATAATTGCTTTACAATGGTGTGGTAGTTTCTGCTTTATAACAAAGTGAATCAGTTATACATATACATATGTTCCCATATCTCTTCCCTCTTGCATCTCCCTCCCTCCCACCCTCCCTATCCCACCCCTCTAGGTGGTCACAAACCACCTACCTGATCTCCCTGTGCTATGCGGCTGCTTCCCACTAGCTATCTACTTTACATTTGGTAGTGTATATATGTCCATGCCACTCACTCACTTTGTCTCAGCTTACCCTTCCCACTCCCCATGTCCTCAAGTTCATTCTCTACGTCTGCATCATTATTCCTGTCCTGCCCCCTAGGTTCTTCAGAACCATTTTTTTGGGGGGTAGATTCCATATATATGTGTTAGCATACAGTATTTGTTTTTCTCTTTCTGACTTACTTCACTCTATATGACAGACTCTAGGTCCATCCACCTCACTACAAATAGCTCAGTTTCGTTTCTTTTTATGGCTGAGTAATATTCCGTTGTATATATGTGCCACATCTTCTTTATCCATTCATCTGTCGATGGACACTTAGGTTGCTTCCATGTCCTGGCTATTGTAAATAGAGCTGCAATGAACATTGTGGTACATGACTCTTCTTGAATTATGGTTTTCTCAGGGTATATGCCCAGTAGTGGGATTGCTGGGTCGTATGGTAGTTCTATTTTTAGTTTTGTAAGGAACCTCCATACTGTTCTCCATAGTGGCTGTATCAATTTATATTTCCACCAACAGTGCAAGAGAGCTCCCTTTTCTCCACACCCTCTGCAGCATTTATTGTTTGTAGATTTTTTGATGATGGCCATTCTGACTGGTGTGAGATGATATCTCATTGTAGTTTTGATTTGCATTTCTCTAATGATTAGTGATGTTGAGCATTCTTTCATGTGTTTGTTAGCAATCTGTATATCTTCTTTGGAGAAATGTCTGTTTAGGTCTTCTGCCCATTTATGGATTGGGTTGTTTGTTTTTTTGATATTGAGCTGCAGGAGCTGCTTGTAAATTTTAGAGATTAATCCTTTGTCAGTTGCTTCATTTGCAAATATTTTCTCCCATTCTGAGGGTTGTCTTTTGGTCTCGTTTATGGTTTCCTTTGCTGTGCAAAAGCTTTGAAGTTTTCATTAGGTCCCATTTGTTTATTTTTGTTTTTATTTCCATTTCTCTAGGAGGTGGGTCAGAAAGGATCTTGCTGTGATTTATGTCATAGAGTGTTCTGCCTATGTTTTCCTCTAAGAGTTTGATAGTGTCTGGCCTTACATTTAGGTCTTTAATCCATTTTGAGTTTATTTTTGTGTTTGGTGTTAGGGAATGTTCTAATTTCATTCTTTTACATGTAGCTGTCCTGTTTTCCCAGCACCACTTATTGAAGAGGCTGTCTTTTCTCCACTGTATATTCTTGCCTCCTTTATCAAAGATAAGGTGGCTTGGTCATTTCTTGCAGTGGTGTGCTGCATATGACTCAAGGTACCATTTTGCTACCTCAAGCAGCAAGATACCACAGAAGCACCTGGAACAGAGCATTGAGAGTCCTGATCTGAAAGCCTGGTTTTAAGGACCCATCATGTCTCTGCCCCTGTCTGTGGGCCTTCAATTTCTTTAACTGTCAAGGAAAGAATTTAGAAATGATCAGTAGTTTCAACTTTTTTTGCAAGAGAACACTTTTAAAACTTTGTTTTTAAGTTTTTTGACTTAAAAAAATGCAGGTAAGCATTTTTTTGGTATTAATTTATTTTATAAGTTGAAATGTAGGGTAATTTTATACCATATCATGGACCAAAGAAGGCAGTAAGGATCTTTTATTCATACAAAAATTTGAAATCATAGATTACGGATTATAGCTATAGCCCTAAGTATCCAGAATACTGTAATCAAAGTCATCTCCACAGAACCTAAGGGGCACAGTTGTAAACCCCTAGACTAAATGTACCTTCCAAAGAGCCCGTCTGGTTTTAACATTCAGTTGGTAATGACGGCTGCTACAGGAATAGGATTGTTGTAGCTGTCCAGATCTTGGTCTCTGGACCTAGCCTATTTGGATTTGAAACCTGCTTCTGCTACTCCCCAGTTTTATGAACATAGAAGAATTGCTTAACATCTCTATGCCTTAGTTTCTTTGCCTTAATGTAAAGATGATGAAACATCAGTCTTGGAGGAATGTTGTGAATATTAAATGAGATAGTGCTTGTGGAATACCTGCCACATACAAGTGCTGTATAAATGTCAGTTGCTGATATCAGTAACCCTAAAGGAGTTCTTTTGCTCCCTATTGTGCTAAAACACTTTAGTTACTAACTTTGTCAATCTCAATACTATCTGAATGCAAGGCCCACATCACTGCTGTTGGCAGCTTCCCAACAGCACGTCAAATTCCATTCAGCAGAGCAGACATTGTTGAGGACCTACTGAAAGCAAATTACTCTGAAAGGCACAGCGGGGCCTACAAAGACAAATCCGAGTTGTTTTTGGCAATTTGAGCCTTAGGTGATCATGGCCTGTTGTATATACAAAGTGCTATGGTGGTACGAGGCGTACTGGACTTGGGAAAGCTTTTTAGGGAGCATAAGGTTAGGGGTCAATTTGAAAAGGTAAATGCTATATGCATAGATATAAATATTCATTGCCATTTTATTGCTAAAATCATTCTAATAATCAATAGCATTAAGAATCTAAGTAGGTTGTCAAAGCTGACATAGCTAGTAGGTAGTAGAGCTAGGATCTGAACCTAGGTGGTCAGACATTAGTCCGTACACTTAACCCTTTGGTAGGTTGTATGTTTGTTTCTAATATTTGCTCCCCTCACTGGGAGATGACTCTACTACACCACTCACTGTTTGACTAAGCCATGTGACACTCTTTGGCCAATAAAGCTGTGAGCACAGGTGACATACACAATTTCCAAAGAAGAACTTTAAGAGCTACCCCTTGGATCTGTCGTCAACCTTTTTTCCCTCTGACATGAACCCGGAATGTCCCAGATAGGGGCCTTTAGCCTGGCTTCCAAAATAAAGAAGGCACAGAGGAGAGTCATAGATAATTCATGGAAGACATGCACTACTAATGAGAAATGGCCTTTAGCTATTGTAAACCAGTAAGATTTTGAAGTTGTTTGTGACAGCATTATAAAAAACTAGTAGAAACAAACAAACAAAACCAGCTGATATACCCACTATACTATAATGTAGTTCAATTCAGTAATGCCACTTTTCTGAATGGTTAGGCCAGATTCTAAAATTGAATTACCGCATGCCTGGCCTTAAAGTCTTTTGAGGAGTTTTTTGAAATCAGCAATGCAATAAAGTCTAAACATTTTATCTTGGTAGTCAAGGCCCTAATTTTCCTCTCTTGAGTCCCATCTCTTTCCACTTTCCACATTTTCTCCTCCCTTTTACTTTGACCATTTTCCCCTTCTTTTACCACCTTCCAATATCACACACCGAATGCTATAGTCACTCAGCACCCCTGGTTATTTTTAGGTTCTTTCACATTTCTGTAAAATTTTAAATGCCGTTCCAAATTCCTGGTGATTACACCATCTCCCCTCACTCTTCCCTTCCTGGTAAAAGTCCACTGATACTTTAAGGCCCAGCTCCAGTGACATTCCCCAGGCAGATGTAATTGTTCCATCTTCTCTGGCCTCAGGAAGCTGAATTTGGAAGTTTACCAATATAATTAGCACACAGAAGATAAATGTCTGTCTCCGCTTCTGGACAGTGAGCTCCTGGAGAACAGGGAGGGTATCTTTGTTCATCCTCATATTCCGAAGGTCACACTGAACTTGCCAATTAACAGGTAAGATGACAGACATGCTTGTAGCCATGCAGGCTTGGGAAATAAAATGATCCGGGAAATTCTATCATTCAAAATTTGTAAATTAATTTGGTTTAGTCACAAGCTCATTTGCTATCCATCTGAGTGGTGCTGCTTAAAAAGGAATGGAGATATCAGTAACATCAATAACTAGAGAAGACTTTCTATATGCAATTGAAAAGTAAAAAACAAAAGAAAAGAAATGCACCATAATGTAGCATTTATATATCGTAATCTGACAAGAGTACTGAGGACACTGGAGGTTACATGTGTTTCCTCTCATCTCTATGAAGCAAAACCAAAAAGTCCCCAGTTATGGGTAGCAAGACTGTAGTATGGGCAAGAACTAGTCTGGGACCATGGCTGCCCAAATATAAATAAAAACCGTAACAGGGCCCACATTCAAAGTCAATGGCATCTCACAGATGCTCCAAACCTTCCTGCTTCCAAATGTTTCATGCACTCCTTCATCTGAGTGAATGGAAGTGAGTGAAAAACAAGGTGTTTGTTTTCATTTTCTTCTCTACCAGGGATCAGCACATTTTTTCTGTAAAAGGCCAGATAGAAAATATCTTAGACATTTCAAATCATACAGTCTATGTCTCTACAACACAGCTCTGCCATTCTAGCATGACAGCGGCAATACATAAAAGAATGGGGATAGCTGTATTTCGATAAAACTTCACTGATGAATAATGACATTTGAATTTCATATAATTTTCACATGCCATAAAATATTATTTTCTCCAACCATTTAAAATATAAAAAACATTCTTTGCTTGCAGACCACACAAAAACAGGTAGAGGGTCCTATTCGGCCAATGGGCTACAGTTTGCTGACCATTGCCCTAAGGCAAACACACACTCTGTAGTGTCAAGTGGAGAATTCACTTTATTACTTATGAATTTGACTGGGTTGCTTCTGATGAAAGACCACAATGCTTTTCATCTCTGCTCATGTCAAAACAAAATTATGCAAACTTTACTAATCTTCAGCCCTCTCAAAAGTCTTGACATTTAGTAACACATTTGTGTTGGATTAGAGTCCTCTTTGCATTTCTCAATGGTATAAAATGGAATTTTAGTGAAATTTCCCTCTTTTCCGAAGAACATGCAATAGGGCTAAAGCTATACAAGAAGCTCTTCTTTGTGTCCTGGATGTTACTGAAGGAAGTCATAAACTCTCTTCCTCTTGATGTCTCTAAAAACAAGATGGATCTGCATGTGTCAGGGATGATTACTAGTTTGCCCTGCTCGGAGGTAGAGGATGGACCCAATGACTTCCCTAATCCTGTGATTATGCGATGGCAGAATAAATTTACTGTCATTTACAGCAAAAGCATGCCACCGGCTAGTTACTTTTTAAAGGTTTCAGGTTGGTTTGTTGTGGAGAAAAGAACACTAGCCATGCAGTCAGAACACCTGAGGTCAGGATGCAGCTCCCTCTGTCTAACTTGGGCAAATACCCCCAAGTTTCCTCATCTGCAAAGTTTGGCTGATAATGGGAGCTGCCTCAAAGGGATGCCATGAGTTAAATGTGCTTAGGATGGTACCTGCTTCATTTAAACACTCAAGAATGTTTGATACTTGTGTTGTATTATTCTCACTTTCAATAAGGGTAGTGATCACCCAGTGACTGTAAGTGTGAACTTGCTCTGTAAATTACAGTTGACATGCCAGATATTATCATTAAAGGGACATCATGCAAAGACTGTAAAAGCATAGATGGTTCTCCCAATTAGTTCCTCATTTTCATTTTTTATCACTGTTCTCCACCTTATTCATTTTCTCTTAGAGCTTGATGAGTATTCAATTAGAAATTTACCTGTTCACCTTTCAAAACTCTTTTGGGAATAGCAATCTAAGACGTCACCAATTATTTTTAAAGCTTCCCCAATATCTTCAAATTTGGAACTTTAGCCACTTAAATGGAAATTTTAACTGGAGCTTTTTCTAGTGAAAGAATGCAGCATTTTGTTTATTTCCTTAGAAAGTATGATCTGAACCAAGAGTCCATTTCTCTGTCTTAGGGGAGGTTGAGTACTGAAAAACACACCCTCCTGGATGCCACCCACACCCTCACACACACAGCACTAGGGCTTTTCAAGACCTCAGTGGGTGATCCATACTTTCACTTTTGGAGGTCCTAGCCTACATCCTAACAAATATATTAAAGACCCTGATATTCTGCATTAAATCTATTTTTGTTATATTGCCTTTTAAATTATTTTAATAAAAATGACTTATTTATTTAAGACTGGCTATGATAATTCTACACTCATCGTCCATAATCAATAATTCCTGTAAACTCACAATGACAGCTTTGAAAATTGTTTTCCAGCGATGAAAATTTAATATAGGTCTAGCAGGTAATGTTTATTGAGCAAGCACTTTGTGCCATGCACAATTCTCAGCACTTTATATTAATGTATTTTATTTTCACAACAATCTTATGAGCTAGCTACTGTTATTATCCCCATTTTACAGATGAAGAAAATCAGCTCTTTTTAAAAATTGAATTATAATTGACATACAATATTATATTATCCATATGTGTACAACATAGTGTTTTGATATTTTTATACATTACAAAATGATCACCAAGATAAGTCTAGTTACCATGTCACCATACAAAGTTATTACAATATTATTGACTGTACTCCCTATGCTGTGCATTACAACCCCATAACTTAAATATTTTATAAATGAATATTCTTAATCCCTATCACCTATTTTGCCTGCCCCTATCCCTACCCCATCTCCTCTGGCAACTACTAGTTTGTTCTCTGTATCTATGAGTCTGTTTGGCTTTGTTTTTCAGATTCCACTTATAAGTGAAAACATACAGTATTTGTCTTTCTCTCCCTGACTTATTTCACTTAGCATAACACCCTCTAGATCCATCCACGTTTTCACAAATGGCAAGATTTCATTTTTTATGAGTGAGTAATATTCCACATCTTTATCCATTCCTCTATCAGTAGGTACTGAGGTTGCTTCCACATCTTGGCTATTGTAAATAATGTTGCAATGAACATAGGGGTGCATATATCTTTTCAAAACAGTGTTTTTGTTTTCTTTGGAGAATTACCCAGAAGTGGGATTGCTGGATCATATGGTAGTTCTATTTTTAGTTTTTTGAGGAAACTCCATACAGTTTTCCATAGTAGCTGCACCAATTTACGTTCCCACCAATAATGCCTGTGGGTCCTCCACATCCTCACCAACACTTGTTGTTTCTTGTCTTTTTGATGATAGCCATTCTGACAGGTATGAGGTGGTATCCCACTGTCACTTTGATTTGCATTTTCCTGATGATTAGTGATGTTCAGCACCTTTTCATGTACCTCTTGGCTATTTGTATGTCTTCTTTGGAAAAATGTCTATTTAGCACTTTTCTTTCTTTTTTTTTTTTTTTTTTGCGGTACATGGGCCTCTCACTGTTGTGGCCTCTCCCGTTGTGGAGCACAGGCTCCGGACGCGCAGGCTCAGCGGCCATGGCTCATGGGCCCAGCCGCTCCACGGCATGTGGGATCTTCCCGGACCAGGGCACGAACCCGTGTCCCCTGCATCGGCAGGTGGACTCTCAATCACTGTGCCACCAGGGAAGCCCTAGGACCTTTCTTAATCAGGTTTTTTTTTTGATATTGAGTTTCTAAGTTATTCATATATTTTGGATATCAACCCCTTATCAGGTATATTACCTGTAAATATTTTCCTCCGTTCAGTAGGCTGTTTTTTCATTTTACTGATGGCTTCTTCGCTGTGCGAAAATCAGCTCTTAGTGTCATAGCAGAGGCAGTCTGATTCCAGAATCCATAGTCTTATAAGGTTACATTTTGTAGATGTTAATTTTGACTTTTAATTAGGCTTTTTTATATTTCAGGGATTTTTGTAAAACTTCAGATACCAAACATTTTTGTAGGCCCTTGCAAAGCTCTTGAGGCCTAGCTGTCATGCCTGTGGTACCTTTCAAAAAACAGTGGTCTTACCAGCCCCATATAATCCTGCCTGATGCCTGAGGAGAGAGGAGCCTCAGACACAAGCTCAAGGAGGTGTTTTGGCAAAAGATTCAGGTACACGAGCACCAAACGGCTCTGTATGAAACCTCACATCTGAGTGTGTGGCCCAGTTTTGGGAGAGGGACAACCTTTCCATTTCTCACAGAAGACAGCATAAGTCCAGTGGAGTAGAAACTGCAGGAACCCAGCAGTGCTTGGTAATTCAGGGTTAGCAACTCTGGAAGCACCCAGGGATCTATTCTACACATCTGTTCTACACACAAATAACCACATTCTCATGGTGGTAGCAGAAGCAAGATTGAGATGCTGCTCTCATGTGGCTTCTTGAATATCAAATATCAATCAGAGCAACTATCAAGTCACTGTTATCAGGTTATCAAGATCCTGAGAGGATCATCTGTAAGGACACATAAGGTATCTTTAGGGGGAAGTCCAGGACATACTTTGGAGGGGCTTTGAGGCCCAGCATTATTCAGACAAAGATGAGTCAGTTAATAATATGTGATGGTTGTAAATATGAATTTGTTTATAGTCAAACAGTGATGAGACCTGGGGGAACTTTTATGGTGAGTAGAGGGGAAATTTCTGAGAAATTTGTCAAAAGTTATTTACAACTCACAAAGTGATTTTACTTTAAAGTGTTTTTTTTTTCCCCTTTGGTAAATCCTCCTATAAATAATAAGTATTCTCTGTGCATTTATCTCCTGTATAAAGCAAGATACACTTGTATTTGCGTTCAACCAAGATAGCTGGCAGACAAATTGCTGACTTTAGCAATGTCATATCTGGAGACTGTCTGGCAAAGGAGAACTGCTAACATCCATCATAAGGAACAGCATCCGTAGAAAGAAACAGGTTTTTCCCCCCTAAAATTCACTGGTGTCTAGATCTGACAAGTCCCTTCTTTCAGATCAGGTGGTTTGTAAAACATATTTTGCCCCAAAAGTGGTTGTTCTGTAAGATTTACTTAATGAATGTTATCTGTGTTATCAGCAGTCTTTAAGCACTACTTTAAGTCTATGCGAATCTTGCCAATTCATTAGACGAATATGTATTACACATCTCCTATGTGCAGAGTAGTAGAAAAAAACACAAAAAGGATGCTGCATCTTCAGGAACTCACAGTCTACTGCAGTGATTCTCAAAAGTGCAGGGAATTTATGCCAGCCCCCTCTACCTCTTTAGCCTTGAACCCCACCAGGGATACATGTCACAGATATGGGAGGGGGGTTCAACTATACCCCTCTGCAAAGATAACACGTTTAGAATCACTTCTGGGGAATTTCTTGGTGGTCCAGTGGTTAAGACTCTGCGCCCTTATTGCCAGAGTCATGGGTGGGGAACTAAGATCCCGCAAGCCATGAGGTGTGGCCAAAAAAAAAAAAAAAGCATACAATCACTTCTGTAATAAGTCACAGTTATCTACTAGAGTGACACACATCTTGGTTATGTTGGGACTGGACAAATGGTTGTCCACCCCACGAAGTCTTTCCTCTTCCCCCTGGTTTAGTGGGAGAGATAAAATATATGCACTGAATAAAATCTATTTCAAATTGTGGGCTAACACTCACGCATACAAACACATATGCACACACATATTTGAACCAAACATTTCGTGGAGCAATACTAGCCCTTTGTGTGATGCATTCTAGCTTTTTCTATTCTCTTTCAACTGAAAAACAATACAGGTCATACCCCACAACATTTGTTTCTCAAATCACTCATGAGTTTCCACCTAGAGTTTGAAAAACACTTTTTTTAGGGTTTGGTAACGGTTGGAAGACAGAGATGAGGAAGAGAAGGTGACATGACACATTCCTGCATTATTATCATAAAAACAATGTGCTCGTATACTACTTACCAGGTTGCAGGCAGTTCTAAGTACTTTTTATTTATTCAGTCATTTAATCCTTACTGTCACCCTATGAGATAGGGACAGGTATCTGTACCCATTTTATAGATGAGGAAATGGATGCACAGAGAGGACCAAAGTTACCCAGGTTTTGACGCCAGACAGCCTGATGCCAGAGACCATGCTCTTAAGCCCCCTCTAGCAAGTTTTCAGCCAATCATCTTACATAGCGTGCCCTAGTCCACCAAGGGCTGAGAAAACAATAAGAATAGGTCTGCTCCACAACTAGAAAAAAATAACAGGAATACATACTTCAGCAGGAATGAACAATGCCTTCTTAGTATGTAGAAGGCAGCAATCGAAGTCGATTCCAGACCCCAAGTGTGACTCTCTCCTAGGGACCCTACAAGGGCAGAAATGACGTGCAGAGCAGACAAAACTAGGACCAACCATTTTCATCCCCTGTTTTTCTTTAGGTCAAGTGAATCAAAGAACTGAAGTAAACACAAACTAATTCAAATCCCCTTTCCTGACTCTCCTCATTTCAGATTCTGAGAAAGAGTCAAGACACAGAGCAAAGCAAGGTTCAAAAATTAAAATGACAATGAAATACTTCCCAGACCCACTAATTATTGTCTTGACATTTTATTAATATCTATGAATACTGTCCCTAAACACTTCTCCTTTTTTTTTTGTTTCTTCATTGATTTTAATTTAGATTGCCTCTGGCTCATAAGCTGGGTGAATATGCAACCTTTGACAAATCACACTATAAAACTTAGCCACTGTCCTGGATTCCCTGCACATCCATGCTTAATGAGCAGGTATAATGTTGTGCAGGAAAATAACACCAATTACCTAGTACTTTTAAAGACGTGCAGCATACAGAAACAAAGAAACAAAGGAGCCACTAAATGAGCTTTGTAGAATAAATGACTTCATTCTGAAGAGAATTGTCTTCACTGCAGTTTCTGAAAACTTGTGTTCTTGATGATGATCTTATTGATATTGTGTAAACGTTATCTAAATAAACTCCAAAAATTTAACAATGTACAGCCTTATATTCATTACATCCAATTGGTTTCTTTCATTCAATCTGTAAATTTGACACAGGAACTGATTCTATACCTAATCTTGCACTGTCTTGAAATTTATATGAGCTTTATTATATTAAGAGTGATCAACTCTGCGCCGCTGCCTTGCACCTCCCGCCTCCCAGCCTCCACGCCTCCCCACCAGGTCGGCCCCTGGGGCGCACCACCAGGGTCCATAGGGGATGCGCCTCAGGGCTACTGATCCCACAAGTCTCCACTTCCATCACCTCACCCCCTCCTGCACTCTGCCTGGTCTTTGGTGTCTTATGTACTCAGGCCCTGACAAATTGGAGGTCTGCCGTGTGGCTGACAGTGTTTTGGTGCTCCGGCCTAGTGTCAGGCCTGAGCCTCTGAGGTGGGAGAGCTGACTTCAGGACATTGAACCATGAGAGACCTCCTGGCCCCATGTAATATCAATCTGTGAGAGCTCTCCCAGACATCTGCATCTCAGTGCTCCACTCAACAACCAGCAAGCTCCAGTGCTGGAAACCCCATGCCAAACAGCTAGCAAGACAGAAACACAACCACACCCGTTAGCAGAGAGGCTGCCTAAAATCATATTAGGTTCACAGACACCCCAAACACAACACCGGACACAGCCCTGCCCACCAGAAAGACAAGATCCAGCCCCACCCACCATAACACAGGGACCAGTCCCCTCCACCAGAAAGCCTACACAACCCACTGAACCAACCCTACACACTGGGGGCAGACACCAAAAACAACAGGAACTATGAACCTGTAGCCTGCTAAAAAGAGACCCTAAACACAGTAAGTTAAGCAAAATAAGAAGACAGAGAAATATGCAGCAGATGAAGGAGCAAGGTAAAAACCCACAAGACCAAACAAATGAAGAGGAAATAGGTAGTCTACCTGAAAAACAATTCAGAGTAATGATAGTAAAGATGATCCAAAATCTAGGAAATAGAATGGAGACAATAGAAAAAACATTTAACAAGGACTTAGAAGAACTAAAGAACAAACAAACAATCGTGAACAACACAATAAATGAAATTAAAAATTCTCTAGAAGGAATCAAGAGCAGAATAACTGAGGCAGAAGAACGGATAAATGACCTGGAAGATAAAATAGTGGAAATAACTACCACACAGCAGAATAAAGACAAAAGAATGAAAAGAATTGAGGACAGTCTCTGGGATAACACTAAATGCACCTAACATTTGAATTATAGGGGTCCCAGAAGAAGAGAAATAGAAAGGGACTGAGAAAATATTTGAAGAGATTATAGTTGAAAACGTCCTTAATATGGGAAAGTAAATAGTTAATCAAGTCCAGGAAGTGCAGAGAGTCCCATACAGGATAAATCCAAGGAGAAACATGCCAAGACACATATTAATCAAACTATCAAAAATTAAATAAAAGAAAAAATATTAAGAGAATCAAGGGACAAGCAACAAAGAACATACAAGGGAATCCCCATAAGGTTAACAGCTGATCTTTCAGCAGAAACTCTGCAAGCCAGAGGGCAGTGACAGGACATATTTAAAGTGAGGAAAGGGAAGAACCTACAAAAAAGATTACTCCACACTGCAAGGGTCTCATTCAGATTTGATGGCGAAATTAAAACTTTTACAGACAAGCAAAAGTTAAGCGAATTCAGCACCACCAAACTAGCTTTAAAACAAATGCTAAAGGAACTTCTCTAGGCAGGAAACACAAGAGAAGGAAAAGACCTACAATAACACACCCAAAGCAATTAAGAAAATGGTAATAGGAACATACAGATCGATAATTACCTTAAATGTAAATGGATTAAATTCTCCAAACAAAAGACATAGGCTGCTGAATTGATACAAAAACAAGACCCATATATATGCTGTCTACAAGAGAACCACTTCAGACCTAAGGACACATACAGACTGAAAATGAGGGGATGGAGAAAGATATTCCATGCAAATGGAAATCAAAAGAAAGCTGAAGTAGCAACTCTCATATCAGACGAAATAGACTTTAAAATAAAAACTATTACAAGAGACAAAGAAGGACACTACATAATGATCAAGGGCTCTATCCAAGAAGAAGATACAACAATTGTAAATATTTATGCACCCAACATAGGAGCACCTCAGTACATAAGGCAAATGCTAACAGTCATGAAAGGGGAAATCAACAGTAACACAATCATAGTAGGGGACTTTAACACCGCACTTTCACCAATGGACAGATCATCCAAAATGAAAATAAATAAGGAAAGACAAGCCTTAAATGACACATTAAACAAGATGGACTTAATTGATATTTATAAGACATTCCATCCAAAAACAACAGAATACACTTTCTTCTCAAGTGCTCATGGAACATTCTCCAGGATAGATCATATTTTGGGTCACAAATCAAGCCTTGGTAAATTTAAGAAAACATAAATCATATCAAGTATCTTTTCCAACCAGAACACTATTAGACTAGATATCAATTACAGCAAAAAATCTGTAAAAAATACAAACACGTGGAGGCTAAACAATACACTACTAAATAATCAAGAGATCACTGAAGAAATCAAAGAGGAAATCAAAAAGTACCTAGAAACAAATGACAATGAAAACACGGCAACCCAAAACCTATGGGATGCAGTAAAAACAGTTCTAAGAGAGAAGTTTATAGAAATACAATCTTACCTCAAGAAACAAGAAACATATCAAATAAAAAACCTAACCTTACACCTAAAGCAATTAGAGAAAGAAGAACAAAAAAACCCCTAAAGTTAGCAGAAGGAAAGAAACCATAAAGATCAGATCAGAAATAAATGAAAAAGAAATGAAGGAAATGATAGCAAAGATCAATAAAACTAAAAGTTGGTTCTTTGAGAAGTCAAACACTATTGATAAACTATTAGCCAGATTCATCAAGAAGAAAAGAGAGAAGACTCAAATCAATAGAATTAGAAATGAAAAAGGAGAAGTAACAACTGACACTGCAGAAATACAAAGGATCATGAGAGATTACTACAAAAAACTATATGCCCATAAAATGGACAACCTGGAAGAAATGGATAAATTCTTAGAAAAGCACTACCTTCCGATACAGAACCAGGAAGAAATAGAAAATATGGACAGACCAATCACCAGCACTGCAGTTGAGACTGTGATTAAAAATCTTCCAACAAACAAAAGCCCAGGACCAGATGGCTTCACAGGCGAATTCTACCAAACATTTAGAGAAGAGCTAACACTTATCCTTCTCAAACTCTTCCAAAATATAGCAGAGGAAGGAACACTCCCAAATTCATTCTACAAGGCCACCATCACCCTGATACCAAAACCAGACAAAGATGTCACAAAGAAAGAAAACTACAGGCCAATATCACTGATGAACATAGATACAAAAATCCTCAACAAAATATTAGCAGACAGAATCCAACAGCACATTGAAAGGATCATACACTATGATCAAGTGGGGTTTATTCCAAGAATGCAAGGATTCTTCAATATATGAAAATCAAATTATGTGATAAACCATATAAACAAATTGAAGGATAAAAACCATATGATCATATCAATAGATGTAGAAAAAGCTTTCAACAAAATTCAACACTCATTTATGAGAAAACCCTCTTGAAAGTAGGCATAGAGGGCACTTATCTCAACATAATAAAGGCCATATATGACAAACCCACAACCAACCTCGTTCTAAATGGTGAAAAACTGAAACCATTTCCACTAAGATCAGGAACAAGACAAGGTTGTCCACTCTCACCACTATTATTCAACATAGTTTTGGAAGTTTTAGCCACAGCAATCAGAGAAGAAAAAGAATTAAAAGGAATCCAAATCGGAAAAGAAGAATTAGAGCTGTCACTGTTTGCAGATGACATGATACTATACATAGAGAATCCTAAAGATGCTACCAGAAAACTACTAGAGCTAATCAATGAATTTGGTAAAGTAGCAGGATACAAAATTAATGCACAGAAATCTCTTGCATGCCTATACACTGATAATGAAAAATCTGAAAGAGAAATTAAGGAAACACTCCCATTTACCTTTGCAACAAAAATTATAAAACACCCAGGAATAAACCTACCTAAGGAGACAAAAGACCTGTATGCAGAAAACTGTAAGACACTGATGAAAGAGGTTAAAGATGATACAAACAGATGGAGAGATATACCATGTTCTTGGATTGGAAGGATCAATATTGTGAAAATAACTATACTACCCAAAGCAATATACAGATTCAATGCAATCCCTATCAAACTACCACTGGCATTTTTCACAGTACTAGAACGAAAAATTTCACAATTTGTATGGAAACACAAAAGACCCCGAATAGCCAAAGCAATCTTGAGAAAGAAAAACGGAGCTGGAGGAATCAGGCTCCCTGACTTCAGATTATACTACAAAGTTACAGTAATCAAGACAGTATGGTACTGGCACAAAACCAGAAATATAGATCAATGGAACAGGATAGAAAGCCCAGAGATAAACCCACATACATATGGTCACCTTATCTTTGATAAAGGAGGCAAGAATATACAATGGAGAAAAGACAGCCTCTTCAATAAGTGGTGCTGGGAAAACTGGACAGCTACAGGTAAAAGAATGAAATTAGAACACTCCCTAACACCATACACAAAAATAAATTCAAAATGGATTAAAGGCCTAAATGTAAGACTAGACACTATAAAACTCTTACAGGAAAACATAGGAAGAACACTCTTTGACATAAATCATAGAAAGATCCTTTTTGACCCACCTCCTAGAGAAATGGAAATAAAAACAAAAATAAACAAATGGGACCTAATGAAACTTCAAAGCTTTTGCACAGCAAGTGAAATCATAAACAAGATGAAAAGACAACCCTCAGAATGGGAGAAAATATTTGCAAGTGAAGCAACTGACAAAGGATTAATCTCCAAAATATACAAGCAGCTCCTGCAGCTCAATATCAAAAAAACAAACAACCCAATCCGAAAATGGGCAGAAGACCTAAATAGACATTTCTCCAAAGAAAATATACAGATTGCCAATAATCACATGAAAGGATGCTCAACTTCACTAATCATTAGAGAAAGGCAAATCAAAACTACAATGAGATATCATCTCACACCGGTCAGAATGGCCATCATCAAAAAATCTACAAACAATAAATGCTGGAAAGGGTGTGGGGAAAAAGGAATCCTCTTGCACTGTTTGTGGGAATGTAGATTGATACAGCCACTATGGAGAACAGTACGGAGGTTCCTTAAGAAACTACAAATAGAACTACCATATGACCCAGCAATCCCACTACTGGGCATAAACTCTGAGAAAACCATAATTCAAAACAAGTCATGTACCACAATGCTCATTGCAGCTCTATTTACAATAGTCAGGACAGGGAAGCAACCTAAGTGTCCATCAACAGATGAATGGATGAAGAAGATGTGGCACATATGTACAACGGAATATTACTCAGCCATAAGAAGAAACGAAATTGAGTTATTTGTAATGAGGTGGATGGACCTGGAATGTGTCATACACAGTGAAGTAGGTCAGAAGGAGAAAAACAAATACCATATGCTAACACATATATAGGGAACCTAAAAAAAAAGGTTATGAAGAACCTAGGGGCAGGACAAGAATAAAGATGCAGATATAGAGAATGGATTTGAGGACATGGGGAGGGGGATGGGTGAGCTGGGACGAGCTGGGAGAGTAGCAGTGACATATATACACTACCAACTGTAGAGTAGATAGCTAGTGGGAAGCAGCTGCATCGCACAGGGAGATCAACTCTGTGCTCTGTGACCATCTAGAAGGGTAGGATAGGGAGTGTGATGGGGATACGCAAGAAGGAAGGTATATGGGGATATATGTATACATATAGCTGATTCATTTTGTTGTAAAGCAGAAACTAACCCAACATTGTAAAGCGATTATACTCCAATAAAGATGTTAACAAATTTTTTTATTTAAAAAAAAGAGTGAGCATTCTCTAGCAAGAATGCAATACACATAAAGTAAGTTACTTATCCATAGGTATATTCAGGTAATTGAAAACTGATTAAAGTATAGGGTATAAAGAATTGTTTGGCAATACAGAAAAAAACTATTTTAATAGTTTTTTGAGGAAAAACAATCAACTGTCAACATGTATTTATTAAACATCTACTACATGCCTTGTACTATGGCGATTATAATCGTATGAGACTCTATTCTTTTCCTCAAATTTAATATATGATATGGAATGCTATGACATTATAGAGAAAGCTTCCCGTTTTAGAGATAAGTGTACCTATATGAAAACAGCTAGATAGACTAAACTCCAGAAGAATAAAGTCCATTTAAATTTATCAGGATTTATTAGTTCTGACTTACTAATCAGAACAGGCAAATCCTCCTCCCAGGCAAGAAACTTTGCATTTTATAATCAAGGCAAAATTATTATTGTAGTGAATATATTCTAATTGATTTGTTGTCAGTATATTCTGTTTATAAAAGACTTTGAAAACTTTCCTGGCTTTCACTTATCAAAGTCATAAAAGCTGCATGAGTCACATATTTCCCTAGTGGCTATTTAAGGTACTGCACTTTCAAAACAGCACATCCAGACTTCCCTGGCAATCCAGTGGTTAAGACTGCACTTCCAAGGCAGGCGGTGCGGGTTTGATCCCTGGTCGAGGAACTAAGATCCCACATGGTGTGGCCAAAAAATTAAAAAAAGAATGAAAAACCAGCACATCCATTTCTATACTTATACATTGGTTATGAAATATAGAATATGAGCTAAATATACAGCAATATGAGCTATAAATATAGAAGATTTAATTTAAGATCTATCCTCTCAGAATATTGTAAGTATACAACTCTGTGCTGTACACAACTCTTTTGAACATTACTCAAGAATAATTCATTGATATTGAGGATTTTGATCTAGAATTTATGTTGTATAATAACAAGGCTTATGAAAATCTAGGAGGTGACTTTGCTTGTGAAAAAAGTCATTCAACCTTTCAAGTAACATAGAGTTCTTGAAGCTATTGAATTAATAATACTACATTTCAGCGTCTTGATGGAGACATACTGGATTCATAGCCATCATCGTACATGCTGCATTGCTTTCACAATGAATGCAAAAGACCTCATTGTTCTCCTCACAGACCTAGGTTCTCTCCATCTCCAAAGGCAGTGACTTTGGTAGACTTGACCTCAGTTAAGTCATACGTGGTAAGAACGCTTTCACCCTGGTTTTGTTGGGAAATTGTGATTACACACTGAACCAAAATTTAAAGAAATGTCAGAGTAAAGCAACAAATTTAGTCCACACATTAAATCTCACATTTCACTGTCTTAATTGGAAACAGTGAGCAGACTATGATCACTTCATACCCCCAAACTCCAACTTATTAAATAGATTTTGCAAATAAAAAATAATTCGTTCAGGAATTTTAGTTATATAAACCTAACTTGAAAGGTTGTCTATGATAATTACTAGCGTTGTGACCTTGGAAAGTTATTTAACTTCTCTGAGTTTCATTGTGTCACATATAAAGGTAATGATAACAGTACTGATCACAGCGTTGTTATGAGACTTAAATGGGATTATGTATGCAACAAGCTTATCACAGTGGCTGACATATACTATGTATACAAAAATATTATTGTTGGTGTTCTATAATCATCACCATCATTTGGATTCTATAAGGAAGAATAGGATACGGTCCCTGTTCTTAGAGAGTTTTGAATCTACCTTGGGAGAAAAACATGTTTAAGTGAAATAGTTTTCAGGTGACATTTCAAATAGCTAAATAATGAACTTGAGGCAGTACTATTAATTGTCATGAAGATTATATGGAAAATCTTTGCCCTGGCAGGTAAGAAGGAGATAACTGGGAATAGTTGAGATGATACTCCTTTGAAAATTTTGTTCTACTCCCTCTTGTATCTGTTACTAGTTATCTATGTCTTTAAGCAAAACACACTGCTTCTCCAGACCTGATGGTCCTCATCTGTAAAATGAAGTGGTTGGACTTTTCTGGAAATAACATTCTAGAAGTCTTTATTGGAGTGAGAGAAGGATTCACATTTGAATAAACAATCATCAGACCACAGAAAGGAAACATAGTAAACATGGATAGTACCAGATATATCAAGGCAAGTGTGAGTAGCTCTTCCTGGCTGGAACACACTGTTCAGTTGGGGAAACAGTGGGGGGAAAAGGCAGGCTGCATGCAGTTTTTGGAGGAATTTGAATACCTTGATAAGAAGTTGGACTTTATTTTACATGAAGTAGGCAGAGTTTTAAAAAGATTAATCTGTTCTGGTAAATATGAAGGATTGGGGGCAGGGAATATGCAGAGAGACTGGTTATGAAGATATTATAATCTAAGCTTTAGCTGGAACTGAAGGAGTAACAGAGAAATATAAACACAGATGAGCAAGGCATTATGAAGTGATTTGCAACTGATTGTCAGTTGGATAGGACAGGCAAAGCAGAGTTGGCAGCAAATGATTAAATATTAGAGGTCAGGAAACTGCGGGTGAGTTGGGAAGGAGAGCTAGTTTGGAGTAGTGCAGGGGAATTAAAGAATTAAGCCTTACAAATGTTTCATTTGTATCATCAAAAACATAATTTAGGTAGACATATTCAAAGGACAAATAGTGGGAAAAGGAGAAGGTATGATGGAGCTCTAAATTTGGGAGTTATCTGCATAGAGGTGATAGCTGAAGTAAATTAATAGGTGAAATCTCAAGAACAGATTAGCAAACGGTTATGCACAAACAGTGTCATCAGCTTTAGTATTTATTTTAATATTTCACATGAAGGCAGCATAGTATAACTAACGCTGGTAAATGATAAAATGAAAATATTTGACTTGGGGGATATATTTAGTAAAAAAAATATTTCCGTTAGTGTTTGCATTCCTTATTTTAGTGACTGAAGTCAATGTATTCATTTGGTTTCCTCCAAAACCTACTCTGAGGTAAGGATCTGCCCGCAAGTTGTTTGAGAGGTCATCACAGGAAACACTGTGAGTCAATGGGGAAAGAAGAAAGGTAAGAGAAGAAAGTCAATAAAAAGTGCATTGGGGTTTCCCTGGTGGCGCAGTGGTTGAGAGTCCGCCTGCCGATGTGGGGGACACGGGTTCGTGCCCCGGTCTGGGAAGATCCCATATGCCGCGGAGCGGCTGGGCCTGTGAGCCATGGCTGCTGACCCTGCGCGTCTGGAGCCTGTGCTCCGCAATGGGAGCGGCCACAGCAGTGAGAGGCCCCCGTACCGCAAAAAAAAAAAAGTGCATTGATAAGGAGGTTACCACTGTGGGCAACTGGAACTCAATCCTGTTGTTGATCCTCTGAGAGATGGTGTGGAACACATCTCAGATTATTCTACTAAGGAATGAAGAAGCTGAGATATTTATTCAATAACTCATGTCTGCCATTTGTTGAGAGTAGCTCCTGGGATGTTAATTCCCCAGTACTTACAGCCTTTCCCTGTTGGGGACAGTCAGAGAACACTCTAAGAGAGAGGTAGGAAGTCATTGCCCCGTATTGGAATGGTCTGTAGGAGACGTCTGTGCCAGTCAAGATGATATGGATGAAGTGCCAAGAGCACCTACTAGAGGCAATCATTTTGGTTTGCTTGTATGTCCTGCCTACATAAAACTGGTACTGCAGTGAGGTGTAATGACATTTTCCAGGCAATAAGAAATCTCATGGTTAGGTCATATTAACAAAAGGTAACAACATTGTTGTTTCTGAGGTTTCCATGGTCTTATATGTTATCTCCATGCAGGGAATCAAAAGATTAAATTTAAATTTTTTAAAACAAACGTTTGTGAAAGGAGTCCGTTTTTTCCTTTGAAAATAAACAACAGTGTGTGAATGTATGTGTGTGTGTAAGTGTGTGTGTGTGCAGATAAAAGCATCACAGCATTATATAGCTACATGTTTGTACATTTTTAGAGAACTTTCTATTAATATCAAAAGAAGCTGTACTTACAGGATATATAGATGTGTGGAGAAAAATAATCCTGACTTTGTCTTGACCTGACCTTATAGGATGTGTGGATAGAGGACAATTTGCTCAGTCAAAGGAATATAATGGTTTCTTTCTTGGAGTCTGGCCATGATATTCTGATTCTAGCATACACATAAATATTAGTCACAAGGCATAAAATGACCCAGAGATGATGATTCTGACAAACCATCTATTTCTATTAATACAGTTACAGACGTAAGTTATTTCTTCAGTTGTTAACTTGGCAATCTGCTAGTCATTCCTGACAAAGTAAAAATAGTTCCTACAAAGTGTGCAGAAAATGCTTTCATGTGAAAATGCAGCTTCAAACAGTATGATCACTGTGCATATAAGCGTGATATCACTCAGCTGAAAATGAACTCTAACCATAGATCACAAGCAGTTTTGCTTTTTCATTAATGTGGACCAGCTGGCAAGATACACTGCCAAGTCCCTTAGAAGACTGGATGTGGAAATAATTATTTAGCAAGGTATAGACTGACAAGATTACTATAGTGATGAATCGGTACACATGGAGCTCATAGATGATTAATTGAAAGAAGTCTTGTTTCCCTAAGAGATGCCTAATATCCACATAATTTGATTTATGAATTTTTCTGTATTATGGTTGATCTGATATCATACATTTTGCAGAACTCCATTCAACAAAAAGAAAGTACAAAAGAGGGTGAAAATAATATGGCATAATGCAATCCAAAAGAATCCTCAAAAAAGTACATTGAAATCACACTGTTCTGAGTGTTCAAAATGCTGCGTTTCTTCATAAGACAATGACTACCACCGATCTACCAAAATATCATTGAGAAGTTGGCATAAAAGGCATATAAAAACAGACTTTCTGGGACTGTCTTGTAGATTCTAAAGCTTTTTCCAGTAAATCCTATTGTTGCAATGGACATTTATGAACATGCTGCTGTCAAAAAGCTTCAGTCTCAGAAGTGAGGATCAACATTCATATGTGAAAACACACCCACAGCAGAGCAATCTTTTCTTATTGTGAAAAAATTATCTGTAGATGTAAAATATGGTATGCTAAGAAATGTATATACTCAGGTTACCAACCATCTCCTTTTCCATTTATGACACCTCCGCGATTCGTACTACTGGGTAAAAACACCACATTTATCTTGATGGCAACCACACAGGAGTTGGGGTATTTTCATTTAATTCAAGTCACTCCACATATTCATCTCTTTTAGATGGTCTGCAAGCAGGTTGCTGCCGAGTGGGGTTGGCTTGACCTTCTAATACTGACAACACTTCGGAGAATTGCAGAAACGTCACTGCTCCTTTAGTCTCTGGCAGTCAGTCAACCCTAATTATAATTGACTAGGGAAAAAGAAGGCCTCCTGAAAGAAATTTTTAAAGCTTAGGTTGTTTAGATGGTATTTTAAGGAACCCAAATAGCTGAGCAATTTAATTTAATTTCTTCAACCCTGGCTCATGTTTTCTAGGAGCCGTCATTCATAGGAGCCTGAAAAATCTCAAATATTGATTATAGTGCATTTACTTCTGAGTAACATGGGCCCAGGAGATGATTTTTCATATTCAGGAAGTACAGTCATCAAAAACATTGAAAAAACGTTTTAAAGAAAAAATTGGAAAGCTTTTTGAAGGAATTATCAAAGCACCACTTGTTCCTCTCAGCTATGAAGGCTTCATCTCCAATTCTATTACCTCAGAGTATAGCCACAGAGAGAATCTGTACCTGTTTTTAAATATATTTCTAGAAGGAATTTTCCAAGCTTCCATTGTCAAACAAAAATGATTGATAAAAGGATGTGGCATTGGGAGAAACCCACAAAGAATAAAAAGTACACAAATGTAAGAAAACTAAAATAAAAACTAGAAGAGGAACTCAACAAGCCTTCTAATTGTAGAGGAAAGAGGTTAGAAGAGAGAGGGAGGCTGATTTTGTAAAGCACTGATGGATCACAAAAGCAGGAAGCTCTGCAAAGTGCACAGCACTGGGAATTGGGAAAATTGGGTTCTACTTTAGGTCATGCATCTAAGCAAACTTAGACATCCATACCACCCCTTGATAAAAGGAGGGCACATGCAGTGTTAGATTTCCTTTCCAGCTCAAACATATAAACTCTAATAAACCATCCTAACATCCAGTGTTAATTCTCCAAGTTTTCAAATTCAGAAACAGTTGTGCTCAAACTATGGGACTTGGACTGCAAATTAGGAAAAATTATTTTTGAACAAAAATGTATACTTCTACTGCTTTCTTAGTCTGTATTTCAAATGCAAACTATTTTGAGTGAATTCCATTTTTAAACATTTAATTTAAACATCTAGAGGGTTTTTGCTTACGTGGTGACAGATCAAATTTTTTTCTACTTTTTGATGAGCTCTTACTATGACACATAGGCATCATTTTTATCAGTGTTGATGAGAAAGCCTGTTGTATGCTCTGGAGAGGCAAGGCTTCAATCAGCAGCTATCAGAGCCCCAAAACCTGTAGCACCATTATACAGTGCTGAGGCTTCCTGCCTTAACCTGCTCCAAATCACAGGTGAAGGGAGTAAACAAAACTTCCACTACCCCAATGACTTGCTCAGCATGTTAAACGTAAATCTAATTTTGTATCATATGTAAAATAGATTCCCAACTAAGTTTTTCATATCAGCAAACTGAACGAATTTTGACCCTATTGTACTGTCTTTCCTGCTTTTCTGTTTTTCTCTTCCTTGCTGGTATATGGGTCAAAGGTCCTGCTTTTAAGACTACGGATATGGAAGGAAATATCTAAGTATCATAAAAATGTAAATTCTCCCATGATTAATATATAGCTGTCACACATTTTCAATTATTAGTCAAATGAACTTTTAAATTAGAAGTAATTGTTTAAAGATTCATTTGAAAAAAAAAGAAATGCTCAAGATCAGCCCAGTAAAGTAGAACATAAGAGGATAGTCAGGGGTAGAAGGATGACTTGATATCCATCTGGAAAAACAAATCAGATCCTTATACTAAATCAATCACCCAAATGAAATCCAATTTCACTAATGACCTAGAAGAAACTCTAGGAAACTATGTATACAATCTAAGGGATCTAAGGGAGAATGAACTCTTAATAAGAAGACTGAAAACCCAGCCGTAATAATGAAAATACAGGTACAGGTGACTATTTAAAAGTGAAATAAAAGCAAATACCATGACATTTATAAACAAACTATACAAATGGAACATATCCAGTTTACCTGAATGGTAATATGGTATAAAACTATTATACAGTATCACAACTAGGATATCAACATTGATACAAAGATAAATAGTTCCATCACTGCAAAGATCCCTCCTGTTACACTTTTATAACCGCACCCAATTCCTGCCTAACTCTACTCCCTCCTAAAGCCCTGGAGTCCATTTCTAAAATTTTTTCATTTCAAGAATGTTATATAAATAAAATCATACAGTATGCAAGCTTTTGGGATTGGCTTTTTTCACTCAGGATAATTCCCTGGAGATTTATCCAAGTTGTTGCATATATGTATAGTTTGTTCATTTTTATCAATGAGTAGTACTCTATGTTATGGATATATCACAGTTTGTCTAATTATTCACTCAATGAAGGGAATCTGGGTTATTTAGAGGTCTTGGCTATTACAAATAAGGCTGTTATGAACATTCATGTGTACTTTGTGTGGTGGGAACATAAGACACCATCTCTCTGGGAAAAATGGACAGGAGTACAATTTCTGGGTCTTTTGGCAGTTTCACGTTTAGTTATTTATGAAACTCCCACACCTTTTTCAAAGTGGTTGTACATTATCACTGGCAATGTATGACTAATCCAATTTCTCCACATCCTCACCAACACTTGTGGTATTGCCACTTTTTTTTTTTGATAGCCATTCTGATAGGTGTGTAGTGAGATCTCATTGTGGATTTAATTTGCATTTCCATGATGGCAAATGATGTTGAACATCCTTTCATGTGTTTATTTGCCATCTGCCTATCCTCCTATGTAAAATGTCTGTTCATATCTTTTGCCAATTTTCTAACTGGATTTTTTTTTTAACGGTTGTGTTTGTTTTTGTTGTGGTAAGACTGTTGAGTTTTGGGAATTCTTTATACATTCTAGATACTATTTCTTTGTCATATATGTGGTTTACAAATATGTTCTCCCAGTCTGTACTTTGTCTCTTCAGCACTTTAACAGGGTCATTTGGAGAGCAAAGGTTTTTAATTTGATTTTTAATTTTTATAAGGTCCTTTTATCAATTTTTCTTTTTAAAGATGGTGCTCTTGAGTCCAAGTCTATGAACTCTGCCTGCATTTGCAAAGACTTTCTCCTATATTTCTTCTAAATATTTTATAATTTTACATTTTGTCTTTAAATCTATGATCCATTTTGAGTTATATTTTCTATCAAGTTTAAAGTAACTCAAGGTTTATCTTTTAGCCTGTGGATATCCAATTTCTCCAGCAACATTTTTTAGAAAGACACTTCTTCCTCCACTGAATCGCTTCTGTACCTTAAAATCAGTCAAGAATATTAGTGTGGGTTTATTTATGGGTTCTCTATTCTGTTCTGTTGATCTATGCATCTATCCCTCTATCAAAATTACACTGTCTTGATTACTGTAGGCCTTAATAACACATAGAGTGAGTCCAACAACTTTACTCTTGTTTTCCAAGGTTGTTTTAGCTATTTTATTTTAAAAAGTGGCAATTGCAAAATAGGAGGACAGTCTTTTTAATAGACTTTTAATTGTAATAAATTAGATTGAAATAGCTTAGTATCCGTATATAACACCAAAAGCAACTGGAACCCTCCTTCACACTAGACGTAAAAAGCAACAACCAGGAGATTAAAGACCTGCTTTAAAAACTTTATTATAAAACTTTCAAACATATGTAAGAGTATACAGAGAAAAAAATGAACCTCCATAAAGTTTATCAATTAGAGAGGCATCAGTATGGGTCAATTGGGGCAAAGGTCAGTTTGGAGGGGTAAGGACTGAAAGAGGCTGGAACAAGCTGAAGTCAGTAACAGAAGGGATGGAGAGGATATGAGTGGAGGAGGATGAAAGAAAATGGCAGCTCCTCCTGCCCCCTTGTCTCAGCCATAGATGAACTTGATGCTCTCATGGGCCTTTGTTTCAGAGAGTGAGTTCTGGAACTTAGCAGTGGCTCAGGAGAAAGCTACCTGGCCAATGAGCTCTCCATTCCATCTCCTACCGTGATCAGCCACCCTGCTAACCTCTGGAGCGCTATATCCAAGGAATATAACCTGGACACAACTATTCCAGAAAATCATGACCAGGTGATTTTAGGTTGACTACAGGCACCATGAACTGGCCCAGGAGGCCTTTACTGGCTTCAAGCCAAGGCCACATTGTCCACATGTGGCAGGAGCAGATGCCTCCTTCCCTCTGCACATGGATAAGAGCTTCTGCTGGAGGGAGGACCCCTTGGGTATCTTGGTCTCTCTCCTTATTAGCTCAGGTAACATTGTTTAGCAGAGAGACTCTCCTATAGAGCCCTTCATCCTGGAGCTTGGGGAACTTAATGGAGCAAAGGAAAGGCCTCTCTCTTTGCTGAGGTCAGGGGTGCTGTGAGTGGAAAGAGGACAGAAAGGTGGGAGTAACCCTGAGCTCCATGACAAGCGAGGAACTTCCTGTGATACCAGTGAGAGGGTCTCCTGTTTCAGCACATGAACAACCACATATCTCTACTGGAATTGCCTTAATGAAGTCTCTCCACCATCAAAATTGGATTTAGGACCCATGCTTGGAAAAGTTTCAGTCTGACAGTCAGTTCTTGAATAAGCATGGCCATCACCTGTGAATGGGTCAAAAGAGTCAGGCCGGGCTTCCCTGGTGGCGCAGTGGTTGAGAGTCCGCCTGCCGATGCAGGGGACACGGGTTCGTGCCCCGGTCCGGGAAGATCCCACATGCCGCGGAGCGGCTGGGCCCGTGAGCCATGGCCGCTAAGCCTGAGCATCCGGAGCCTGTGCTCCGCAATGGGAGAAGCCACAACAGTAAGAGGCCCGCGTACCGCAAAAAAAAAAAAAAAAACAAAGAGTCAGGCCTAGGTACCCTGCAGGAGAAAGGGTGCCATTTTGGTCATGTCACCAATCCATGTGTATTCAATTATCCAGAACTGTCCCCACCCCCACCTCTGCTCCACATACTTCCTTTCAGCTCCTCTTACTCTTGACAGGACCCTCAGCAAAATTCAGGAAAGTTGAGATTCCCAAAGAGGTTTCCTTTGGCCTTGTCATTGATTTCACTGAAGATCTGGGTCATTTCCAGATCCACTCTGCCCAGCACCCCATCCGCTGTGCAGGAGTTGACATTCTTCCTCAGCTTGGCTGTCAGTACCTCAGGTGCTGTTAATCGCTCCTCACATAAGAATGGGGTATGAGACCTCAGCAGCAAAGGTGGTAAAACTCAGACAAGACAAGATCGGGGAGTTCAGGGTGGTATGGCTACTCAGGGAACTATATTCAATATCCTGTGATAAACCTTTTCTAATGGAAAAGAATATGAAAGAGAATATATATATATATATATATGTATAACTGAGTCACTTTGCTGTACAGCAGAAATTAACACAACATTGTAAATCAACTATACTTCAATAATTAAAAAAAAAAAACAAAACTCTCAGACAAGAAAGCTCTGCTCCCAAATGGAGACAGCTGGTGGCAGAGTTACAGCTCTGGCCTCCACACCCTTGGGGATTATCCTTACAGAGTCTTCCCTCTGAGGTTCCAGGAAGGAAACACTTCTTATGGAAAATGAAAGAAAAATGACTAGCTACCCCTTTCCTCCCTAATATCTGAAGTAAGACTTCTGTTCCAGAGAGAGTGACTTTAGTGTTTCTGTGTGAATTGGTGGGATAGTCTGGAACCTCTTTAAACTGTAAACACAGCCATTCTCCAAACATCCCCTGAGTGACTCTCCTTCAGTCCATCTTCCTCAGCTTAGGTTCAGCCTTCAGTGAATAGGACTGCTCTGCCAGAGTAGCTTTACCACAGTCACCATGAATGTAGATGCACTGGTCACAGAAGGGAATGCATTCCACGTTGCAAGGAAGGAGAAACTTTGTGTGTGTCTGAGGAGTTATAAAGTACACATGAAATGAGGCAATAATTTATGAAAAATTAATCATGGATCAATTTATTCTTTGTTAGTATTAAAGGTAGCAAATTTTTTTTTTTTTTTTTTTTTGCGGTATGCGGGCCTCTCAGTGTTGTGGCCTCTCCCGTTGCCGAGCACAGGCTGCGGATGTGCAGGCTCAGCGGCCATGGCTCATGGGCCCAGCCGCTCTGTGGCATGTGGGATCTTCCCGGACCGGGGCACGAACCCGTGTCCCCTGCATCGGCAGGCGGACTCCCAACCACTGCGCCACCAGGGAAGCCCATGACAAATTTTTAATTGACACAGTTGATTCCTCTCTTTGCCTTAATCCTCATTCAATCCATCACCAGTTTCAGTCCCATAAAACCCCCAAATCCATTCTAAATCTATTCACTTTGATTGATTTCCATTAATACCACTGTGGGTGAAGCTACCATTATCTCTCACCTCCACCACAACAAAGGCCGCCTCACTGGTGGTGCCTCGCTTTCTATACTTACCCCTGTAAAATCCATTCTCCTCTCAACAGTCAGCCAGTCATTTAAAATGCAATCCCTGGTTAATTACTATCATATAAAGTTACATGTATTTTAACAAATGCATACAGTCATATATCTCCCACCGAGTTATCATACAAAACAGTTCTATATGACTAAAATATTCTTGCGTGTCTCCCTTGTTTTCGTCTAGAAATTTTGCACTCTTGCATTTGACGTTAAGTCCTATGATTTATTTTGTGTTATTTTTTGTGAATGGTGTAAAGTTTTGTCTAGGTTCATCTCTTTACATATGGATGTCTAATTGTTCAGTTACCATTTGTTGAAAAGACTATACTTTCCCCACTGCTCTTTTGTTGAAAATCAGTTGATTATATTTTTGTGGTGCATTTCTGGGCTCTATTTTGTTCCGTAGATCTGTGTATTTTCTTTCACCAGTACTAAGTTATCTTTATTATAGTAGTATATAGTTAGTCTTAAAATTAGATAATGTGACCTAACTTTGTTCCTTTTCTTCAATAATGTATTGGCTCTTCTAATTGTTTGCTTTTCCATATAAATTCCAGAATCACTTTGGCAATATCTAGGAAATAGCTTGCTGAGATTTTGATTTGGATTGTGTTGAATCTATAGATAAATTTGGAAGAAATGACATACTGACAATATTAGGTCTTCTCATCCATGAACATGGAAAATCTCTTCATTTATTTATTTAGAGTTTCTCTCACTTCTTTCATCAGTGTTTTATAGTTTCCCACACACTGATCTTGTAGCTATGTTTCACTTTTTGATGCTGTTTCAAAAGTTTTTGTTTTGTTTTGTTTTTAGTTCAAATTCCAAATGTTTATTGCTGGTATATAAGAGAGCCATCGACTTCTGTAGATTGTTTCTTCCAGGAATTTCATTTATCGAAGAAAGTTTTTATTTATGCTTCACATTCGAAGGAGAATTTTGCTGGATATAGAATTCTAGTATGGTGCTCTTTTTTTTCTTTTTAAGACTTTAAATATTTCATTCTACTCTCTTGCTTGCATGGTTATTGGCAAGAAGTTTACTGTAAATTTTAATCCCTATTTTTTCATTGGTAAAGTTTTTTCTTCAGGCTTCTAAGGTTTTTCAAATTGTCTTTGTTTTTTGCTATTTGAATATGGTTTACATAAGTGTGTGTGTGTGTATGTGCATGTGTGTGTGTGTATAACATAAATGCATACACAACTACATTTGTTAATATGAGTTATAAAGGAGGGGCTGTTTGAATGGGGGGAAGAGAAGCTAAACATTATAAAGAAGAAGAAAATGACTGTACACAGTACGTGTGAGTATGACCTCAGATAATGCATTTATGTAAAATTATATATGTAAATACATCCTAAAAACGAGTTTAAAAAAAGAAAATATAAATGGATTGCTTGTACAAAATGAGGTTTTAGAGATTGTTGACTGTACAAGAAAGGCCACTTACATAAGACATTTCTCTCATTTCAATCATAAGTAAAACAAAGTAAGTTTCCTGTGACCTTTAATCATAACCCTGTGTGAATTTGAGCAAACGGTCGCTGGAATTCCATAAACCAATGTTTTTCAGCCTAACACAAGCTTGAGTCTTCCTTTGCCTAAGAAACAGCAAATAATCCATCTAAGCTGTGAATAAAGATTCTTTAATCTTATAGAAAATGAAGCTTTATGTATTTGATATTTCCTGGTGACAATGGATTTCAATGTTATTGTTGTTCCTTTTTCCCTATTACATACTATTATCAGGAAATATCCAGGCTAGCACATACACTTCCCCAGGAAAGCTTAAATATTTGATTGCATGAAGTGTAACTGTCACTCAACATGGATAATTAATACTCTCACTAGAATGAATTTTCTAAATCAATATTCCCCCTTACAGTAGTCACTCAGCATGTATTTGTTTATTAATCATACTTTATTTTTTTCATGATATGTATGCTAAGAATGTACTATGTGCCAGATTCTGTTCTAGGTGCTCAGGACACAGCAGTGAAAAATCCTGTACCTTTTGGACTATGTGTCGTAATGGAGAGCGATACTGTTGACATGGGCCAGGTAATTTCAGAGAGTTGCAAGTATAATGAAGAAAACCAAGGTAAGTAAATAGAGGCTGATGGAGTGAGGGTGAGGCCTGTTTTAAGTAGGGCGACACAGCAGAGAGGTGAATGAATGGGGAAAAGAGCATCTGAAGTCTGGGGGAAGAGCACTTCAGGCAGAGAGAACAGCAAGGATAACAGCCCTGAAGCAGGAACAGGCTTCACAAGTTCAAGGAGCTGCAAAGAGTTCTGTATGACTAGAGGAGCAAGCAATGGGGAGGGAGAGGGAGGAGAGGATTCTGGAGGTGAGCAAGAACCAGAACAAGCAGGGGCTTGTAGAGCAGGGAAGGTGTTTGCATTATATTCCCATGGTGATAGGAAGCCACCAGATACCTTTGAAAGGGGAAATTAACTGGAGAGATTTACATTACAAAACTATCTTGTATTACAAAAATGGGATTTAGTATTTTATTTTGAATTTTGATTTCAAAATTTATTTTGAAATCCCAATTTATTTGGGATTCCATTCAAATCTTGTATCACATTCATGGTTATATTTCTAATAGGATAAAATATTTGTACTCTGAGGATTAATTTCATTAAAAAAATATTTTATGATTAAGGTAACTGAAAAGAGTCCCGGGCAAGCAGAAGCTGGGTTAGAGGCCCAAGCTTCTTCGTTTTAAAGGTAACTACTGGGTTGGAATTCTTCCTGACTCTCTATCTTAAGTGGAGATTACTCTTTAACTCCCTGGGTTTGGAAATTGTTCCTGGTTCTCTCTCTTAAGTGAGGTTTCTCTTCCCAACTTCTGAGCTGGAAAAATAATCCTGGTTCTTTGTGAGAATACTCTGTTCTCTCTATTTGATTGCTGCTACTCACGTGAGAACTTCTCAGTTGACAGAAACCCCTTTCTTAAACCTATATTGACCTTCTTGTTGGCATAATTTTACTAAGAAAAATATATGGAAATTCAGTGGTCTCTTTGGGAAACTTGAGATCTTCCCAATCTGACCCTCCTATCCTCTCCCTTCGCATCACCTCTGTTCTTCTTTCATTCTTTTACCATATTCAAGCTTCTTTTCAATTAAAAATATCAAAGACAAAAGTGTACTAAAATTTTAGAATGGAAAGCTATATGGTCTCTCTTTGTGCCTATTCATAAGATTATGTATGCCTATAAGGTATGTTATGCATATGTGATATTTTCTTACCTCTGGACAGTATTAACAAATTAATTTATTAAATAACTTAAAAATTTATAAAACCAATCTGCTCAAGTGATTTAGAAATAAATGAGCACTTATATAAATTAAGTACAAGTATAACCTACCTCAGATATATTGCAGGTTCAATTCCAGACCACCACAGTAAAGCAAAAGTTGCAATAAGCCATGTTTCCCAATGCATATAAAAGGTATTTTTATACTATAATGTAGTCTATCAAGTGTGCAGTAGCATTATATCTAAAATAACAATGTATATACCTGAATTTTAGAAACACCTTACTGTTAAAAAATGCTAGTCATCATCTGAGCCCTCAGTGAGTCACAATCTTTTTGCTGTAAGAAAGTCTTGCCTCAGTGTTGATGGCTGCTGACCGATCAGGGTGGTGGTTGCTGAAGGTTGGGGTGACTGTGACAGTTTCTTAAAATAAGACAACAATGAAGTTTGCTGCATTGATTGACTTTTCCTTTCACAAATGATCTCTCTAGCATGCAGTGTTGTCTGATAACATTTGGCCCACGGTAGAAATTCTTTCAAAACTGGAGTCAATCCTCTCAAACCCTGCTGCTGCTTTATCAACTAAGTTGATGTCATATTGGAAATCTTCTGTTGTCATTTCAACAATCTTAACAGCATCTTCACCCAGGAGTAGATTCCATTTCAAGAAGCCACTTTCTTTGCTCATCCATAAGAAGCAACTCCTCATCCCTTAAAGTTTTATTGTGAGATTGCAGCAATTCAGTCACTTATTCAGGATTCTAATTCTAGTTGTCCTGCTATTTCCACCACATGAGTAGTTACTTCTTCCACTGAAGTCTTAAACACCTCAAATTCATCCATGAGGGTTGGAATCAACTTCTTCCAGACTCCTGTGAATGTTGATATTTTGACCTCCTCCCATGAATCATGAATGCTCTTAATGGCATCTAGAATGGTGAATCCTTTCCAGAAGGTTTTCAACTTACTTTAAACATATTTATCAGAGTAATCACTATCTATAGCAGCTATAGCCTTATGAAATGTATTTCTTAAATAATAAGACTTGAAAGTCAAAATTACTCCTCGTGGGGCTTCCCTGGTGGCGCAGTGGTTGAGAGTCCGCCTGCCGATGCAGGGGACACGGGTTCGTGCCCTGGTCCAGGAAGATCCCACATGCCGCGGAGCAACTAAGCCCGTGAGCCATGGCCACTGAGCCTGAACGTCCGGAGCCTGTGCTCCGCAACGGGAGAGGCTACAACAGTGAGAGGCCCGCGTACCGCAAAAAAAAAAAAAAAATTTACTCCTTGATCCATGGGCTGCAGAATGGATGTTGCAGGCATAAAAACAATATTAATCTTGTTGTACATCTTCATCAGAGAGCTTGGGTGACCATGTGCATTGTCAATGAGCAGTGATATTTTGAAAGGTATCTTTTTTTTTTCTTAGCAGTAGGTCTCAACAGTGAGCATAAATTATTCAGTAAACCATGTTTAAATAGATATGCAGTCACCCAGGCTTTGTTGTTCCATCTATAGAGCACAGGCAGAGCAGATTTAGCATAATTCTTAAGGGCCTTAGGACTTTTGGAACAGTAAATGAGCATTGGCTTCAACTTAGAGGCACCAGCTGCATTAGCGCCTAACAATGGAGTCAGCCTGTCCTTGAAGTTTTGTACCAGGCATTGACTTCTCCTCTCTAGCTATGAAAGTCCTAGGTGGCATCTTCCTCCAATAGAAGGCTGGTTGATCTATATTGAAAATCCGTTGTTTAGTGTAGCCACTTTCATTAATGATTTTAGCTAGATCTTCTGGATAACTTGCTGCAGCTTCTACATCAGCACCTGCTGCTTCACCTTGCACTTTTATGTTATGTTTACAGCTTTTTTTCTTAAAGCTCATGAACCAACTTCTGCTAGCTTCAAACTTTTCTTCTGCAGCTTCTTCACCTCCTTCAACCTTCATAGAATTGAAGAGATTTAGGACCTTGCTCTGGATTAAGCTTTGGCTTAAAGGAATGTTGTGGCTGGTTTGATCTTTTATCCAGAAGGCTAAAACTTTCTCCATATCAGCAATAAGGCTGTTTTGCTTTCTTATCATTTGTGTATTCACTGGAATAGCACTTTTAATTTCCTTCAAGAACTTTTCTTTTGCATTCACAACTTGGCTAGCTGTTTGGTGCAAGAGGCCTAGCTTTTGACCTATCTCAGCTTTCAATATGCCTTCATCATTAAACTTAATTATTTCTAGCTTTTGATGTAAAGTGAGAGACGTACAACTCTTCGTATTACTTGAATGCTTAGACGCCATTGTAGTGTTATTAATTGGCAAAATTTCAATATTGTTGCGTCTCAGGGAATAGGGAAACCCAAGGAGAGGGAGAGAAATGGGGGAAGGGCCAGTCGGTGGAACAGTCAGAACACACACATTTATCAGTTAAGTCTGCCATCTTATATGAGTGTGGTTCATGGTACCCCAAAAAAATGACAATAGTAACATCAAAGATCACTAATCACAGATCACCATAACAAATAATAATAATTTCATAATAATCATGAAAAAGTTTGAAATATTGTGAGAATTATCAAAAAGTGACACAGAGTCATGAAGTGAGCAAATGCTGTTGGGAAAAGGGTGCTGATAGACTTGAATGGCTCAGAGTTGCCACAAACCTTCAATTCGTAAAAGACACATCTGTGAAGCGAAATAAAGGAAAGCACAATAAAACGAAGTTTGCCTGTATTCCTAAGTACCCAAAAATATAGAAACTAACCCAATGATCTTCACGTTCACATGACTTGGGTAAATCTTTGGCAATTAAGACTAGTGTAATAGCGTTGGTTTAATTTAAAACAAATTATGTCTTATGGGGACTTCCCTGGTGGCATAGTGGTTAAGAATCCACCTGCCAATGCAGGGGACATGGGTTTGAGCCCTGGTCTGGGAAGATCCCACATGCCGCGGAGCAACTAAGCCTGTGCACCATAACTACTGAGCCTGCGCTCTAGAGCCCAGGAGCCACAACTACTGAAGCCCGCATGTGCCCAGAGCCCATGCTCCACAACAAGAGAAGCCACTGCAATGAGAAGTTTGTGCACTGCAACACAGAGTAGCTCCCGCTCACCGCAACTAGAGAAAGCCCAGCAACGAAGACACAATGCAGCCAAAAATAAATAAATAAATTAATTAATTAAAAACAAAACAAAACTATGTCTTATGAAATATCAACATTAATTATAATATGAGCATACATTTTTATTCTACTTGGGCTTACTAATCACATAAACTAATATTGTATTTACTGGATGTTTAAATTATAACTGTAACTCTGCCACCAGCTGTCTCCATTTTTCCCTCAGGGAAAAAATGTACAAGTAAAGATGCAGTAAGATGAATTGCTTGATACCCATAACTTCATGCATATCAAGAGCAATAGTAAACCAACAAAATTTATTTAATATTGTTTTAAGTTTTTGCTTTTGTGATGCTTGCCTAACATGCATGTGCTGTAACAGTAATCAACAGAGAAATTACTTGAGGGGATGGCTAGCCTTGTTTGGTGTTATAGAATGTCTGCTTGGAAACAGGTCCCTAAATCTTTTTGGTAACTTGAATCCTAAGAGTTATGTTAAGTCAAATAACAGATGCAGTAGTCTCCCTTTATCTGTGGGGAATACGTATGTTCCAAGACTTCGAGTGGATGCCTAAAACCGTGGATAGTACTGAGCTCTATATATACTATCCTTTATCCCATACATACGTACTTATGACAAAGTTTAATTTATACATTAGGCACAGAAAGAGGATATCTGAATTGCCAGATTCACTACTCTTGTGCTTTGGGGCCATTATTAAGTAAACTATGGATCTCTTGAACACAAGCTCTGAGATACTGGACAGTGATCTGATAACCAAATGACTAGTAAGGGGTTAATGGAAGGGTATTGTATACAGGGTGGATATGCTGGAGAAAGGGATGATTCATGTCCCAGGCTGGAAGAAGTGGATGGCATGAGATTTTAAATTTATGAATTGTTTATTTTATTTTCCATTTATTATTTTCAGACTCAGGTTGACTGCTGGTAACTGAAACCTTGGAAAGCAAGACTGAGGAAAAGGGCAGACTAATGTATTCATTATATATCTAGATTATTTTTAAGTAAGATAAAATCCAAATATTAATTACTAAGCACAAGTTAAAGTTTATATACTTTTGGCATCCTATTTTTATATGATATAAAGAAGTTAATATATTTGGCTTATTAATAAATGTGTTTTCTTTGCCACACTGAGAATTTGTACTATGAGGAAGAATATATCTATAAAAATTTAGATGTTATATTCATAAAATTTGCTAGTCTGCTACAGGATGCTTGTATGTGACAGTTCACAACTGTTTATTTTCTAATTTTCTCTATAAAAGATAGGCTACTAATGATTAAAATCTATAATAAATATATGTAATTAAAACTACTAGAAATAATAAGATGAAGAAAAACTTATGAATGTATGCAAGGAAAGTAGGACATGTTTTTGATAAGGAAAAGTATACAAGGTACAAAGGATGTGTTTGTGTTAAGGGAAAAAGAAAGCCATTTTATCCTAAAGTAAGAATATGGTTGTTTCAGATTGAGAAAGAGGTAAAATATAAGACAAATCTGAATGTATATAAAAGTTGTAGAAGGTTTGTAGAAAATGAATTTCATGTGTGGTCAAGCTGGTAAAGATTGAATGATTTATAAGGTTTTAAAAAATGAGTCTTAATATCAAAAGTGCCCTGGTACAAATCTAGAATTTAGCTATTTATGTATTAAAACTGCATTTTTTTAGAATATTAGTCTGCTCCTAATAAGACAGTGTAAAAGGGTTTTTCTTTACTTTTAAAGTAATTTGCATAGGAAACAATTTGGTGTCTTATCCAAATAATTTCCTATGCCTTATGTAAACCTTTATCATATCCTTGATTATTTAAGAGAAGCAGGACTTCTCACATTTAAATGAACTAATGTTTTTTACATTTTTGGCAACTTTTCTTCCCCCAAATTAAATCCTAAATGAAATCTTGTTTTAGAACTAGCCTTGAGATTTCTCAAATGGTCCTGAAAAATCTCAAAGGATTTGGTCATTCAACTTATAAAGAAAAATGTTGAAAATAATTTGTTTTACTTGATATGTTGAATTGTATAAAAAAGTGTTGTCAAATAAGAAGAGGTGCTTACTCTTCCCTATATTATATTAGTATGAGTAAATGTTATTAAAATAAATATTTCAGAAATTATATTAAATTCATAGACATTTGTCAGTACTCTTGCTGTCCACGGTATGTCCCGATTAAATATTGTCAGTCATAATTCTAGTTACTATTTTAATTGTTGAATGCCAACAATTAACCAAATTTCCTTGTCAAATGAACTCTCATCAGACCTTTAACTATGACCATTTTAAGTCTTTTATCGTTCACAGATAGCTATTGTTTTACTTTGTTTCTTCTCTAAAAAACATTTGCAATCAGTTACAGGCCAGAATGCTTCATGATGGCATTGCTTTAATAACTTTCAGACCATACCACTGGACTGAGTAACCAGTTCTGGAATTCTAGTGGAGAAGCTTATGGGTTCATGAAACTGCTAATCCAAGATCAATAAGAACAAATATTAATTACATGGGACTGAATGAATTGATAAAGGATGATTATGGTTTTTGTTTTGAACATTGCTAGTTATTTAATGTTTTATTTTCCTGATATAAGGAACCCTTTTCCTTTTTCTCTTTAGCTATCTATAACTCACAATTATTTACTAAATTATATTTTGTAAACAGAAATGAAACACTTTTTTTTCTTCTTGCCTGATACCTCCAGAATTAAAAAAATCTTATTGAATATTCTTATTTTTATGGCAATACAATTACTTGTATAAGTTCAAAAAGAATCTATTCCTCTTATAACAGTTCCAATAGTTGGAAACATTGATTATATAACCAAGGCTTATACTAGAATGTCATATTTGAAAATGATACACATAGAATCTGGTCTAAGGAATTAAGGCTGACTTTATTGAGCCAAAGCCTATAAAGCCCTTTTGGAAAAACCTTCCTAGTGTCTGGGTTAGAGTGTGTTCCCAGGCTTGCAGGTGAGTAAGGAAGGTCACTTCCTGGCAGACCCAGGAATCTTAGCTTATCTTGCGGATCTGAATAAGAGAAGAATTGAACCAAATCTATAGATGCCACAAGTGATGTCTGGTTGGAAGTTCTTGTTTTGGCTTCCTAGCCTCAAGAGTCTTTTAAAAGTGTAATCTGAGATTCCTTATGATAAGTTCCAGCAAAGCAAACTCAAAAAGGCTTATGTGTCAATCATCATTTTTGCTGCACTAATGTAAATAATAAGGCCAAGTCTAATGAGATCAGTCCTGTTTGGTAAACAAGAATAAAAATGGGGGTGATGGTAGAGAGAAATTTTGTGTTTCCGTGGAAAAATGTAACATATCCCATACAGTCTCAATTTTTCTAGTTTTCTTCAATATGTGGCTACAGCTCTCCAAACTAACATTTCCAATTTTTCCCACTGTCTTGTCATCACTGAGAACTAATATTACCCTTTTCCCAAAGTACTACAAGCTAGAGCTGAACTTAATATAAACTTCAAATAAATCACCATGACAGATCATGTATGGGTGACCTGCATGTCTGCTGCTGTGTCAGCCACTCAAAAAGTTCACTGGAACACCTCATGTCATCAACAAAGACATTCAAACTGTAAACCAGGAAATTCATTGGATGACCACTGCCACCTTTGAGCTCAACCTCTCGAAATCTTGACCGGCTGCATTCTGGACTTAGAAACTGGGTTTCCAGCTATGAATCTTTGTTATTCTTTTGTTTTCATAGAAATTCCACTCCTTAAATGTCTGACTTCTAGCACCATGCAACAAAAATCTTCTACTACCATGTACCAACAGATGATTCAGCTGGTCCTTAATGAACAAAAAGCCACCCAAATGAGAAATGGACTTACATTGTTCAAAGAAAAGAATAACTCCTCTCCTTGAACCAGAGAAGGGACTGACAGATTCTTTCCTTGACCAAACTCCAGTTTCCTCTGAGCTTTTTTTCAACTAAGCTCCATCCTTAGACATGTCAACAAGAGCCCAATTTTAGCAAGCAATCTGCTAAGTAAGTTTAGCTGCAATCCCCCTCCCTTGATATCTGATGGCTCTCAACATCTGATCAAATTCCTCATCCTCCGACATCCCTCAGGTGATATCTGGACTGCCTTCAGCAAGAATCCTGTTAAGACTGCTTAGCCAGAATTCACCCATACCCATGATATTTCCTCGTAGTAAGTTTCCATCCAGAAATATCTCCCCCCACCCCACCTCTTCTCCTTGACTATAATCCCCACTTTTCTATATTGTATTTGGAGTTGAGTCCAATCTCTCTTCCTTACTGCAAAACACCAGTGGAGTAATACCTACACCTACTGTGATAGTCCTGAATAATGTCTACCTTACCATTTTAACAAGCGTCATGAATTTTTTTTTTCTTTAACAGCGTTCAGTCTCAATCCCCACTTCAGAGTTTTTCTGGTATGAGTTTTCTCTCAGGGAAGGTTTTCATCATTGGAAAAAATAAAATTTCATCTCAATTGATCTTTAGGCAAACAATGAGAGTCATAAATTCAACCAATACCTAAAACTAGATGTAAATTATATCTTAGAGCCTTTGTAAAGAGAACAGCAGTAAAGACAAAAATGTTTTAAATGGATAGAAAGTAAGATAGAGGAGGAAAGAAGGAAAGAGTAGAGCAAGTATAACTTTTGGACCTCAGCAGCCACAAAAAGAATAGAGGAAGACCCAGCTAAGCAGTATTTGAAGCCTTGGCTTTCACAGATCCTGTGTGTGCTATCCCCTCTATCACTTTCCTTTGAAATGGTAATTAGAAGATTAACCACATTTCACAGTTCTTTAAGAACTTTTTCTCCTTAATTTGAAGGTCTTTGTCCTGTGCGATTTCTGACAGACTCAAAATATTCTTACTTCCTTCTGTTGCTTTAGTGATACTTGTGTTTATATGAGAGTTGGGGGCAGATGTGATCCTAGAGTTTGAATGAGTTGTAGTTACTTCCTATGAGAAACTCTCCTAATCTCCCAAGACTTTACTCACTGTCACTTCCTTAACCCATGCTTGCCTTGTACCTGGTTATATTCTGTGCCTCTTACTACCATTGAAAAATTATCTGGGGCTTCCCTGGTGGCGCAGTGGTTGAGAGCCGCCTGCCGATGCCGGGAACGCGGGTTCGTGCCCCGGTCCGGGAGGATCCCACATGCCGCGGAGAGGCTGGGCCCGTGAGCCATGGCCTCTGAGCCTGCGCGTCCGGAGCTCCACAACGGGAGAGGCCACAGCAGTGAGAAGCCCGCGTACTGCTAAAAAAAAAAAAAAAAGAAAAATTATCTGTTTACTTTTCAGTGTCCCCTACTGCATCGTAAAAATTTTTAGGGCTTGTATTTGCCTATGGCAATGTCTCTCATATAGTATTAACTTGGTAAATAATTGTTAAATTACTCTTTTATTGATTGGCCATTTTAAAGAATGGATTTAAAGAATGAAAGATATGACTATGACTTTGACATGCTATTGACAAAATATGCTTCATCTGGCTCTTAGAAATGAGAGTCAATTAAAATTTAATTGGTAATTGCTGTTCCTTCTTGCTGTTATTTTTTTTAAAAATGCAAAACAGCGTTGATATTTGATGCAAAGCAATGGAAATATATACATCACATAGAAAAAAAACATAATTAATAGCCTAATTTCAGAACAAAACTAAACTGGTTTTTATGTGGATGAGACAGACAAGGAGAGAAAGAGAGACAGAGAGAGAGAAAGAGGAGATTCCAAATTCAGAAGGATCAGAAATGGAAGGAGAACCAAAGTAGCTATAATTCCTTTGCTTTAATTTTAATAGTTATTGAATTATTCATCATTTTAAATTTGTTGATATCTTTAAAAATCCCTTTGTTAATAGTTAAAATTTAAGTGTGTCAGAATTAGTTAAAACTTCCAATGGTTTACCCACTGGAGAAGTGTCTTAAGTGTCATCTTTCCCATATGGGAAGGATGATGAATAGGAGGTAATATTAAGACACCTGAGTACAGGAAAAATGTTCCCATCTCTCTTAGCTGTGTCACATTGAATGTGTGCAGTTTTAAAACATCTCATTATCTTTTACCCTTAATTCATTCTGTAACCTAAAATGGAAATTTTTGACTCTAGAGTCTAGATTCTAGACCTGGCACTTTGGGGAGACTTGTAGCCAGGTAGCCAGCTGTCTAGTTTTATCTAAGTAGGTTTTAACTTTTAATGCAGTATTAACACATAGATAACAGGTGCTATTGGTCACCATATATGTCTCTTCTTTTTGTTAATGTATGATCCAAAGCAGTTTCATTGTCTAAAATATGTAATTGTTACAAGAGGAGACCTTTAAAAAGTAAGGTTGCAGTTACCAGCTGCCAGGAGACATTGTTTTGAGAATGGTTGGTGGTATCCCAAGTCTGACACAGCTCAGAAACTCAAGTGCTTGGCAATACAAGGACTTGTCTGAAATCACACCCATAGTGTCACCTAGTTATTTCCTTGGATGTCTGAACCATAGTTGCTACATTTTGACTTTTAATTGTAATTTTCTCCTTAATAGCCAAAGCAGATGTCACCATCAATGATGTTAGTGTTTCTCTAGGTCAGAGAAGATGCAAGAATTGGGACTCATAAAATATTCTCCTGAAAGTGTCTAACTATCTGAAGTCCTGTTCTGACAGTCTTTCCTAGAGCACAGAGGGCCTCATTCCTGCTCTCCACCCTGAACTGCTTTCAGGGGGTGTCGAGGGTCAGAAGCTGCAGCAGCTCATGGTTTAATCTTTGTAGAGGTAGATGGCAAGTGCCAGTTTCCAGTTGGCAGGGCCCCTTCATGGTCATAAGTTCAACCATGGTTTGGGGGGGAAGACATTTCATGACCATTTCATTCCACGGTGCTAGGAACACTCATTCCCAGGTCTGGTGAAGATTTCACTGATAGGCTACTCAATGTGCTATTACTGGACTAGGCTCTGTTAACAGTGGCCAAAATCTCTGGACCACCTGTCTTACTAGCCCCTTATGGTCCAGGAAAATATTCCCTCTTATTGCTTCTTCTTATATCTAGAGTTACACTATTACCATCATTGATCTCATAGGGAACTATATGCCTTCATTTTATAAGAGGCTCATCACTCATTTGGTGATGTAATAAACAACAATTTTGTAAAACAGGCAATAAATATAACATAGCTAGCAGCATTAGTAAGGTCATAAGCAAGAATTAAGCCAAGAACTTCTATTAGGTGCAGCCCAGTATATCCCAGGTCATCTGACTTATTCTGTTCTGTACCAATCCTTATCTTTAAGGGAAATTATATATTGGCACTGTCCATAAGGCATCCAGCTTAATTTCCTAATGTTACTAGACTGATTATCCTTAGTACGATTTAATTGTTCCCAACATAGAGGAGCCTTTACACTTAAATTACCATAGTCTGGTGTTAACTACATAAATCCATCCCATAATTGTGGAAGGTTTTATTCCTTGGCTAAAATTTTGCTTGTTGCTCTGATTGAACTTGAGTAATAGAGGAAAGTTAACATTTATGGCCAGGGTCAGAGCAGGCATTATTAATTGGTCAAGTGAGGGGATACCCTCTAGTAATATCAATAGTAGCCTGAACATGACTATAATTTTTCTTTTAAAATAAATTTCCTAAGAGCCAACCAATTAGAGCCTTGGAATGGAGAAATCCACCCAGGTAACCTAGAAGTGCTAGACACAGGTAATTGGCCACAAACCCAACAATTGGACTGATTTTTTAAACTAGCATAGGATCATGCTTATAATAGCTGCTCCGCAGCATGTGGGATCTTCCCAGACCGGGGCACGAACCCGTGTCCCCTGCATCGGCAGGCGGACTCTCAACCACTGCGCCACCAGGGAAGCCCCAGAAAAGCTTTTGATTCATGTGCAAATGTCCAAGAAGTCAAGAAAACATTATAAAATGATCATACGAGTCAGGACCAGGATCCTGGGCTAGCTGTCTACTTCTGATGTCATCTTCTTCTCATCCTAGTGTGAGTGTCGTTTCTCCTCTGAGCATTGTTTTAAGGTGATTTTGAGTTCAGCAATCCTCTCTATAGACCAGTCTGGTGCAGGGGTCCTTTGTAAGTGGGAATTAATCCAAGAGTCAATTCCCTTCAGTTTCACTGTGCATGAGCTAGTTAAGAGTACCTGATAAGGGTCCTTTGGTCTAGGTTGGAGATAGTACTTTATGTCTTTTCCAGTATGCATAATCCCCTGGTTGCAGGTTGTAGGGCATCTGATCTTCATCCAAAGATAGATTAGTGAGATAAGCTTCAGAAACAAACTTAGAGTGTCCTGTTAATAATTCAATTAAACTTTACATTAATATAACAACAAGGAACTATCTGGGAAGTGAGTCTTAGTAAATATAGACTTCCATTAACAAAACTGGAACTTAATATTCACTGAAACATCTTTTTCTCTCTAAAATTACCCTTTTTTTTTTTTTTTTTACCAAATATAACCAAAGTAAGGCTAATTTGTTTGCAAAATAAGTCTGGTCTCAATAAACTTGGCCTGATGATTTATATAATTATAATTGATCATATACGCTTTTTTGCTTGCTGAAACTTTTATAGGAAGTCTCAGACTGAACTTTTAAAAGACCTATCAGGGCTAGGAAAGTCACACCAAGGGCTTATCACGGATTTAAACCAGTAATTTTTCAGATAAAAACCATGAAAATTATAAACATATTCACCAGTTCACTCAGTCCTATGTAAGTAATCCTTTTTGCTAACAGCTTTATGAAGCCATCAGGTTTTTCATTAGAATTCTTCAATTTCTGACCCAGTTCAGCATTATGGTCTGAAATTTAGAAACATATTTATCCAAAAGTCCTTTCTATAAATTTTCTTGAAGAGGAAGCATTTTTGCAAAGGTATTAGAGTGAAACTGTAAGTGTCTATAATGACAAAAGACTTAAGGCACGTTTAAAATCTGATTACAATGCAATTGACAAAGAAACTTGGCTACTGTTGTGACATACAACTCTTTAAGATAATAACTAGAGTTATGACTGATAACATTTTACCAGAACCTATCAGATTTTTAGGAATTCTGTATAACTTCTAGAATATCTACATTAATAATATTTACCATACAATATAACCTGAGAAGATTTATTACTCACTTGGCAATACTTCCCATATAATTTAACAGTCTGAGAGACAATATTTTGATAATATTACAATGTTATTGTTGTAGATACTTGGGGAGAGAGTTGGAGCTAAGGGAGGGTGTTAGGTGCCAGTCTCAGCCTATCAATAGTAACGGTATTGGCTAGAAATGCCTGGGAGCTCTCACCTGGGCCCTGGTCAGCTTCCCACTGACATCTCTCTTTTCGTAGCCAGTGTTGTAGCTGGGCTGATCTTTGCGGTTCTTACTATGGTTAATTGCAAGACACCTTTCAGCAGTAACCACCAGGAAACTATGAAGGAAAAAACAAGTTTATTATTTACAAGCCCTGGAGCATACAAGGCACACCAGCAGACACAGCAAGGTTGTGGAAAGAGAGAGATCTAGCGCTGACCTGGGGATTTTGCTTTTTATCTGGGTGGAAAGTGAGGGTCTAGGATTTCACCAGCTCACTCTTTATTACTGAATTTAAAACATAAGCGAGGGCTTCCCTGGTGGCGCAGTGGTTGAGAGTCCGCCTGACGATGCAGGGGACACGGGTTCGTGCCCCGGTCCGGGAAGATCCCACATGCCGCGGAGCGGCTGGGCCCATGAGCCATGGCCGCTGAGCCTGCGCGTCCGGAGCCTGTGCTCCGCAACGGGAGAGGCCGCAACAGTGAGAGGCCCGCGTACCGCAGAAAAAAAAAAAAAAAAAAAAAAAAACATAAGCGAGAATTTAAAGTATGGGAGAGAGGGAAAAACAAAAAACAAAACCCCACCAAACAAAAAAATGGCACAAATGGTCAGTTTTCTAAACCAATCAGGATCTCTAAAACAAAGTTGTTTCATGGGTGGCATCCAGGCCCTTTATCTAGTCCTGTGGCTGGCAATGTGTTTATTGAGATGTGTTTATTGTGCCTTTGCAATCACAGCTTAAGTCAGGCACTCGCATTACAAAAAGAAAAATCACAAAATATATTTATTTAAATGTGTGATTTCAGAACCTTTGCTAGATTTTAAATTATAATGTTATTATTCTTAGGAATATATATCCATTGAAAAATAGTTTTGCACAATCTAATGAAACTTATGATCCATAAGGATCTTTGAAAGACATAAGCTGAGGCAGTTTTTCTTCCAGTGTTATATGACACATGCACTACTTTGCTTCTGTAGGGGAGCAAAATTTGCCACCTCATAATGTCTCTTTGGCATGTGGATTATTTCAAGCTGATGACAATCAAGGCCCAAAAGACTCAGGAAGAACATTTGACCTTCCCCCTAACTGCCTAAAGAATGTAGATGGAGGACGTGCTCTGTGCTCCAGAAGGGAGCCAACCCCATAGATAACTATAGTTTCAACTAGATATGCAGACAGGGAGGAACCTAGAAAAGTCTGTTGGTTAAAATTCCTGTCTATGTCCCATTGTCTCTGCCTGGCCCAGCAAACATTTATTTACCAAACATTTGCATTTCCATCTCCATGTCAATTGCCTTTCTCCCCTTCATAATCCAAACCACTAACTACATCCACATCCTGTTTTGTCTTTAGCTGAAGATGGTATTTAAGGGGAGGGTTTAAGCCATTTTGTCAAGTTCTCCTGGGTCTCTCTCATGTATGCATGTTATTAAATTTTGTCTGATTTTCTCCTGTTAATCTGTCTCATGTCAATTTAATTCTTAGGCCAGCCAGAAGAACCTAAAAGGGTAAAGGAATATTTCTTCCTCCCTGCACTTCAATCCTGATACATTTGGACTTCTCTGCAGCATTTGACATTATTGACAATATTTTCCTTGTCAGCTACCTTCTCATGGATTCCACAATACTGCATACTCCTAGCCCTCCTCCTACCTCTCTGATAGTTCCTAATCAGAATCCATCCATGGCTTCTCTAGTTGTCAAAATTGAATATGACCCAAAGTTTTGTCTTTGTATTCGCCTTCTTACTCTCTATTGGCATGTACTTCTTTATCACATGCAGACAAGTATAGCTTTTTTGTGGATATCCCTCACAGTCCCCTATCTGGTGTTTTCCATAACAAAGAAAAGTAAGTGTAGCTGTGGCCTGAGAGTGGGATATTTGAGTTTAAGATTAAAGAAATGAAACAATTTCGGGTGTTGACAAGATCTGGAGGATGATCATGGAGGAAGGTCACTGGAGGAGAGTAGAGATGATTGACTTTGAAAAAGAAGATATCGAGGCACTGAGAAATGCTGTTTGGATCATCCTTAAGCCATGAAAGAGAATGACAGGGCTTGAGAAGGAGACATTGTGAGAATGTGCCAAATAATTCAATGTTAGCAAACTTCTACTATAAGGGGCCATATAGTAAATATTTTAGGGTTGAAGGTCATATGGCCTCTTTTGCAATTATTGAACTCTGTTGTTGTAGTGTAAAAGCAGTTATAGATACTACATAAGGTGAACAAGCATGACTGTACTCCAAATCTTTATTTCCAAAATAACACAGAATAAATTTGGCGTATGAGCTATAGTGTGCTGACCCCTGAATTAAGGGATTAACCAATAAGTAAGTAGGTAGAATAACAAAAAGATTTAGAAGGTGTTATAGCTGAATGCCATAAGCCTCCAAAAGCAAAGAATTTTGCATGAGCATGGTGGAGTAATGATCTAGAAGTAGGATGACGATATTACTTCTTGACCTTGAAGTAGCTGGAGAATGGAAAACATGAGTATCTATTTTGAGAGGGCTTTAAGGAAAGTGATGAATATCCAGTATCAGTAAAGAAAAGAGAGGATGTCTAAACAAGAGGTTGGGGATAAGAGTAATTGTAAACCACAGAATGAAGGTATGTGAGGCAAGGTCAAGATTCTACTGATGTCTTCTGTAGACAAGAGCAATGCTAGTTCCTTAGAGGTGAAACACAACTTCTCATTAAATAAATGCTTTCAGTGTTTTAAAAGGCATGCATTTTTCTCATTGTGTCCTGAATATAATGCAAAGCAAATTCTGTTTCTGATATATATATATATATATATATATATATATATATATATATAACTTTGCAAGGCTCTTTATATTAAGCCTCACAAGGAGAATTTGTCATCTTTTATTTATGTACATATGTATATGCATTAACACACCACATTTCTTGGATATTGGTAAAAATTCAAAATGTTATGTATAGATATAATTATACAATTTATAACATAGTTTTATTTTAAAATGGATTACAATTAATCTTCACGTTCTTTGCTATTTGTGATGGTAACCATAGAAAAAGCTGGCTTTGAACTTTTGGTAAGTTCCACAATGATTTATTATTCAAAATTATAACAGAGTAAATTTTAGCTGTAAAACATGACCTTTTTAGTGTCCTATTTCCTGAAACCTAGCCCAAAGTTATTTGACTTCACACAGAGATTCAGTATCATAAATTGTTACCATTCTCTTCAAATCAAAATGTATTGAGCACTGCTGTTTTATGGTGGAGCAATACAACAACAACATTGAATACAAGCATGTGCATGTACACAAACACACACAAAGGTATATTTATTTGTGCAACGCATGTTCTGGGGACATAGCTCCAAGAAGAAAATCTCTGTCAGAATAGTCATTCTACTTTACTGTCTTTGGGAATGATTTTGTTGGAAACATGATTTAAGACAGTATTTTTCATACCCATTCTGACATGAGACTTCACCTATGCTGTATCACCATAGGCCTCAAAACAAATGTTCTTTCTACTACATGGTCTCCCCCAGTGAAGTTCATTGAGTATTAAATGATACATTCACCCGTTAGGGTTATGAAAAGGAAGCTGAGATTAATGGAGTTATTTAAACAATTGCTTAGGAAAATATTTTGGATAATGAGAAAATACAAATGAGTGAAAAAAAAGAAAAGAAAAGAAATATCCCACTTCATTGAAATAGCCATCTTTTACCAATTTAATGTCTATTATTACAGATGTTCTTCTCTGTGTATGTTGTAATATGATTCTTTGAATAAAATGCCATCTTATTGTTGTAACCTGAGTTTTTTACCCACCCCCCAATTAGTAAGCTATGAATATATCACCATGTCAGTAAGTTTATGTATATCAGGTTAGTTTTCAAAAAGTACACATTATTTCATGGTCTAAACATAGTATACATTTTTAATCAGTCTTTCAATGTTGGGTATGTTCATTATGTAAAAGCTTTATTTTTCTATTATTCAAGATTTGTGAAAAACATCCTAGTGCATGCATCTCTGAATATTTCTTTAGGATTAAAAGAATAATCATTTATTATTTGTTAGGTTTCAATTATGAATTAAGGAACTCTGTGCTACTGGCATGATGCTAAGCACTGAGAAGGCAGAATGGAGGACCCAGGAAAAAAGCCCATTTATTTATATGTAGAAACTTGATATATTACAGAACATTATAAACCAGTGATGATGGAACTGATTATTCAAACATATTATTGAAACATTTATGTATATGAAAAGATACAATAAAAGCCTTAATTTATACCATATCACAAAATGTGAAATGTAAAAAATTTTTTTAAACGTTGCAAGAAATATAAGCAAATACCTCAAAATTGGGGAGTAAGGAAGAATTCCTTAAATAAAATCCAAAGAGCACAAATCATAGTATACAATATTGATAATTATGACTACGTTAACATTTAAAACCTCTGTATATCAAAACCTCCCACAAAGATAAATACAAGCCAGAAACTTGGAAAAGATGTTTGAAATATAAGAACTGATACTTGTATAAGGAATATTTAAATAGCTCCTATACTAGAATATAAGCTCCATGAGGGCAGAGATTTTTGTCTGTTTTGTTTACTGCTAGATCCCTAGTACCCAGAACAGAGCTTGGCAAACAGTAGACAATAAATATTGGTTGAATGAATAAATTCCTATATAACAATAAAAAGAGCAAATATAAAAACAGCTGATTCACAGAGAAGGAATCTTTAGTCAATAAACATATGCAAAGATGCATGAACTCATTACTTATGAAGAGGATGCTCATTAAAATAAAAATGTAATATTGAACAGTTTCATTCCTTTAGATTAGCAAAAATCAAAATGTCTGATTATACTAATTATTGACAAGGGACTGATAAAACAGAATTTCTCATCTACTGTAAATTGGCAACAAAATTGTCACAATCATGTTGGAGAGAGATTTGGCAATATCTTGTCAAGTTGAAGATACCCATACCCAGATTACCCTATGACCTATCATTTGCACCTCTACATATAAATTAATAGAGGACTATATAAACAGGTTGTGGTCAATTCATATAATGAAATTCTAAGAGCAGAAAAAAAACCTTTTCAAATGAAAATATTTAAAATTAATGTAATACTAAGTGGAAAATACTAAGTACAAATGGATATGCAGTGTAGTTCCACTTATATAAACTTTTAAACACAAAAATGATATTATGTATTAGTCATTGGTATATACCTTGTGATGTAAAAGTACAAAAATAGACAATAAGTATAAACAATGACTTCAAGATAGTGATTCTATTGGGGAATTAGGGAAATGAAAGGGATGGGAAAGAATTCACTTGTCTTACTTGTTAATTCTGGATCATGGATACATAAGTGTTTGCTACAATTATTCTGGTACTTTCTTCATGTTGAATGTGGTTCATAAAGAAAATGGATTGAATGTGAGATAAGGTAGCTTGCAAAAACACGGAAAGAAAACAGTAAATGTAATATATTGGTTTTCATAATAGAATAGTATCCCTCTCCCCCTCATTTTCTTTTTTCTCATTTTCTTTTCACCTGTACATATCTTTATCTCTTTCCTCATTTCTTTCTCCATTTATTGCCTCTGATTTTCACAGTGTTGGCTTTGTTCTCAGGTACATTCTCTCTACCTTGTGGTCTATATGCCTCTAGGCTTACATGGTCATTATCACTCTTGATCTGAGTACACCAGAACTCTCTAGTTGAATTTGTATCATATAGCCCTCCCTGAGTACTCTGGTTGGGAAGATGATACACTCCTTTTGTTAGGGCTGAGTCATTCGTCCACTTCTGGAAAAGCTGCTCTTCAAAAAACAATTAGAATGATATCACCAGCAGAAGAGTAAAGGAGGTCTTGACAGGTAAAAGTAATAGCTGTAAAACTACAAAGTTGTTGTAGAGAAAGAAGTGAGAGAATGGAGGGATGAAAGCAGGGCATAGTAGGATAAGATCTTTTTCAGTTACTAACTCCTCACCCTGTTTATTTCTTTCTTAAGTAGCACTTATTAAAACTTGTGCTTAGTTTATTATTGAATATGTTATTTGTTTATTGTCTATTTTCCCATTAAGCTCATCATTTCCATGACTTCGTGGACTATGTCTGTGTTGCTCACCACATTATCCCCTAGCTTTCACTATAGTATTAGACTTTCAATGAGTATTTATTGAACAAGTTAATATATAGCAGTGGTTCTCAAATTTTTTGGTCTCAGGATCCCTTTATGTATTTTTTGAATTATTGAGACTCCACAGAACTTTGGTATATGTGGGTTATCTCTATCAAAATGTATCATATTTGAAGTTAAAACTGAGATTTTAAAAATATTTATTTAGTATTTCATTTAGAAATAACAATAATAAATCCATTGTGTTAACATAAATAAAATTTTATGAAAAAAACTCTTTTGCAAAACAAAAATATTTATTTTTAAATATTTATTGAGAAAAGTAAAATTCTCATTGAAGCAAGTGAATTCAATCATTCGTAATATGTTGCTTTTATTGAAGTATATGAAGATAATCTGGCATCATATAGGTATAGAGTAGGAAAATGAAGAATATTTTAATAGTCTGTTGAAATAATAAGTAAAAGATATTTTTGTGTATGCCAAGTATATCATCCTGCATATAGTAAAAAAGTATACCCTCCTGTGTGTGGTAAAAGGTATCCTTGACTAGGAATCAGGAGGCCTGAGTTCTTATTTCCACTTTCCTGTCAATTCACTGTATGATTTTGGGCAGGTTAATTAACATCCCTGGGATGTAGTTTTCCCATCTATTAAGTGAAAGATTTGGCTGGTAGCAAGTTGCTTTTTAAGGGCCCTTCCATAAATGTGTTTTTATTTCTTGACTTTACAATCACCCTAGAATCACAGTACGTGTACTGTCACGTTTTACTTAGTACTGCATGTTAGTAAATACACACTGCCTGAAGCTCACAATGACAATTTATTGTATCCTCTTGGAAGTCAAGACAACAGGGATCTCAACTTCATAAAAACTCTACCAAATGATACATCAGATCAGAAATGTCTCATTAACTGTATTACATTAGAATACAAACATATTTGGGCTTTATTTAAGAGTGGCTCTGTATATGCTATTATTTAATTAAATGTTCTCTGCAATTTCTTACTCCATACTGCCAGTACAGGTTAAAAAGCTCACCAACAAAGAAAAATAAAATGAAGAAAAGTAATCAGAGTCATTGATGAGTAAGTTAAAATAATTTTTTGCATCTTCTCATCAAGCTAATAGTACAGATGTGTCTTGATGCTGCGGATAACTGCAGGCCTTTTCTTCCTTGATAGTTAACTTAGTACCTCTCTGTTTTAAAACATATGTAATAATCAAAAAAAGAATTTTTTTTTTTTGTGGTACGCGGGCCTCTCACTGTTGTGGCCTCTCCCATTGCGGAGCACAGGCTGCAGACGTGCAGGCTCAGCGGCCATGGCTCACGGGCCCAGCTGCTCTGCGGCATGTGGGATCTTCCCGGACTGGGGCACGAACCCGTGTCCCCTGCATCGGCAGGCGGACTCTCAACTACTGTGCCACCAGGGAAGCCCAAAAATTTTTTTAAGAATAGCCTTTTCCAGTCTGTCCATGCTTTCTATCATCTTTGCTTTTTTCCTTCTGTTCATGTTACCTACTTATCTATCATTTGTCCTGTCCAATATGGTGGAGGATATATTCCTTGCCACCAGGAGCTAACAGTATAATAGATGAGTTGGGTGTGAACATACATATATGTGATATAGTATGATGGAGGCGATCATTGAGTTAAGGGCTAGATGCAGTGTTGGGATAAGGAGGAAGTGATAACATCTACTTCAGCAAGCCAAAGATATTTTCACCAAATGGGAGACTTTTAAGCTGTCACTTGAAGGACAAGAAAGATTTTCCTATGAAGGTAAGTGGAGGCAGGCCACTTGAAGCAAAAGATAGAGAAGATACGTAAAGCATGTTGGCAGCAAACAACATGGCACATTTAGAGAACAGCAGAAAGTTGAGGCATGGGTTCATGATAAGAGATGAGACAAGAACAGATGCCAGACCAGAGAAGCCCTTGTATGGCCTGTTAAAACAACAGTGAATGTTTGTAGTTAGGGAAACTACATGGTCAGATTCATATTTTAGAAAGATCATGCTGGAAGCAGTGTTGAGAATAACCTGGAAGGTGAAAGACTTAATCCCTTCCCCCTGTTCTCACTTTCAGCCACAAAATTATGAAACTAGGTGCACCTAAGAGGTTTGTTTCTTTCATATGGTTAGTACACAAAGGATAGGTACAACAGGGCATTAGGCCCAAACCCCTCAGACTTTCCTGCTGGATCTTTGTTTTCCAATGCTAACTCTCCAGCCTCTTCTTAGCCCTTGGACAGCCTACTTCTCCAAATCTGTGGCCCCATTCGTCATTTTATCCAAGTTTCTGGAACTTTGGGGTCAGTCGGTTTAGTAACAGTTGTCAACTCCATCCAAAGCAGTTTATTTGGAGAATAAAGTTTTACAGTGATTCTGGGTAACTTGTTTGTGAATAAAATGACACACCTCCTGCTAAACCCTAGGTACAGCTTTCAAATGGTACTTGTTTGTCCCAAGCTGTTTTACCTGCATTTGGCACTACTCAACATTAAGCATTCTGTTACTCCTACAGATCTTGTATCTTTTGCAATTAAAGAAAAATACGTTTTCAAAGGGTGTGTTGTTGGAAGCTGCACAGAGAACTACTGGTATTTGGACTTGACAAGATGACATTTAGACTTATTTATCTAAACTCAAGGCATACAATATTTCCGGTATGATAATTATTCTTGGCTTAATACGCTCTTTTAAACTCTACACTAGAGAAAAATTAATCGTACTTCTAAATGCCTTAAAACTGATTATGATTTTCTCTGCACTAATGATAACACAAAAATGATGGGTAGGTTGATAGTCATAAAATGATAGCAATGTTGTTAAGATCAAAGCCTTTGGTTTCAGATAGGTCTGGATTAAGTCTTAGGTCAACTTCTTCTACTTATTGGGTGTGTGGCTTTGACCAAGCTACTTGATCTTGCTGAACTTCATTTACCTCATTGGTATGAGGAATCAGGATTCAGTGAGATCATGCATGCGGAATGCCTGACATATAATAATGGATATATGTTATTTGTAGACAAAAATTAGCACTAACCACAAAAAGATGGTTTTTATTGTGGTTTGAGATTTCTGTTTACAAATGAGTATCAGAGACTGGATTTACCTTCTTTCCTCAAGCAACAAAAAATTAGAAAACTATATGAAACAATGTTTTTCAAGATACTGGACATCAGGCAACAAAGGATAGGAATCCCTGAGAGATGAGCAGTAAACAAGGTGAGCCCTACAGCTATCCCTACTGCCTGCTTAGTAAGAATTGCCAGCCAACAGTGTAGGGAGGGAGAACTCAGGTGGAGACAGATTTTAATCACAAAGCTGAGTAGATTGTATTGGGGATCTGGCAAAATCAAGGCAGCTAGTGATCACAGAACAGAATACCAGAAAGGAGATAGCTGTACAGAGAAAGCACTCAAGAGAGCTGCAGACAATCTCCCTCGGGTATTCAGAAGATTACTAATCAAAGCATACATGTGAGGAAACTAGCCCAGGCTCAGGAAAAAATATGAGAAAGAATAAGAGGAATCATTACCTGATGCTCACATGGGGCTAGAAATAATGCCTGTTCCAATAAGCGAAACTGAAAAACTTCAAAATTTATGGAGCTTTTTGATTACATAGAAGGCTTTTGCCTCAGTAGTGGGGAATAATTAACCATAGACTGAACACAGTGTTAGTCCCACCTAGAAAATCCTACAAGCAAGATATGAAAGGATTAAGCTGTTTCCAAGTAACTTTACTGCATCCCAGAGCAAAGCTTAATATTTATAAGAATATAAAAATATCAGCACCCAGCAAGATAAAATTCACAACATCTGGCATCTAATATAAAGTTATCAGACATGCAAGGAAGCAGGATAATATAAACAATTATGAGGAAAAAAGTTCATCAATCAAAATCAACCTAGGATGAATACAAATGTTAGAATTAACAGACAAGGACTTTGACACTTGTTATACTGTAGTCATATGTTCCAAAAGTTAAGTAGAAACACAGATGATTAAAAATATACTCAAACTTCTATAAATAAAATTGCAGTGTGTGAGATGAAAATACTCTGCATAGGATTAACACAAGATTAGAAGTTGCAAACGAAAGGATTAATGGACTTGAATTCATAGCAAGAGAAACTATTCAAAATAAAACAAGAGATAACAAAGATTTAAAAACTGAACAGAGAAGCAGTGAACAGTGTAACATGTTGAAGCACCCTAATATATGCATAACTGGAGTCCCTAAGGATTGGGGCAGGAGGGAGGTGGCAAAAAAATCTGAAGAAATAATGGCTGAAAATTTTCAAAATTTGGAGAAAACATTAAACCTGAAGATCCAAGAAACTTACTGAACTCTAAGCACACAAAAAGAAGAAAAGTATGACATGGCACATGACAATGAAATTACTCAATATGGTCATAAAAGTAAAATTTTAGAAGCAAGTATAAAAAAGAAAACCACTTGTTACATACAGAAGAACACATTTAATTAAGGAAGGCAGCAGATTTCTCATTAGAATCAACACAGGTATGAAGAAAGTGTATCTAATTGACCTAATGGACACTTACAGAATACTTCCATCAACAACAGCACAATATACATCCTTTTCAAGTGTACACAGAATATTTACCAAAAGCAAAGTAGATCTTAGTAAATGTTAAATGATTCAAGGATGACAAAATTGGTATTTAGACCAAAATGGAATTAAATTCAAAATCAGTAGCAGAAAGATCTCTGTTAAGTCCTTAAATATTTGCAAACTAAATAATGCACTTCTAATACAGGGGTCAAAAAAAATCAAAGAGAAATTAGAAAAGATTTTGATTGAATAAAAATACAATCTATCAAAACTTATGGTATTTAGCTATAATAATGATAATAGGGAAATTTATATTACCAAATGGCTATTTTAGAAAAGAAATAAGGTCTCAAATCAGTGACACCAGCCTCTACTTTAAGAAAACAAAAGGATAAGAGTAAACAAAACCCAAAATAGACAAATGAAAATAAGCGAAACCAGAATGCAAATCAATGAAATAGAAAGCAAAATCAGTAGAGAAAAATCAGTGAAACCACTTGTTCTTTGATAAGATCAATAAAATTGGTAGACCTCTAGCCAGGATGACTGGAAAAAAAAAAAGATACAGTTTATCAATATAAAGAATGACAGAGGTGACATCATTACAGATTCTGCACATTTCAAAAGAAAATAAAGGAATTTTATGAATATTGTTGGGCCAAGAAATTTGACAACTTAGATAAAATGAAAACATTGCTTAAAACACAAATTACTAAAGTTTACTCAAGATCAAATAGATAATCTAAATAGTCATGTTTCTATTAAGGAGACAATTTTTAGCTAAAATCTTTCAACAGAGAAAACTATAAGCCCAGGTGATTTCAAGGCCAAATTATGTCAAACATTTAAAGAAGATATAACACCAATAATACCAATTTTACCTAAACTCTTCCATTAAGTTGAAAAGAATACTTTCCAATTTATTTTTTTTTGTTTTTTTTTTTGTTTTTTTTTTGCGGTACGTGGGCCTCTCACTGTTGTGGCCTCTCCCGTTGTGGAGCACAGGCTCCGGACGCGCAGGCTCAGCGGCCATGGCTCACAGGCCCAGCCGCTCCGCGGCATGTGGGATCTTCCCGGACTGGGGCACGAACCCGTGTTCCCTGCATCGACAGGCGGACTCTCAACCACTGCGCCACCAGGGAAGCCCCCCCCAATTTATTTTGATGGCAAGATTTACACTGACACCAAAACCACACAAAGAAAATATAAGAAAAGCATGGATCAACATCTTTTATTAATATAGACACAAAAACTCTTCACAAACTTTTACTAAATAAAATCCAAAATATATTAAAATGAATGTATAATCAATATAAAATCAATTTTATATCTTTATCTAAGTCTAAATCTGTATATATGCAATAGACAACAGAAATTGAAATAAAATACAATGCTATTTGTAAGAGTATATGGATACAGCTGACCAAAGATAAGCAAGGCTTCTGCACTAAAAACTGCAAAACACTAATAAGGGACTTCCCTGGTGGTAGAGTGGTTGAGAATCCGCTTGCCAAAGCAGGGGTTTGAGGCCTGGTCCAGGAAGATCCCATATGCCGCGGAGCAACTAAGCCCATGCGCCACAACTACTGAGCCTGCACTCTAGAGCCCGTGAGCCACAACTACTGAAGCCCTCGTGCCTAGAGCCTGTGCTCTGCAACAAGAGAAGCCACCGCAATTAGAAGCCTGCACACCGCAATGAAGAGTAGCCCCGGCTCGCCGCAAGTAGAGAAAGCCCACGCGCAGCAACAAAGACCCAATGCAGCCAAAATTCAATAAATTGATTAATTAAAAAAAAAAACACTAATGAGAAAAATTTTTAAAGACCTAAATAAATGGAGAGACATACTTTGTTCATGGATTTTGACTCGTTAATTGATCCTCACAACTTGATCTATAGATTCAACATAATGTCAATGAAAATTCCCATAAGGAAGAAATTGAAAATTTTATTCTAAAATGCACTTAGAAATGCACAGAACCTAAAATAGTCAAAACAACTTTTTTAAGAACTGGAGAAATAACACTATATTATTTCATGAGATTATAAAACATACTAAAGGCAGCATGTACTTGGCTTAAATGTAGAAAAAATAGATCAGTAAAACAGAATAGAGATTCTATAAATAGACTTACACATAAATTAAAAAGTGATCTTAAACAGAGTTACAAAGGCAGTTCAGTGAAGAGAGGATATTATTTTCAATAAACTATCGAGATGTTTTTCTTCTTTTCTTGATATACAAAAAGCTACACATAATTAATGCATAAAACTTGATGAGTTTAAAGTACACACCTGTGAAATCACCACAATCTATGCCATAAATCTACCCATGACCTGGACAAGTTTCCTCCTTTCCTCTTATTTATGATAATAATAATTGTGATGACGCTGATGATAATGACAAGAACACTTAATATACGATCTACCCTCTTAGCCCCTTAGAGAATTTTAAAATATAAAACAGTATTATTAACTATAGACACTATTCTGTACAGTTGGTCTCTAGGATAAATTCATCTTGTAAAACCAAAACATTGTACCCTTTGATTAATACCTTCCTGTTTCTGTCTTCTCCCAAACCCTGACAACCACCATTCCACTCTCTGCTTCTATGAGTTTGACAATTTTAGATTCACTGTGTAAGTGGTATCATATAGTATTTGTCCTTCTGTGTCTGGCTTATTTCACTTTGCATAATGTCCTCCAAGTTCATCCATGTCGTTGCAAATGGCAGGATTTTCTCTTTTTTTTCAAGGCTAAATATATTCTACTGTACGTAAACACTACATTTTCTTTACTCAATTATTCATCAATGGACATTTGGTTGTTTCCATGTCTTGACTATTGTGAATATACTGCTATGAACATGGGAGTACAGATATCTCTTTGAGATCTTGATGTTAATCCCTTTAAATGTATACCTGGAAGAGGGATTGGTGGATCATATGGCAGCTCTATTTTTAGTTTTTTTGAGGAAGCTTTACATTATTTTCCACAGTGGCTCTCCCACCAGCAGTGCACAAGGGTTCACTTTTCTCCATATTCTTGCCAATATTTCTTTTTCTTTTTGTTGGTAATAGCCATCTTAACGGATGTGAGGTGATTATTTGGTGATCATTGTGGTTTTGATTTGCATTTCCCTAATGATTAGTGATGTTGAGCACCTTTTCATGTACCTGTTGGCCATTTGCATGCCTTCTCTGGAGAAATGTTTATCCAATTCCTTTGCCCATTTTTAATCGGGTTATTTGGTTTTTTGTTATTAAGTTGTAGGAGTTACTTATGTATTTTGGATACTAGCCCTTTTATCATATATGTGGTTTGCAAATTCTGGTTTTAAAACCATTGGATATCCACATGCAAAAAAAATAACTTTAATACATAGCTCATAAAACAAAACAAAACAAAAACTAAAAAATAAGTTATAAGCCTTAATGGAAAATTGAAACTGTAAATTATCTGGAAAAAAATATAGTGGAAAATTTTTGCTACCTGAGGTTGATCAACACAAATTCTTAGATACAAAAAAAAGGTAGAATCTATCAATGAAAAAATTGATAAATTGGAGTTCATTGAATTAAGAGCTTATCTTTGAAATATACTTGAGAGAGAAAAGACAAGCCACAGACTGAGATAAAATATTTGAAAATCACATATGTGATAAAGCACTTGTACCTTTATATATAAAAATGTTTCTATATAATAAACAACCAATAAAAATGGGCAAAAGATTTGAGCAAACACTTCCTCATTCAGAGGGAAAATCACAGAAATAGCCACTCAACAAAAATAGTCATTAGGGAAATGCAATCAAAGCCACAATGAGATACCACTTCATAACTATTGAAATGTCTAACATTGATTATTGATCATAACAAGTATTGTCAAGGATGTGGAACACTGAAAATTTCATAGTGTTGGTGAGAGCGCAAAATCTTACAATTTTGGAAAACAATTTGGCAGTTTCTTTTTCAAAAGTTAAACATACAACTCTCTTATGAATCTGCCATCCTAAACCTAGGTATTTTTCCAAACAGAAATAAATCATTCATCAATAAAAAGAATTGGACACAAGTGCCAAAAAACTGGAAACAATTCAAATACCCATCAGAAGGTGTGTGGATAAACATAGCTGTATCCATACAGTGGAATACTACTCTATCACAAAAATAAATGAAATTTTGATATACACCATTCATGGATTAATCATCAAATCATTATGGTGAGAGAGGGAACAGAGTCAACCATATTGTAACAACTTTGTATTGTGTTGGATGGTAACTGGTCTTATTGTGGTGTTCATTTCACAATGTATAAAAATATCAAATCACTATGTTGTATACCTGAACCTAATATAATGTTGGATGTTAATTATAACTCAATTAAAGTGAAAAAGATCATTATGCTGAGAAAAAGTACAAAAAGAGTACATACTGAATGATTCCATTTATATAAAACTTTTAAAAATACAAATTAATGTATAATGGCAGAAAGCAGATCAGTAGTTGCTTGGTAGTGAGGATGCTGGAAGGGGCATCAAGGAAAGGTTACAAAGGGGTAGGAGGAAACTTCTGCCCATGATGAGTATGTTCACTTTTTGATTGTAGTGATGGCTTCACGGCTGTTGTATACATATGTCAAAACTAAACAAATGTTATACTTTGTGCAGTTTATTTTATATCAATTTTAACTCAATATTTAAAAAATTAATGATATTTTCTGAAGACAATACAAAAACAACTCTGGAAAAAATTTAAAGATCATTTTGGGGTGGGGGAGAGTATTTTATCACTGGTGTTATTAAGAAATGCTATAGTATGGAGGTGATAGTAAAAATAAGAGCAGCTATCACTCAGGTTTATTCTGTTATTAAGATTCTCTGAACATTGCTCCTCTTCATTGCCTACACCAGAGGTAAACCACTGCCTCTGTCCCATCTTTGGTAAGCCACTGCTCCACCTCCAGGTTTCTTAGACCTAATTAAGTGATTAAGGATTAAGATCTAAGAAACTGACCTAATTAATGTTGAGTTTGTGGCCTCCAGACACCATGAGTTTAGTATGTGGGCATGCTGTCAGTGACCTTTAGGAGGTAGAGATTTTGGGTCCTTCTGAGGGCTTCATTTCCTTACAACATAGGATGATGTGCAACAAATACCACTATGAAGTATGTGGCATGGAGACGATTTCTTTTTCTGTTTTTGTAGATGGCACCGCTACGTCACTCACATCACACCTCTCTGCACCTGGGTCCACCCCTCCATACATGTAGAAATGCCAAGCCCTTTTCCACCTTTGCTATGGGTTAAAGTCTTAAGCATGGTAATTTGTCTTCAGTTCTCAGTCCTCACACAACCCTTATCCCTCATGTCTGCTTGTCTGTGAACCTGCAAGTCAGGCTTCCAGCCCTGCAGGACTCCCAACTCCTCCCTTCTCACACACACCGTTTTCCCTTCCTTCTCTCCCTCCCCACCATCAGAGAACTTGCAGATGCATGCAAACGCACACCACACACACACCCCTCCTTTTCACATCATTGATTTTATTTTAATCATCAACATAAATGTACCCTTATCAGTGCAAGATTTGTTCCCTATGCCATTGACCACTTCTCCACAGCGTCTTCTGTAGACACAGCAGATAGTTCTAGGTCTCTGAGCCTTGCCAGGCACAGGGCATTACTTGGAATGGTAGAATTCTCCAGTGTCCCCTCTTCCTGGTCTGCTAATTTTTATTTCTATGTCTTATTCAGCTCATGGTAAAAGATAAACATGTTTGGCTTATTGCTCTCTTACATTTTCCTGAAGGAGTGGTAATTATTGAAGCATATTTTTTTTCTTAAAGTTCCTAGAGGGGGTATTTTTCCCATCTTATCTTCTGCACTGGGTAGGGAAACAGGGTGAGCCCAGAAGGGCACTGGTTCAGGGAAAGAGAATGGGGATTGGGTGGAAAGGGGGGTTTCCATGAAGAATGTTAGCTGAAGAGAAGATTTGCTCCAGGCAAGAACAGGTAGGAGTTGTGGGTGGGATTTATGGGAAAGAAGAGGAAGACTTTGAGTGGGATCATTTCACATTGTCACTAACTCTGGACCTGGGTTCACAGGTGGTGCTTGGCATTTGTTGTTCTTTAACTGTTCTAGCCTCTGGTGGTTTCCTGATCACCTTAGCTACATTGAAGCCAACAGTGGCCTACCCCAGGCCTCCTGCCCTGCCTTTACATCCCCTCCTCAGGACAATGAGGTGGCATGCTCTTCAGCTTTGTTTGGTCAGCACAGTTCTACCTGAGTCTAAGATACATGTGAGGTGGCTTAGACATGGGAAAGTACCACTTCTGACAACATGATGAGATGGAGTGGTGTTGTGAGGCCAAGAGACTCAGGTTGGAGAAAGGAGGTTTTATTTAGCACCACCTAAAGACATTTTCCCACCTGAGCTGCCACCTCTTCTTATTTTCCCAGATTCATTTCTACTTGCACACATGACAGAGAGAGGGTTCTCCTCCAAGCCATTCCCCATGGCTATCCCATTCAGCAGTTCATTCTGTAGCCTCTCACTGTTCATAATTATCTAGTATTTCAGATTTCCTTCAACTAAGATGGCCATATTTAATCTCAGTAGAGATGTGAATCATCCCATTTCCTTCCAACAAATTTCCCTTATGCATCTTTCACTTCTTGAATACTACTTGGTAAATTTTTCATATTACCTCCTTTACCCAATGTCTATTTAGCTTCCCTTATTTTTCTGTTAGGAAACTATTAATAGAATCAACAACATGGATAAATCTCAAAATAATTACATTGAGTGAAAGAAGTCAGGTAATAAAGAGTGGATACTGTATGACTCTATCTATATAAAATTCTAGAAAATGCGAACTAATCTATGATGTCTAAAACAGCTCAGTGGTTGCCTTGGAGCAGAGGGTTTGGGAAGGATGGGTGGGGAGGCATGAGGAAATTTTAGTAATGATGGATATATTCACTATCTTGATTGTGATGATGCTTTTACAGGTGCATGCATATATCAAAACTTATCAAATTGCACATTTTAAATATGTTTATTTTATTGTATGTCAATTACTCTTCAATAAAACTGTTATAAAAAGTCAACAATGAATGTAATTAGCACCCCTTACACAGAATGATTCTCAAAAACATTTTAAAATATCACTCTAATCAGTATGTTGGTGAAGATTAATAAACAAAAATTTAAGAAAATGTAGCAATTTTCTCTAAATTTTTTAAATGCCTTCTTCTAAATTCTCCTTAATTTGGTTGATCAGATTGTTAAAATTACCGTTTTTGCTTTTGCATCTCTGACTTCATTTTCTTAAAAAGGAGAAATTATTCCATGGCAATAAAGTGGTTTCTCTTTCAGGTCAAATACACACTGATTTGGGCTTAAATCTCCGTTAATTGCTTACTCTTTGGTCAGACATTAAGTATCATTGTTTGGCTGCAGGAAAGAAAAATCAAGTGAACATCTTAAAAAGCTGAACAATAATTAAATATAAAATAACTAAAAATCATCCCCACCCTGAAGCCAATCACAGTGTTACATTCACCCTAACCCTATTTTGCAAGTTGGATTCCTAGGACTACTTTTCTTTAATTCACTTATTGCATTTATTTATCTCATATTTATTGAATGTCTCCTATGACAAAAGCACTCTGGTGAATATCAAACGTCCTAACTTCTAATTTTATCTTTACCACTGTGGTAGGAATACTAAAAGTTTCCTAAATTGCCTACCTCCCAATCCCCAGAACATGGGCATATATTATTTTACATGGGAAAAAAAGACTTTGCAGATGGAGTTAAAATTAAGGAATTTGTGATAGAGTATCCTGGGTTATCCAGGTGGATCCAATCAAATTATATGAATCCTTAAAAGTAGAGAACCTTTTCTTTCTGTGGTCAGAGTAAGATGTGTCTACAGAATAATGGTGAGACAAGTGCAATGTTGCTGGCTTTGATGATTGACAAAGGATTCCTTGAGCTAGAGAATGTGGACAGCCTTTAGATATCCTGCCAAAATTTTGCTTTTAGTCTGGGGAGATCCATTTTGGACTCTGACCTGCAGAACTGTAAGATAATAAGTTCATATTGTTAAAACCAGTGTTTGTAGTAATTCATTGCAGCAGCAATAGGAAACAAATACAACCACATGTCCACTTACAGATGCTATGACCATGGACAAACCAAGAGAATAACCATGTCTGTGCTACCTGTTTCAAATATCTGTTGAATGGGCTTTGTACTAAACTTACTAAAACATTGCCAGGAAACTAATCTCCAAAATTTGTTGTAAAAAATCGAGGTCTTCCAAGAAGGGAACCAGTTAACTACTAATCATAATTTGATAAGGAAAGAGAATAGACTGACAAGAATGGAATGTGTCTTTTTTTTCTTTCCAATGAAATATTCCATTTTTGAATGTTGTCTTGAGATTTGGGTATGCAGGTCAGAGACAGATTATAAATCTCTGGAAATAAAATGTTAAAAATTAAAATGCTAGAACAACCTTAATAATAGCAATATGAAAGCACTTTCATTATTGATTACTTTTTCGTATTAATAGCATCAGGAATCTATTGCCATTTGTCTACTAATTTCCTATGTCTAAGTGCAGTGTTTGTGTTAAATAAAAGTGATAAATTGGGCAAAATGTGATTCAAATAGTGAATCAACATTTCAAAATTTAACTCTGTGACCAGGAAACTGAAGGAATGTGTCTTCTGGATTTTCTTTTTTCTCATCAATGAGCACTCCTCAGGTGGCTTCTCTTAAGCTTCTGATCTTATCAATACTTTTCAAATTTCTCTTATTTAGCTGAAATTCTGTAGGGAGATTTTTTTTTCTGTCTTGTCTGAGCACCAGGCAAAGATGAATAGGATTCAGTTGCAATGAATGAGACTTAGGGTAAATGTTGCAAAGATCTTTTCAATTTTGGAAAGGATTATAGTAAAAAATGGATGACTTGGTAGACTTGGAAGATAGAAATGCTTGATTGAAGTTTGGAGAAAGGTGCTATGAAAGACTTAAGCTAGTCTTTTAGATCTACGGTTATGTCATTACAGGTATGGCTAAATTAAACTCAACTATGATATTTGGCTAGTACTAATTGCAATGTTTTATTAAAATGGTAATGCCATGTAATAGGATCAGGGATGCCTGAGGTCTCATTGGCATTGCATTAAATCATTGCTCCAATAGCTGTCATAGTATAGTGAAAAACAATGGGTTTTGGGAAAGAATTTTGGTTCAGGCCTCAGAAGCATTCATTAAGTGTATCTATAAATCATTTAAACTTTTTGAGCCTCAGTGTCTTCTGCTGTAAATGGCTGTAATTCTAGTTCTCCACCAGACTCACATGTTATTGTGTAGCTGAAAATAAAGTAATAAATGTAAAGTAACACACAAGGGGTAATTGCTTTGTTTGTTGAAATCAGGTTTTAAGAATGGAGCAAAGTAAGAAATATGCAAAATAAATGAACTGGACTTATTACTAGAGTTTAATTTCTTTCTCTTAAAATGTAACAAACTGAAAGAAATCTAAAGGGTCAGTCTTAGGAACTTTGAACATTTCCAACTTCAACTAGAATTAATGTCTATAGACACGGCATTGAAATTAACTTTTAGAAAAACTCATGTTCCTATGACTCGCAACTAACTTTACATGAGGTCAATTTTGAGTGATTAATTTCTAATTGATGTGTCTACCCTTTAAAGACATTTTTTAAGGAAGCCCGTGAGGCATGACGGAGTGCTGTTAACAATGTGCTTCAACATCACCTTTTGATCACATATACATATTAAGGACATTTACAATAACACAATGTTGTCACATTCTAGAATGATGTACTAACCTCTAATTAGAAGTCTGTGACAAATAACCTTGGTTTTCAATGAATTAAATTATCTTTTTAATTTCAATTGCAGCAAACACTTTTTTTTTTTTTTGCGGTACGCGGGCCTCTCACTGTTGTGGCCTCTCCCTTTGCAGAGCACAGGCTCCGGATGCGCAGGCTCAGCGGCCATGGCTCACGGGCCCAGCCTCTCCATGGCATGTGGGATCTTCCCGGACCGGGGCACGAACCCGTGTCCCCTGCACCGGCAGGCGGACTCTCAACCACTGTGCCACCAGGGAAGCCCAGAAAACACATTTTTAAAGAACTTGGTACATGTCATTTGCACATTATTGGTTTTCAGAAGAGCCTTAAGCAATTTGACCTTCTCAATCTGGAAATGTAGAGATGAAAAATGATCTGTATATACCTCTGGGGCACTCAAAATTTTGAACAAGCTTCCATTGTTTTCACAACAGTAAATTTAGATTAAGTAAAAGGAAAATTGGACTGGTCATGCTTCAAGCCAGAAGATTTAGAAGCATATAAGTAGCAGATTTAGCTGTAGATCTATAGTTTTCCCCAGATTAAGTAAATTATAACCATTGTTATCACCATTTCCAGTTGACTTTTACCCAATGAAAGGAATCAATGGATCAGTGCTTTTATGACTTGGATATTATTTGACTTAACTCATTCGCCTAGGAGACTTTATTCTAGACAGAGCCCAGATGAGAAGGTTGTAACTTTTATACTACAGTACTCTTCAAATTTGAAACATGTCCAAGTAAAGATGCTTTCTTTTTATTTCAGAAGAGCCACCCGGAAGCAAATGTAACATATTTCTTTTGGACAAGGAGGTGGTAGTTGAGGTCTTAAAGAGGAGGAAATTTGAAGGTGTCACAATGTGTTATTATCTGCATAAGAGTCTGCATTAGAATCACCAGGAAGGCATTTTCTTAAAAAAGCAAATCATTCTAACAATTAAAATGAAGAGTGATACTAATGAAAATTGGAACTTCTCTTTCATACCCCTTGCCAAGTTCACACCATAATAGGTTTATGTTATACATTTATCTATGGTGGTAGATTATTTAAATTGCAATGAAATCTGATGGTGGTCAGATTTTCTAAGGACATTATCTACCACCTATCAAATATTATTAATGTTATTTCTCTTAAAGATAAAATTAAAATGTCCTGGCAGTAAATACAACATATATAATGCAGTCTAAGTTTTTTTCTATATTTTCTATAGAGAATATGTTTGTAGCTTATAAAGTTGGATTACAAAATTTTCCCAAGTAGTTTTCTTATATGGCTGAAATTTAATGCTTATCACACATCCACACCTAAAATTCAGAGATGAAATGTAGTGTTTACTCCCCTGTGCCAAGAGCTCAGAAATTATCCTTGTTGAATTTCAGTTCTGTCTTTCCCGCGAACTAGTTAAAGTGTGTTGTACTTTCTTCTCTGTCTCTGTCTCCATACCTCTCTCTCTCTTTCCCTCCGTTCTGAAACACACATTAGAAATTTGTTACATTTTATGTTTGCATAAGTAAAATCACATGTTGCTATAGGGAATCTGAACATTTTGTGAATAAAGTTCATAAAATACCACAGATTTTGCAGTTAAGTCTGTGTACTCAGGCAGTACTTACACTTGGTTTCATCTGAAGATGAAATTGTGACCTACAGAATTCCCTATACACAAATTATATATTTTATTAATGTTAAAAGCTCTTTCAATAAGACTGCTTGCTCCAGCAGGTGTGTGTTTTTCACAGCACGGTTCTCTTCCTAAGCCCAAGCCTAATAGCGTTTATCACAAAATGTCCTCTTTCAAAGTGCTTGAATGGTTAAACTTCAGCACTGCTTACCAGTCCATAAATGAAGCTGATTTATCTTCAATTACTTTTCTTCTGTTGGCAGCAGAAATATCTGTGACTGCCTGGGTTCACTTATTAGAAAGCTCTCCTGCTGCTAGAGAAAGGAACAAATGGGGGTAAATGGGCACTTCTCATAGAAATGAATTGTCACCAGATGCTTGGTACAGGGCCCTTTAAATATCAGGTGACAAAGACTGGTGTTATCAATAGGGAGCTTAATTAACTGGAGCTCACCGAGATTTTATCTTTTCTGTTTTGACTGATTGGTAGCAGCTAACTGGATTTAAGTTCCCAGAATCAGAGTTTAGGATTAGGCCAGGAGCTCCCAAGCTTGGGACAGAAAGTCATAGTCTCTTGTAGAAGAGGAAATGGGAAATGGAGATTATAGGGCAATGAATTGTAAGTAAATTAATTGTTAATAACCCTAAAGAAGGAGTTATTTTATGAATCACGTTTTGACCCATGTATGTATCTGCATTACGTATAGACAGCTAATTTTTGTTCTTATTATGTGGGTACATTTTTTTTGCTGTTTCTTTTTTTCCTTAAGGGGTAAATTTCTGAAATAATATTGAGGTCACATAAATATTATATAGTATACAAAATACTACTCTATCAAATTGAAAACTTGAGCTAATGAAGCTCCAACATAATACAGAGAATAAGCTTATTCACAAAAGATTGTGGTCCTGATCAGGTGTCATCCTCTATAGACAGAAAACTGGGCTCCAAGGAAACACACTTGTTCTGGGAGAAACGTGACTCCCCAGCCTGCAGTGTCAGAATTCAAATTAGTATTTTGTGTAATCTAAAGAAAATAACTGACACCCATAAGTTGGCATCAAAGGCAGGATGCAAATGCGTGTATTTTTAAGGTGATTTTCAATCAATTTTAATCAGCACTCCCAGAACATTTCCGAAGTACATCATTATTAAATGCATCTATATAGGCAGCAACATAATTTACATATTCCTGTAGTTACCTTCTTATGCACTGCATCAATCTTATAAAAGCATTTGAGAGCTGAGAGAGTAGAGGGTCAGAGATTGAGTGACCTTGAGTGTTGCCCTGAAATAGTTATCTTTTGGTGTTAGAACAGGAACTTAATGGACGTACAAATGCATGGATTTGATGGGGTTTTGTTTGTTATTTCTAATAGAACAAGTGAGATACATAGTCTATAGAGTTCTAAAGGTTGTGTGAGTTTTTTAAAACAATATTTAAACTATTTAAGCACTATAGCACTATTGATGGATTTGAAATCAAACAAGGAATAAATCCATGCAAGGTTCCACCTCCCTAATAAGCCATAATTTCCCATTGATCCAAATCTCCTTTTAGTTCTTATAAGCATGTATATCCAACGTTATACATTTAATAATAATCGCTGACATTTATTGGGTCTTTACCATGTGCACCTTCCATGTTTTGACTAATTTAATCTTCACAACACCCCTATGAGATAGGTAATTACTATATTATCCCATTTTACAAGTGATGTGAGTGCAGAAATATGTTAAGTCTACTTCCTTACACAAGGCCATTAAGTATCCTGCCCAATGTCATATAACACTAGGAAGAGGCAGAGTAAGAATTTAAACAGGCAATTTGACTCCACAGTCTGTATGCTTAATCATTATGCTATACCATCATTATAGTATAGATACCATTTAACATGACCTTACATTTAATAAAGAGTTTTCTTGGAAAAGCAATGTAGTCACCATATTTTTTTGCAAATGTCCACTGTGTTTAGCATGTGCATGGGTGCTATGGGGATATGGACAAACGTAGCGGGGAAAGTATCAACCTTCATGGAACTTTTCATTGATGATAGTGCATTATCCAAAGGTAAACTACTTTCAGGCCATGTCTCTGTGAGCTTAATTGATTTTGGAAACAGTGATTAATGAACTAATTTTTAGTTTACTGACTATGTTATAGAATGGTTACCTTTTAAAAAAATTATTTGCTTCCTTCACTGCTCCATAAGGTAACAGAGGGCAGGAACCAGGTTGTTTCATCACTGAATCTTCAATCACAGTTCCTTACAAATATTAGGAGCTCAATAAAGGTTGTTTATGTAAAATAAAGGGTGTTTACAAGAAGTTTATCTCTCTGCCTCCAGTGTGGTCCACTCATGGCTCCCAGTCAAATAATAGGACTCTGAATCAAATGGCATTGGAACATTTTGAAAGTCTGCAACTTTTTATTCAGCCAGACATTCAATGCAGTTCAATTCCACAGATAATGATTTAATATCTACATTGTGCTTACCACTCAGGTCAGAGTATGAAGACACCTTATAAACAGTAAGGTAATATGTAAATAGAAAGGGTTATCATAAGGCAACCTACCAGGGACCGTATCCCTGCCTTAATTAGCTTTACACAGTTGGATAAACAATGACCCTCCCACTTGTCAACTTAGTATAAACTCGGTCTCTAGGTCAATATGACTAAATCAGGATGTATAGCAGCAGCCTTGCCACTACAGTTTGCTGGAATAAGGCTGAGCATAAGTCCTCCTTAAATGTGGGATCAGTGCCTCCAGAGGTAGACTTCTGATGCCTTTGTTGCCCTTAGGTCCCAGTGTAGCTTCACCTACCTTACAGTACCCAACACTATGGCATAATGGTCCAGGAAAGAGGTCTGAGCTTGAATCCAGGGCTCAGACTCTTGGACTGTCTAGCTGAGCTACATTGCTCACCTAATTGCTTCAAATTCCAGTCCTCCTTAGTGGGTGGATTTCAGGGAAAGCCTTGACTTTCCCTCCTTCTCTACAATGTTTCTGAAAATGGACTATAAGCTTCATACTGATATCAAATTATTTCACTTTGTGAAGTATTGAAGTTATGACTAAAACACTATTCCACTCATAGGAGGTATACAATCTAGTGAGTAATTAAAATAGTTTATAGAAAGTGACGTCTTCATTCACTGATTGATTCTGAAAATGCATACTGAGTACTTGAGAAGGAAGTACTGTGGCAGCCCCCATAGGAGGAGATGTTTGCCAAGAGTGTCAGAGAATCATTTCTTTAGAAGATCAGATTGCCATATGGGTGAAGGGAAGAGGGAAGTTATGCCTGTCCTAAAATGCCATTACAGAGATTTACACACCAATGCCAAAGCCTTCAGGGTAAAGAATATCTATGTTACAGCACATGTAGAAATCTGTTCATTTTCAGTGCGACAAAACTGTCTGCAAATAGCCAGATGATCACAGATTGGCTGTAAAACATTCATTATCAACTCAAGGGTCAACAGAGTTTGCATTATTAATTGCCACCTGTCCAAGTTCGCATGGCATCTGACTTGTGCAAAATTAGCATGACTACCTGCAACTGGAAACACCTATTCATGAGCACTGTATATTTTCCCTTAGTTGAAAATAGGGTACCCATATGCATTCTTCCTGATATATTTTATTGGCATGTTGAACATCTTAAAAAATCATTGCTGTACAGTGCCTCAATTCATTAACAACTTCATTGACGCAACATTTAATTAATAATCAAGTCACTTTTATTATGTTTTTTGTAAATGAATTTGATGCACTACTTGTATTCAAATGTCCAATGACAGCAATAAAACAATTGGCCAGGAAACTGGCTGTTTTAGAAGGTTTTAGCATTTGAGCTCAGAAATATGTTAAATCTACTTCCTTACACAATATGTCAAGATTTCTTGATTTTGAACTGTGATATTTATTTGATATTTTAGCTATTATCTCCCCTGGGTGTACAATGAAGATTTATAAAGAAACGTAGGAGAACAGAGACTAGATTGGCAGATATTATAACATTTCTAGTTCTGAGTTACCAGTGAATCTTTGCTACAATATAAATGCACCATACAACTTCAAGGCAAGGACAGATGTGGAAATTTTTGCCGTCATCATGTAGTTCTCATTTTACTAAGGAGGAAGCTGAAGCCAAGAGATGTCAAGTACATTGCTCAGGGTCACAGGGCTAGGTAGTAGCAGAATTGAAATTGGAACTCAGGTTATCATTTCTAAAGCTACTTCACTTTAGTATAAAATAGGCTTGTATTAGAGCTCATTGGGAATTTACTCAGAAGGAACTCATTATTAAGTGGCTTTTCATGATGTGAACCTGGAAAATGATTTACGAAGTCTGATAAATTTAGAAGGGGTGTATGTGTGTGTGTGAGAGAGAGAGAGAGAGAGAGAGAGAGAGAGAGAGAGAGAGAGATGGCACTACATTCTTGAATAATTGTATGTGTAATGATAGAACCAAATTATAATGAGCCTTCCACATGGAGCCAACTGCAGATCTTTTTTGGATTTTCTAGATATTAGACCTTAGAGCTAAAAGAACTTTGGATCAGTGTTTTCTAATCTCTCAGGGGTTAAGGACCTCTTTGAGTGTCAGAGAAAAGCTTTCTCCTCATGAAAATGCATATGCTCACAAAATTGTGTATATTACATCCAGGGGTTCCTGGAGCCACAGTAACTCAGGATGAGCTCCTTTCACACTTTCTCATTTGCAAAATGGGTGTGTGTGTGGGGGGGGGTTAGATCCTGCTTTATAAGGTACCTGCTCCAAGTTCTGTACTTTGTACAGAGGAAGATACATCTAAATAGAGAGGGGGAGAGACTTCCAAAGTTCACACACCCTGCCCCTAATTTGTAGAGTTTAGGCTACTGTTCTTTCCACTTAACCAATTCATTGCAGTATTTTTTTTTGTCTTTTTCCGCAGAAGATGATATGTGAGTGAAATACTATAATATTTGCTTATATATACTAGATCATGCTTTCACTGCAAAGCGTTGAGACACTAATTTTTATTCATAACTGCTAGGGCATACCTTCAGGAAAAGTTCCATATATAAAAAGCATCCAGATCTACACGTGGGACAACTCCTACAGAACACCTACTGAACGCTGGCAGAAGACCTCAGACCTCCCAAAAGGCAAGAAACTCCCCACGTACCTGGGTAGGGCAAAAGAAAAAAGAATAAACAGAGACAAAAGGATAGGGACGGGACCTGCACCAGTGGGAGGGAGCTGTGAAGGAGGAAAGGTTTCCACACACTAGGCAGCCCCTTCGCGGGCGGAGACTGCGGGTGGCGGAGGGGGAAGCTTCGGAGCCGCGGAGGAGAGCGCAGCCACAGGGGTGCGGAGGGCAAAGCGGAGAGATTTCTGCACAGAGGATCAGGGCCGACTGGCACTCACCAGCCCGAGAGGCTTGTCTGCTCACCCGCCAGAGGGTGGGAGGGAGGAAGACGCAAGAGGGAAGAGATATGGGAACATATGTATATGTATAACTGATTCACTTTGTTATAAAGCAGAAACTACCACACCATTGTAAAGCAATTATACTCCAATAAAGGTGTAAAAAATAAAAAAAAAGAAGAATCCGTAACAGGAGCTTGTGTTATAAAGAATACTGAGTTTAGGGCTTCACACAGATCCTAATTGCAAGGTGTAATTATTTATATACTCCTTGCTGCTAGGTAAGGAAACAGCCTTTGAGACTGGCACTACGAGATAGCTTTCTTTCACAGAATATCATTCCTGCCATTATTGTATAAAGATAATTACAAGTGGTTTAGTCTTTAAGTCTCCAATTGTTAGCTTGACAATTATAAAATTAGTGTACTTTTTAGATGGCATACTTAGTTACATAATTGTCACAATTATCCAAATTACTTCCCATAAAGGCAGAAAAGTGCACGTGTTCTGAAATTCATCATTTGGCTTATTGGTGTCGTGCCCGGTTGCCCCTCACATCCATTTGTCGAACAGCTTTGCAAAGGCTTTGCCTTGACAAAGAGATCAACAAAGCACCATGACCACATGCTTGACTGGGGCGCAGAGGGAACTGTTTCATATGGCACTGCAGAGTTAACCACTCAAAATGCATTGTCCCTGGTTTAATAGGCTTCTGGCCAATCCATAAAGGAAAAAAGGCAGGAGGGGGGCTGAGAATGCTTAGCAGAGATGCAGCAGTGCTGAGAAGCCCCTGCGACACTGAGAATCTACCCTCTGCATAACCCTGAAAGCCAGTTAGCAGTCCTGCAAACATAAGAAACTAAGGACACCTGCCTTTCCAATCATTATTTTTTTACTTTTGTGATGAAAGCGTAAAGTACAAATGTTACCAATTTAAATACTGATATTCACATTCTTTCCCCATCTAGACAGAAAACCCTTTGATTTTGCTCTAAGCAGGAAATAACTATTGCAGTAGAGACCCATGTAGGCTGATGCTTCCCCTCTCATCACATCTTACAGAGTTCCACTGAAGTGATCTTCCTAATGGCATCTGCTCAGTTTATGCTCCAGCTTACAAATCTCTGTTTGCACTCTCTTGCTACTCTATCACTTACAAGATTAAGTGCATTTTCCTTAGCTTGGCAAACAAGATCTTTCATGATCTGACTTCCTTTCCAAATGCATCCTCATCTGTTCCCCTACATATGTAACCTACACTGGAGCTCACTGAGCTATCCGAAGTGTCACCTGTCACGCCAGGCTCTTGCTTCCTTTCTTAATTTTCTGTCCTGTGTGCTAGAATTGCCATCTCCTCCTCGGCCATGTAAAACCCATTCCACAAGACTGCATATTATTGAAGACTTCCCTAACATGTTCCTTCCGCTATGACAGTTAATTAATCTGCTTTATGTTCACCAGTACGTAGAGGGCTTTGGTATGGCACACACCAAGTGGTAGTGCAGCTTATGTGTATTTCTTTCTCTATCAGTCAGGAAATGTGTTTCGTTTAACTTCGTTTTCTTTATCTATGCCACCAGATTCATACTTTTAAAAAGTTGGTAAATTCTCATTCCTGCTCTTCCCCCTTCCAGATGGAACACAAGCAAATTGGTGACTTTGTTCTCATTAAGATATCTAAAATATTTACTTTCAGCCCTGAGGACAACTACATATTTAGCCATTTATTTTTCTACTATTAAAAAAGTGACAGTAGAATAATTAGTGTTTGATAAGTCAGCCAAATTGGCTTGATCATTTTTTATAATTCCACCTGTTCCTTGATGGTTTTATTGCTTTAAGTGGTACAACAGAATAATATCCATTCTTAAAAATGCAGATGCCTCAGACTCAGCCCCCAGAGATTAGATTTCAATTAGCCTGGGGTGGGGCTCAGATATCAGAATTTTTTAAAAGCTCCTCAGGGTATTGAAATACGCAGCCAGGGTCAAGAATCAGTTGTGTAGAAGCTGGAATTGACAGTTGAATCAATGTCAACAGTTTCTACTTGTCCTTCATTGGAAAGGATTGTTTCTTTAGAATATTTACTTACATGGAGCACTTTTCATATCTTATATGCACATTACATACTCTCACATACACTTTACATATAATACATTACATATTTTATCATTATATATATCCATTAGGTGCCATTTGATGGATGAGCTGGCCATGGCAGCGGGCATCTGTAGTAATAATTAGAGCTAAGTTTGAACATGTAGCAATGTGTTGGGCTTCACCCTGCAAGCCTGCAAGCCCTGTACTTGCCCAGCCTCAAGACTGAAGAAAGAGCCCGGAGTCAGTGACAGAGACATCAATGGTTTAATGGATGGGGGATATTACACGTCTGAAGCAAGATCCTGGAGCGACATTCCCCCTGCTCCCTCATGTGCTGCAGAAGACAGGCAGGACATGGCAGCAGTGTTCACTCCCTGGGGCAGGGTGAGGTTACCAGTTATACGGGGAACTGACATCAGGTTGGCTCATCTATTACCAGGGAAACCAGCAGAGGGGCATGCCCCTCACAGCCCCTTTGATAAGCTATCATGGTGGAGATAGTTCTGATCTAAAGATTAGAATAGTCACTAGCTAGGGCCTGGGGCAAGTATGTAGGTCAGTCATGTGCATAGGCTGTAGATGAAGCAGCCACTGGTCGGGCAGGGGATGTACAGAGAGCAAGAGAACAGCCAGCCACCTTGGGTAGCCTGACCATACACAATGGTTTCTAGTGATCCATCTGGTTTGGACATGGGTACAAAAAAAATAGGGTCTAACCCAGGGATTCTAAATAAGTTTCACCTCAGCAGCTGCTTGGAGATCTGAGCTGTGAAGCCTCCTAAGAATTCAAGAGGGCTCAACAGGAAAGAGTGCTGTGGTACTAGCGTCAACTAGGCACAATGCCATAGTCCTGGGCTGGGACAGTAAACCGATACGTGTGTGTAGGTACTTTAAATATTTCTCTAGATATTTGTTTTTTCAGATGTCTTTTCACCATCCAGCCAATGGAAAGTGATGCATTCATCAGTGACCTGGAACAGAGCTTGACTCAACGACCTGTGCTGAGGTATCAAATAACTTTTGCAAATTAATATCATGTAGCTCATGGCTGCAAGAGGTTTGTCTCTTATTTCCAGAAAGGCTGAGAACTGAAGGTTATATCATATCTCTTCATGACCCCCGCTGAAAGTAGGTTTGGTGGTATTGCTGAAGCAGCTGAAACCACCAGAACTTGGGGATGTCTTAGGTATAGATAAGAATTTGCCTGCCAGTAAAAATATTATAAGACCTCTTTGTCTCTAAGAGAGAGCACATATTGCCCCTTCTTTCACTGCCTATGAAAAAAGAAAACTGATCTATAAAATGAAATTGGATCTGTGCACTTCTGAGATCCATTCCTATCTGATTTATGCCTTCTGTACACACTGGAATATGGGAGTAAGATATAAATTTCTCAGGTATTCTAATAAATTTCCCTTCTCATCATTTAAGACTCGTCCTATTGCTGGGAGAATACATTCTCTTAAAGGGCATCTAACACTAATCTTTCACTGCATATTGGAAACTATAATCCTAGGGTTTGTTAGCATTTTTCCAACCTTTTGTGATACCTCTCTGAAGGGCAGTATAAGAGATTATATTTATTTCTTTGATTGCAAAATATTATGAGTTGTAAGGAGTAAAACTAACTTAGTCAAAGATTTGGGGGCAAAAATAAAAGCAGTGACACTACATATACACATTAAGTTTATAGCATAACTCAGTTCAGAAACATTAAAGTGTAAAAAAGATATAGGTATACTTAGAATCAAAGAAATATTGAAGTACCATCTTCTTGCCTTTATATAGACATTAGAGTTTACTGAGAATTTCTGCAGTTTCCATTTCGTGAGATCTTTAAATAGAAATCTGGGGAGTTGGGCTCAGAGGGGGAAAAAAATCACTCATACCAATGGGAGTGAGGAGAAGGGATCAGGAAGAAGGGTCTGGGGCACATGACTGCTGATGTCCTTCTCCACGTGCGCTTTTCTCCCTGGATCTCTCCCTGCCATCAGTTCTAAAGCTGCATGCTGATGAAGGAAGCCAGAAACACATGGAAGATTCTCCTGAGAATCCTTCCAGAGGAACTTTTTGGCACATATGAGTGCCAGAGTCACTTGTTCTAGTGAAAGTCAGGATGATTAAATGTGGGGATAAAAAATGACGTTTTGTTTTTTAGAAGTTTTATTACACTGGTTTTTTTGCTGTTTTCTTTTTAACTAAATGGAAAAGGGAATCATGATTAGTCAAGTAGTGATATTATGAGCGTATGATGGATATTCTCTACAGAGTACAGTAAATTTTCTTTAAAATGGTATATTGCTTTTACCATCAGTTCAATAATGTTGGACAGTAAATTAAATAGAGAAAATAATTTAATATCTTACTTTAGACCAAATAATAACAGATGTATTGTTCAGTGCAAACTAATGACTTCCAATTTTTGAATCCTTCCTGCTATAGAAGTAAAAATATTCGTTATGACCGTTTTTATATTTAAATACTGAATTCATTTATTTAGGTTTATTGGAAGGAGTACTGATATGACTACATTTCCTCCAGTGTTTAATCGTGCTTATTGAACAGATTTCTATTTACTCAATTTGAATTGCCCATATATATATATTTTATTGTGGTAAGAACACTAAACATGAGATCCATCCTCTTAACAATTTTGAAATGCATAATACAGTATTGTTAACTTTTGACACCATGTTGTACAGCAGGTCCCTAGAACTTATTCATCTTGCATACCTACAACGTTATACCCATTGAGCAGGAAAACCCCATTTCCCCCTCCCTCCAGCAACTCAAGATGGCCACTCTACTCTCTGCTTCTATGAGTTTGACTATTTTAGATTTCTCATATAAGTGAAATCATGCAGTATTTTTCCTCCTGTGACTTGCTTATTTCACTTTAACGCCTTTCAGATTCACCCATGTTATTGCATATGGCAGCCTGGTTTTGAAGGCTGAATAATATTCCATTGTGTGTGTCTATTCATTTCTTGTATCCATTCATCTGCTGATTGATATTTAGTTAGTTTCTATATCTTGGCCAATGTGAATAATGCTGCAATGAACATAGAAATGCAGATATCTCCCCAAGATACTGATTTAAAATTCTTTTGTATGTATACTGAGGAGTGGGATTTCTGGATCATATTTTAGTTCTATTTTTAATTTTTGAGGAATCACCATACTGTTTTCCATAGCAGCTGTGCCATTTTGCATGCCTGCCAACAGTGCACAAGAGTTCCCTTTTTGCCCTATCCTCACCAACACTTGTTATCAGGTGTGAGGTGATATCTTATGATTTTGATTTTCATTTCCCTGATGATTAGTGATGTGGAGCCCATTTCATACACATGTGGGCCATTTTTATGTCTTCTTTATTCATTCCTTTGCCCATTTTTTAATCAGGTTAGTTGCTTTTTTTCTTTTGAGTTGCATGGGTACCTTATATATTTGGGGTATTAATCCCTTATCATGTATATGGCTTGCAAATATTTTCTCCCATTCTGTAAGTTGCCTTTTCATCCTGTTTATCGATTGTTTCCTTTACAAGGCAGAAGCTTTTCAGTTCCCCGTAGTCCCACTTGTCTCTTTGTTGTTGTTGTTCAACACGTCTTTATAACAGGGGCGGAGCGGGCGCACGTTAGCGCTAGACGCTGAGCGTGAGTCTGTTAGCGCGAGAGCCTGAGCGCTGTGGCGAGAGGTGCTGCTCCGCTCACAGCCTGGCAGGGGTTCTCGCAGCAGAGAGTGTGGTAAGAGGTGGCTCGGCTGTCTCGGAGCCCTCTAGGCTCTCGGGCCTTGGGCCGGTGGGCGAGCTGAGGGGCGTCGGGACAGGCTGAGGACTGTGTCCCGCAGAGCTCCAGAGCCCTCGCCACGGCTGCGCACTGGCCGGGCACTGGCCTGGAAGCAGTGGCGAACCTCTCCACATCCCCACCTCCGCAACGTAATGGCGTCCGTCTCCATGGGTCGCCGACTATAGAGGCCTCAGCAACTGCAGTATACGGGACCCTGCCATTAAGGTAACAGCTTCATCCAGCTTCAGTCTCTCAGTTCAAGTTTCAAAACTTGGTTCGGCTTAGATCAGTTGTCTACCCCTAGGAGGTGGTTAGAGGTCAGGGTTAAGTGGCCAGGACATTGAACATCATTACTTCAGGTCCACCTCTGTGGTGGGGCTATTCTCAAAGAAGGGCAATTGTCGTGAGCTGGGAATTAACGTGACTGGTATTTGCTACAACATGTATTCCTATCGATCCTATACAGATGATTTTCTCCAGTTTACACGAAAAGCCTGAGGGCCGGTAGGGTCCTGGGTGCCCAGTTCCCTCGGTGATGATGGCTGGGCAGGGTCTGGGGACCTGGCCCTGAGGGCGCTGCCAGCTGAGATCAGTGCTGGACGGATGCTCCCGGGCAGGCCCCCCCCCCCCTCTTAGCCAGGGCCTGGACCTCGGAGGGTGAAAGTTGAGCCTTGGGACCTTGCCCTTTCTTGTCAGAACAGAGGATATTTGTTTGGTGGAGGTTTACAGGAACATTGTGACCTGACCATGACCTGACCTCAAGAAGAAATGATCTGACACCAAGGAGTTTGCAACAACTAACTATGCCCCTCCCTCACCTTTCCTATAAAAGGGCTTTGCTGAAACCTTTTGGGGAGTTAGGGATTTTAAGGCCTGAGCCACCCGTCTCCTTGCATTGCTCTGCAGTAAACATTTCTCTGCTCCTCACTGACGTTTTGGTACTATTTGGCCTCACTGTGTTACCGAGTCCAAGCTCACTCTGCTCACCGCAGGACAGGCCGATGAATCAGAGACGAGATGTTGAGGCATGGAAGACGACTTTATTCGGAAAGCCGGCTGACGGAGAAGGTAGCAGACTAAAGTCTCAAAATAACCATCTTATCAGGGTCTGGATGCCAGTTTCTTTTATAGCACAGAGAGGGGGAGGAGATGAGGAAGTAAAGTAAAAAGGCCGTAAGTTTTGCAAATATCCCCTGGAATGGCCAGCCTCGGGGAGGGGATGTGTTAATTTCTTCTTTCTTGTAGCCATCCACAGGGGGACAAGGTCCGGATGTTTCCCTGAACAAAGGCACTTTGGTTTAACATTCAGGCAGAGGGGCAGGGTTCCCCGAGGCAGGCCATTATGTATAGACAGTATCCTTAGTGAAAAAAAGCAGCAGAAAGCAAAGTTTAAAATAAAAGAAACAGATCCAACATGTAGTCAGATTTGGCTCTTCCTTGTTACAACTGTGTGTGGGGCACATGGACTTTAGTTTAATAACATCTTGGCTTTCATATCCCCATCTCCTGAGAAAGATACTGAGTCAGAGACCTTTCCCTAGATCTTCTCATATAGCAAACCTTGGGTTCTCCTATGCAGAAAGAAACCAGTGATTACTCCATATACAGCTGCAGTAGTCTAAAATTAGCTGAAATTGATTAGTCCATTCTCATTTACTGAAGTTTCCTGTCTTAGGCTGCTATAACAAAATACCATAGACTGAGTGGCTTAAATAACAAGACATTTAATATTTCTCACAGTACTTGAGGTTCTTGGCTTACAGATGGCCACATCATCTTGCTGTATTCTCACATGGCAGAGAAAGAGGGCTCTTGGATTTTCCCCTCTTCTTATAAGGTATTAATTCCATCATGAGAGCACCCTCATGATCTCATCTAAACCTAATTATATCCCAAATGCTCCATAGTAATAATGGTAATGCCCCATAGGTAGTAGTTATATCCACATACTATCACATTGGAGGTTACAGCTTCAAAATATGAATTCTGGGAGGACACAATGCACTCCATAGTCCTAAGTAAACTATCTGCTGGCCAGGAGAACCAGCCCAGTTTTGTAGTATGCAATGTTCTTCATTCACCAGGGACTCAAACTAGACTTCTCAATTTTCTTGATTTTATTTCATGTATTAAACTGAAGTTGTGTCCTAATTAAAATGTGGTAGTAGGTAGACAATAAATATAGAAATTATGACTTCTTTTTCTTTCTTTTAATTAACAGAAATATTTTATAAATTATTTGTTGGTGAGCTTTTGATTCAATACTTCTTTGAAAAATAATTCTCTTGTTGTCATAGAAAACCAGAAAGACTGATCTGCAACAGTCATTGTATATTATCTATTATTGTGAAACAAATTACTTCAAAACAGTGGCTTAAAATATTAAGCTATTATTGCCTGCTTTCTGTGAATTAGGAATCTGAGAGTGGCTTATTTCGGTGCCTCTTGTTCAAGGTCTCTCATGAGATTACAATAAAGTTTTATACCAGATGCAGTCTCCTCTGAAGGCTTGTTGGGAGTGGGGGCAGATAATTTACTTCCAACTCACTTATGTAGTTTTCAGCAGGTCTTGGTCCCTTGCTTGTGAGCCTCCTTAAAAGATTGCCTCAAGGCACAGCAGGTAGCTATTATCAAGGCAATTACTGCAGGACAGAGTGAGAGAAAGCTTCCAAGATGGAAGTCACAGTCTTTTTATAACCAAAATGGCCAATAAACACATGAAAAAATACTCAACAGCATAAGCCATTTGTGAAATTCAAATCAAAACCACAATGAGATACAACTTCAGACCCATTAGGATGGCTAAAATTTAAAAAAAGAGAGAAAGAGAGACTATAAAAAGTGTTGGTGAGGGTTTGGGGCAATTGGAACCATTGCTGGTGGGAATGTAAAATGGTATGACCACTGTGGAAAACATTTTGACATTCCTTAAAAAAGTTAAACATAGAATTTTCGTATGACCCAGCAATTCCACATCTAAGTATACATGCAAGCTAATTAAAAACATGTCCACAGGAAAAATTGTACATGAATATTCATAGAAGCATTATTCATAGCAGCCAAGAAGTGGAAACCACCCAGATGTCCATCAGTTGATTAAACAATAAACATATGTTTGTATTTCCATTCAATGAAATACTACTTACCCCCCAAATGAATGAAGTACTGATAAATATTATAACATGCACTAAGAGAAAAAAATCCTAGGTTAATTAAAAGAAACTAGACAAAAAGTAGACGAAAAAATATGCATATCCTATCATTTAATTTATATTAAATTTCGAAAATAGGAAAATCCATTAAATCAAAAGTTGATTAGTGTTTGCCAGGGGCTGGAGGAGGAGGAAATAGAGAGTGACTGCTAATGGGTATAGATTTTCTCGGGGTGGTGAACATGTACTGGAATTACATAGAGGTGATGGTTGTATAACTCTATGAATATATTAACACTCGGTGAATTATACACCCTAAAAAGGTGAACTTTATAATTGTGAACTATATCTCAATAAAGCTATCAGTAAATAAAAGTGAATAAAAATGACTATGAATGCAATCATGAGTCTACTGCAGACTCCAAAAGAAGAGATGAGTAAGAAACATCAGAATGATGTTTATTTTTTAGTGAACGTAAGTATGGGTGGTATAGTTGCTGATCCCAGGATAATTCCAGTAAATGTACATAATCATAGAGAGAATGATTAGAGATTGAGGTGTAGTCTGGTTTAGATTAGCTTCTTTTTTTTTTTTTCAGAAAAAAATTGGATTGATTTTGGATCTTGATAAATTGATAAAGTTAATCTACAACAGTGTTTGTCAACCTTGCCACTATTGACATTTGGGGCCATATAATTCTTCATCATAGGGGACTGTCCTGTTCACTGTAGGACTTTAGCCACATCCTAGGCCTCTACCCACCGAATACCAGTAGCCACCTCTATCCACCAAATACCAGTAGCCATCCCTCACAGTCATAACCATAAAAAATGCCCCTAGACAGTGCTTAATGTCCCCTGGAGAGCAAAATTGCCCCTTTGAGAACCAATGATTTTTAATTTTTTTTATTAAGGTATAGTTGATTTACAATATTATATTAGTTTCAGGTGAACAACATAGTGATTCAAAATTTTATAGATTATACTCTATTTATATTCATTATAAAATATTGGCTATATTCCCCATGTTGTACAACATATCCTTATAGCTTATGTATTTTATACATAGTAGTTTGTACCTCTTAATCCCCTACACCTCTTGCGCCCCTTCCCCCATCCCTCTCCCAACTGGTAATCACTAGTTTGTTCTCTACATCTGAAAGACTTTTCTTTTTTGTTATATTTGCTAGTATGTTTTATTTTTTAGATTCCACATACAAGTAATAACACACAGATTTGTCTTTTTCTGTCTGATCTATTTCACTAAGCATAATACCTTCCAGGTCCATCCATGTTGTTGCAAATGGCAAAATTTCATTCTTTTTTTTTTTTTTTTTTTTGTGGTACGCAGGCCTCTCACTGTTGTGGTCTCTCCCGTTGCGGAGCACAGGCTCTGGATGCGCAGGCTCAGCGGCCATGGCTCATGGGCCTAGCCGCGACGTGGGATCTTCCCAGACCGGGGCACGAACCCGTGTCCCCGGCATCGGCAGGCGGACTCTCAACCACTGTGCCACCAGGGAAGCCCGTCATTCTTTTTTTATGGCTGAGTAGTATTCCACTGTGTGTATGTATTTATATATCTTCTTTATCCATTCATCTGTTGATGGACCTTAGGTTGCTTCCATATCTTAACTATTGTAAATAATGCTGCTACGAACGCTGGGATGCATGTATCTTTTTGAAGTAGTGTTTTCATTTTCTTCAGACATATACCCAGAAGTGGAATTGCTGTATCATATGGTAGTTCTACTTTTAGCTTTTTGAGGAACCTCCATACTGTTTTCCATAGTGGCTGCACCAATTTACATTCCCACCAACAGTGGAAGAGGGTTTCCTTTTCTCTACAACCTTGTCATCATTTGTTATTTGTGGTCTTTTTGTTGATAGCCATTCTGACAGGTGTGAGGTGATATCTTATTGTGGTTTTGACTTGCATTTATTTGATGATTAGTGATGTTGAACATCTTTTCAGGTGCCTGTTGGCCATCTGTATGTCTTCTTTGAGAAAACAGTTATTCAGGTCTTCTGCCCATTTTTAATAGGGTTGTTTGTTTTATTTTGAGGTATATGAGTTGTTTATATATTTTGGATATTAACCCCTTATTGGTCATATCATTTGCAAGTATGTTCTCCCAACAAGTAAGTTGCCTTTTCATATTGTCAGTGGTTTCCTTTGCTGTGCAAAAGTTTTTTTATTTAATTCGACGCCATTTCTTTATACTTGCTTTTGTTTGCTTTGCCTTAGAAAACATCCAAAAAAACATTACTAGGATTTACGTCAAAGAGTGTTCTGCCTATGTTCTCTTCTAATAGTTTTATTGTTTCAGGTCTTACATTTGGATCTTTAATCGATTTTGAGTTTATTTTTGTATATGGTGTGTGAAAATGTTCTACTTTCATTGTTTTACATGAAGCTGTCCAGTTTTCCCAGTACCATTTATTGAAGAGACTGTCTTTTCTCCATTGTATATTTTTGCCTCCTTTGTCATAGATTAATTGAACATAAGTGTATGTGTTTATTTCTGGGCTCTCTAATCTGTTTCATTGATCTGTGTGTCTGTTTTTGTGCCAGTACCACACAGTTTGATTACTGTAGCTTTGTAGTATAGTCTACAGTCAGGGAGCATCATACCTCCGGCTCTGTTCTTCTTTCTCAAGACTGTTTTGGCTCTTCAGGGTCATTTGTGTTTCCATATAAATTTTAAAATTATTTTTTTCCAGCTTCATGAAAAATGCCATTGGCATTTTGACAGGAATTGCATTGAATTTGTAGACTGCCTTGGGTTGTATGGTCATTTTAACAATATTAATTCTTCTAATCTATGAACACAGTATATCTTTCCATCTGTGTCATCTTCCATTTCTTTTATCGGTGTCTTACAGTTTTCCAGTTACAGGTCTTTTACATCCTTAGGTAGGTTTACCCGTAGGTATTTTATTCTTTTTGATACAATTGTAAGTGGGGTTGTTTCCTTAATTTCTCTTTCTGGTGCCTTTCCACTGGTATGTGGACCTGGGTCTCAGGATCTCTGGCTCAGGGCCCTGAGGGTCCCAGGTCTAGTGCCTGCTGTACTGTATGGGGCAGTGTCCTGGGCCCTCTGGTGGGCAGGGCCATGTCCAGGGGTGGCTGTGGGCTCAGGGTGTCTTTAAGGCAGCCTGTCTGCTAGTGGGGGAGGCTGTGTCCCTGTCCAGTTAGTTGCTTGGTCTGAGGCATTCCAGTGCCTACAGGCTGATGGGCAAGGGCAGGTCTGGGTTGTGAGGCTAATAAGCTAGAGGTAGGATTCCAAAATGTCACCTACCGGCACTAGTGTCCCCATGGTAGAATGAGCTCCCCCAAATGGCTCCCACCAGTGTCTATGTCCGCAGGGTGTGCTCCAGTTGCCTCCTGCCTCTCTGCTAGATTTTTTGAGATCAGCAGGTAAGTCAGACCCAGGCCTCTTTAAAATGACTGCTTCTGCCCTGGGTCCCAGAGCCTGTGAGATTTTGTGTGCACTCTTTAAGAGTGGACTCTCTATTCCCCCAACCCTCTGTCTCTCTGGAAAGTAAGCCCTGCTGGCCTTCAAAGCCAAATGTTCTGGGGGCTCACCTTCCCAGTGTAGGACCCTCCTCCCCCTGGGGAGCCCATTGTGGGGATTAGACCCCTCACTCCTTGGGGAGAACATATGAAATTGTAATTATCCTCCCATTTGTGCATTGCCCACCTAGCAGTATGGGTCTTGACTATACCACGTCTCCGCCCCTCCTACCTGTGTTGTTGTGGTACCTTCTTTATATCTTTAGTTATAGAAGGTCTTTTATGATAAGTTCTGGTCGTTTTCATTGATAGTTGTTCTGTAAATACTTGTAATTTTGGTGTGCCTGTGAGAGGAGGTGAGCTCAGTTTCTTTCTACTCTACCATCTTTAAATTAACTTCTAAAAGATTAATTTCTTGTTCTTAACTTCTTTTCTGAAAAGCTCATGGATAAAACTAGTGGGAACCGGCTCTCCACGTCCTTGCTGCTTCTTGTTGAGAGGACGCATTATTTCGTCTTATGTAATATATTGGTGTCTGATTAAGATGCAGATCTGGAAGTAGGAATGGTTCCCACTTCTTAAACTTTAAGTTTCTTAGGTCATTGCTGGTTCTTCTCTGGGATTGTTTTTTTCTCATAAAAATAAACAAGCAAAACAAGCCTACTGGTTCTACAGTGCTGGCCATCACCATCACTTGCATGTTTTGCAAACATGATTCTGAGCCCTTAAGCTCTCTTCTCTGGCAGGCTTTCGTACTATAACATTATGGTTTCTATTCATTTACTCAGTGTTCACTGCTTTTATCTAACTCACCTTATTTTAATCAAAAATCTTAACATCAAGTAGTGCTCTAGTCAGAATGAATGCTGGTTTTTATGTCATGCAAATACAATATAGGAAAATATAAAGGAGAACCATGTTTCTATTTCAGAGGGTGCCAAAATTTCATTTAATTGCTATATAAACCCAAGAGTCGGTCAGGTGTGTTCAGTATAAACCTTCTCTGGTGTTGAAGAAAATTTCCAGCTGAATAGAATTTGACATTTTAATAAAAGGAAGTGTGGCATTATGCTGCAGTCTGCATGCCTGACTAGAAACAGCCGACCATGCCGAGAAGATTATAAAGTTTTTCCTCATGCCCTTTAACTTGAATCCAGTCATCAAAAGATTGATTTAGTTCTCAAACTTAATTTGCAGCTCTAATTTTATTATGTTTTAAAACCAGCTAGATCTTTTTAATCTGTTGGATCAGCTGCAGCTGTGTCTCTGCTTGCACTGTGGGATATAACTTACTTCTCTGTTATGTCTAATCATAATGAGAGAAAGAAAAAACAAGTTCAGAGTCATTGCCCTCCTTAGAGTCAAATCACGTCCTTGACTCCAGGAACTGGAATAATCTTTGTCCTTCAGATAGAAGGATGTAGGGTTTAAGGATTAGGAAAATTTCAATAACTCAGAAAGTTCTTTTCATCAGTTTAGGGGAAAAAATATGTAGGGCTGTTTGCCAATGCACACCAGAGTCCAAAGGCAAAACAAAAAAAAGAATATTGAGACTCATAAAAAGGATCATTGACCTGGAGTAAACATCACTTTTAAAAGTATGGCTCTTAACCTTTCTTCTAAACAAAGACAGAGGTGCATCCATTTGCTGTATACATTGTGGTACTCTGGAAAACCCTGTTGTTAGACTACTGACATGCATTGCTTAGCTAACAGCCATTTATTGTAAAGCCAAGATACTCAGTTTTTCTCAGATGATGTAGAAGCTATTTTAACATAAGCTAGCTGTTGGGAAAGAAGTTTAACTGCTTGGAGCACCCAGTCTTCCATTACCTACTTCCTTTCTTCCTCTCAAGCTACGGGATGAGATTCAGGCTGCACTAGTTGTGTCTCTAGGAACTAAGGAGGACTCTCTAGGAAGTAAGGAAGACTTGAGGAGAGGGGTAAAAGCTTTTGAGCACCTGAATTGTGCTGTGGTATGTTTTCTGGGGACATGGACACTAGAAAGCTGCCAGCTGACCTAATCTCTATCTTTTTTTTTCTCTTCCTCATGCCACCTGCCTCACTGCTCACTCAGTTCTCTTTTTCTCTCCTTTTATGCTTTGTATTTCTATATTTCCAGTGTGTATTAGAGAATTTAGATATTTGAGAAAAGAAAAAAATATATATGTACCTTAGGATTTTACCTCAAACACTGTTAGCATTTTTTTGTAGTCTCCTTACTTCTGCAGCCTCTTGTCATAGCCATTGTGTAATGTATTGATATCTCCAGTTATAACTATACACGTTTACATCCTGTTTTTTCTATTCAACATGTCTGTACAAGCCAAACTGCCCCCATCCACCAAGATTCCGCAACTATTCAAAAGGTCTAAAATTTTGCTCTGGTCCATCTGGCCTTAAGTCATAATTTAATGTGATCGAGGCTTGGTGGCATGTTTGGCCCAGGTTTTATGTCCCCCTGTTTTCTCAGTCCTGAGTAAACATTCTCTATGTTTGATAATGTTATCTAATTTCTCTACTTCTCTAGAATGATTAAGTATTCAATATGGAATAAAGGTACTTAATCCCACTCTTGAAAAACTTTCTGAGGGTTCAGAAATTTTTTTAAAAGGTCAGCTCAATCTGTCTCTGTCTGTCTGTCTCTCTCTCAGACACAGAGCACAGAAAAACAAACAAAAAACAAACATTACCTGCCCAGCACAGAACAACTTTTTAGAAATGGTGTTTTGTTGTATATTTGGAATCCAGACCCTAATAACTACACGTCATGGGGCATCGTTCTCACAGCAAAATGTTAGCCATAGGAGTTAGCACAGTATGTTACCGTTCCCTAACCCATACTCTGTTCCCAAGTCCCACCAAAGCATATATTGCAAAGAGCATAATTTGTTAAACCTCTTCCCCCCCCCAAAAAAAAAAAACATTTGGGATGGAGATTTTGGTTTTCATTGACATCCCATTACATTCTCAGCCCCAGTCCCTCACGCCATGAATTTCTTTGCCTTGTTCAGTCCTATTTCCTTCGGGCCTGAAATAGCCTCCTTTGCTTTGGGAGTTTGGGGTATTGATAAAATTCCTGTGTGTTCCTGCGGGTGGACCCTCCTTTTTCCCCAGGCTATGTTGTCCCTGATGGGGCTTCTGCACCCAAGCAGAATTGGAAGGTGAGTTCTGGGAGAGAGCCTCTTGTGGTGTTCTAATCCTCCCTCTGGAGCACAGGCAAGCACCGAGCACCTGCTTTGAATGGCAAATCACCTGGAGTGCTACCTGGGCCTGTTCCCAGGTGGGCTGGACAGAGATCCTGAGTTCCACGGAAGGAAGCCATAAGGGAGATTGAGAGTTAATGCAGCAGACAATACTGACTCTCAAGTACAGGCTTAAGCCAGGGCACCAAAAGGAGAATGCAAGACTATCACATTTCATGATTAGAAAACAAATACACTTAGCAAGGCATTCAGTACTTAGTTTGATCCTAGGTAAAATAAAATGAGGGAATTTTTCTACAGCAGAGGCAGTACCTGCACTTCACCCAATTATTTTTTCCAGGGAAATGCAAAGACCTTCTTACCTAACTTCACACCCCATGGCATCCCTCACTTATGCTGTCCTAGCTGCTCTGCATGACCTAGGAATACCAGCATTAGACTCAGTCTTTGAGTGAACAGAAGGGGGTGGGGTATGAGAGACATTGACATACTCGTTACCTTTTGCCAAAATATGCATTTTTCAGGGTATCTTTTATAAGCACAGTTAGTTACTCTAAGTATGTATTAGTACCTTGGAAGGCACAGAGAGTCAGAGGGGAAATACTATTTTATCAGAAGTTGTTTTAGGGGAAGGGAGAATCATGGTATAAGCAAGTCTGGGTAATAATCATGTCATGGGCTAATACCAGAGTCCTGGCCTCAGTTGGTAAAACAGCTGGAGCCTTCACATGAGGAAAGAGATGAGGGAGTGAGATTGAACTTCCTAATAATATGTAGCATTATGTCAGAATTACAGAAAAATGAGTCAGACATTGATTTGTTAGTGGCAAATGCATATTACCAGATGACTTTCAAAGATGGAAGCAGGGACAAGAGCAAATGCAACTTTAGTTCAAAGGGGAAAACAGAGGCAGGCTCTAAGTTGCTGAGATGGAATTTAGGTTCCTGGGCATGTGGTTATTCATTCTTATACACATTTGCTGTACAAGGGCTGCATGGGAGGAGGTAAAAGTGGCAGAGGAGCTAAGACAAGCTAGCTAAGGCATGCTGAGGAGATAGATAGATACACAGATAGATAGATATACCACTCGTGTCCCTGACCATTTTCTGCCTGACATTAAAAGGTGCTGGCTAACACAATGGCCTCAGCCTCAGCAGATTGAGGTTATAGTACTCTCTCAGTTGTGGTGGCTGGAAAGGCAAATTCCTTCTCTCTAGCTAGATCTTGATTTAAGTGTATCCATAGATAAAGTTGCTGGAAAGTCATGACTTGAATGTTAATTACATCATGATGAAAGAAAAATGTTTCTTCAAAATGCAGATGTATTTCAGCAGAAATTATACTTGAAAATTTGCCCCATTGAAAACCACTTAAATGATTTGGTCTCAAATAAATTATTTTATTCTTTATTTGAATTATTTTAGGAACATGGTTATATGGCAAAGTTTTCCTTGTAGGTTTAAAAATAGTTGGTCATTAACTGCTGGCAATCTGATTCCTCCTAGAATGATTTCATTAGTGTTCACACTTTTGAAAGAGGTGACTTGATATACTGTTCAGCCTTAATTATCTGATGACTGTTGACCTTCAAGGCCAGAAGCATACAGCTCCAGAATCCTGATAGGAGTGTTGCTTTCCATGCCAGCAGAGGATAGAAGTGCTGCAGAAGTGATGTTTGCAGTGTCCTAAAGGATAGTGGCTGGTTGAGTAGCTATTGGACATGTCCTAGGTGAAGGAAGCTTAATTTGTAATGTGCATCATAAATGTGATAGAAGAACTAGTGTGAGCCAAATGATTAAAAAGAAAAATAGGCATGACTTGCTGATTTTGAGGTTGGCCTGTCTGTACTACTAACCTCTGACTGATTTTTTTTAGACCAGGTTTCTTAGGAACTTAGAAGAATTGCCCTCAGGCCTTGTTTATATTAGGCAAGAGACAGAGATTCCACAGTGCAGTAGTATGGTTAAAGTCTCTTAGAACTGCACATATGAGAAAATACAAAGAATGAACAAACATACAGAGAAATTCCATCTTTGCAGGTAAAAAAAGAAAGGGAGATGAAAACAACCACAGTATCATTTTTACCCATCAAATTAGTGACAACAAATAAAAAGAAAGCTAAGATCCATGAACAGTGAAGTTGCATTAAAAAATGACACTGATACACTGTTAGAGGTAGAAATTGTTCCCTTTAATAGGGAAAGCAGTACAGCAATACTTTGTAGAATCCTGTGGATGGGTCATCAAGTTGAGTATTTTCTTTCTGTCAGGTATGTCAAAGGCCAAATGTTTAATAGATAAATTTATCCTTTGTGGCATCAACTTCAGAAAATTATTAGTGTCCCCCAAGCAATCCTCAAGCCTGTCACCTGCCATTATGGATTTGTTTTCTTATGACATTTTGCAGACCTAGATTCCCAGAAGACAGGGCTCAGACTTCCCTGTACCTGCAAAACAGCTAGCACATGGTTTAAGGTAGTAAACATGTAATGCATACTTTATAATTAAATGTATAGTCTCAATTCATATCACCTCTTAGTGTCAAGAAATTGTGTGTGTGTGTGTGTGTGTGTGTGTTTAAAGTCATTGGTCAACAGCTGGCAAATAATAAATATTTGTTCACTCATTCATTCACTCAAAACAAAATATAATAAGTGCCAGATACAGGTACAACAGCAGAGTTTCAATTCTAGTGAAGGGGAAATGGACAATAAACATGAAAAGTGGCTTATGTAATGTTGTTACAAGGTGATAAGAGATGTGTACAAAATAGAGAACAGAATAAGAGATTGGAATTGCTGGTGGTAGTTGGCAACCTTAAATAAGGTAATCAGGGCATGGATCACTGGAAAGGTGTCACTTGAATAAAGACTTAAATGAGATGAAGGAGTGAATTATGTGGACAACTGAGAGAAGAGTATTCCAGGTAGAGGGAGAAAGGACAAAAACTCTGAGGCCAAGATGTGTCTAGAAGGTTTGAACAACTGCAAGGAGGTCAGTGTGGCTGTAGTAGAGCAAGGGGAGAGTAAATTTAAGTATTAAGATACAGGATGAAAGATATAATAGAAGGACACATAAATGGGATATTGTTGACCTTGTTGTTGGATAGACCATGAGAAAAATGGGGCACCACTGGGGAGGTTTGAACAGGTAAATGCCATGATCTGATTTACATTGTGATATGATCATTCTGGCTGCTCCATTAAGAAGATACTCCAGAAGGGCAAGGGTGGAGGCAAGGAGATGAATGGGAGGCAACTGCAGTAATCCAGGTGACAGGTGATATGGCTTAGACCAAAATGATGGCAGTGAAGGTGATGAAAAGAGACCAGACACTGGATGCATTTATTGAAGGATTGAATAAATTAATAATATCATGGTATAAAACTAATAGTAAATCATAAAATAAGCCATGAATCTGCTATATGCTTATATTATCAAATGAATACTAGATATCTAAGTCAAAGTTACAATGTTTTCAAATCATGAATTTTATTAATATTATTACAGCATAAATTTTTAATGGAAATTTTCTACTAATCTTTTTTGACACTGCACAAGAGTTACGGCATATACAGAAACAAATAAAGAACAATCTAGCCTGGCTGACCTGTGGATACTATAGGGTCACGTAGATTTATTCACTGCCTGGGATCCTATGCACGAGAAGCTTTGCAGGGCCAATGATTTTAAACTATCAACTCTTTAAAGTAGCAAAATGCTCAGGGTCGCTGATAAATAGCTAAATATTGGAAAATCCCTGAATGACAACTCTCTATATGACCCAAGATTTTGAAAGAATTCTGTCCTGACATTTAAAATTTTCTTGATCATTTGTAAAAATTTGTCCACTTTGGAGCTCCACAGACCTAAATATTTGGGGAACATGAAGAGGGTTCAGAAGACTGCCACCAAGATGATTAAATCATTGGAAAATAAGGGCTATGAAGAAAAGTTAATGAAACTGGGATTGTTCAGCTTCGAAACTAGAAGACCAAGAGGGGATTTAATAATGGTCTTTAAGTGTATAAAGAGCTATTACACAGAGAATGCTCACCAGCTGGTCTCAGTTTTCTCTTTGCACAGAACAAGGAGAATGCGGTGTAAATTGCACCATGAGGGATTTAGGCAAAATACTAAGAAGGATTTTTCTGATAAAAAGTGTTGTTAAACACTGAGGTAGGCTACCAGTCCAAAGTTCATCTGACTCTGCCTCCTAGCAGTGTACCTGCAATTCCAAGTATATAATCCATTAATATCAATTCCATCTATATTTCCTGACAGCTTACTGTGTGCAAGGTACTATAGGTTAGGTTATTTTCTGTGGAAGGTCATTGTTGCAATTCACCTATTGACTTAGAAGGAAAAGCAGTATAATTTGGATTATATAACAAGTGAATTATAAATTCAGAAAACAGAAAGCAGCTACTTAAGGTGGCATGACATAAGACCAGTTAACTTTGATATGCAGGTATTAGTGTAATATGATAGAGGAAAAAAAGTCTAGAGTGGAAGTGTAGGCCTGAAAGAAGGGGTGCAGGTAGGCTTTGGGAGGTTGCTGAATGGAATTGAGTCATGAGGAGCATTCTGCTCAAGGGCAAAGGCAATGTGACTGTTCTTGCCTCCTTGCTCTTTGGAGTAGGGCAGAGCAGTGGCGGTGAGGCTTGTACTGCACCAGCCAGTCCCATAGGTGAGAGGAATGTAAAACAAACAAACAAAAAAGACAGGAATACAATGAACATTTTTTCCTAGTCCAGTTTAAATTCTAATCATGATCTTTACTTCTCCCACTATAAATTTCTTCCCCTTGAGGGGTGGGATGAGGTTTGGCCCAATCGTTTTCTTAGATACTTTATTACTGCAGTTGGGCTGAGAAAGCAAAGGTCCTGAGTTTCTGTTTGACACTCATCTTGACTCATTCCCTATAAGTTTAACTCATCTGTTTAATCTCTATTATGCTATAGTAGAAGAAATATGTGTCCTTTTGAGTTTATATCTGGTGTCCTTAACGGCTGTGAGATATTTAACATTTCTTTATCACCCTGAACTTTAAATTTCCTTGTCTGTAAAGCAGATAGTTATTACCTCAAGGAGTTTCTGTGAGAATTAAAATGTTTAGCAAAGTGTTCAGCGCCTAGTAGGTACTTGTCATAAGCTAATTCTCTATACCTTTTCCAGGTAATGAACCATCAATTATGGAATGACATCATTCCATGTCTTTTCTCTGCTGAGCACCTGAAATCTTTGCTTCAGTCTAAACCTCTCCATTTAGTTACCTTAACTCTTGTTCATATGGTAAGGCACCTGGGTTGCTCTCGTTAAATAAGATACTCTCAAAAGTATGAATATCTTCCTTGAGAAATGGGTTGTTCAGAATGGAACACACGATCATAAATATTATCCCGTCTGTACAGAGTATAAAAATGTCCTTATTATGACCTCCCATGAAGTGGAAAATATCTTTCTATTAGTACATCCTGAAATTGCATTGCTTTCTTTCTTTTTTTTTTTTTTTTTTTGTGGTACGCGGGCCTCTCACTGTTGTGGCCTCTCCCGTTGCGGAGCACAGGCTCCGGATGCGCAGGCTCAGCAGCCATGGCTCCCGGACCGGGGGCACGAACCCGTGTCCCCTGCATCGGCAGGCAGACTCTCAACCACTGCGCCACCAGGGAAGCCCTCTGCATTGCTTTCTTTACAGGCACATTCTGTTGATACTTTTAACACACATTTTGATGAATTTTTAGAACCTTGTTTTCTTTGGAGATGCTCTAAGTCTGGTTCTGTCTGAAGGTAATGCACTAGAGCAAATGATCACACAAGACTGTTTTGAGCTCACTGTATCTGTGATTCTCAGAGACTGGGCAATCCTGAATGAGTAATTTAATGTCCCAAATACCTAACTGACTTTCCAAATAAAATGAAACAAAACATAACGTAACATAACCCAACACAATATAAAACATTCCTACGAGTCTTCCTTTCAGGTTACTACAATAACCTCTTTCTTACTGTTAGACTTCTTGGAAAAGCTACTTGTATTTGCTACTTTCAGTTCCTCACCCATCAATTATTTATCTCAAAGAAATCTGGCTTTCCCCTCAAACTGCTTTCCCAAAGGTCACCCAAGAACTAACTGTAAAACCCATTGGTTTATTCCCAATTATTTTCCTCTCTAATCACTCTGCAGCATTTGACATTATTGACCATTTGTATCTGTACAATTCTAACCCAGAAAAACAAAACACACATGAATAGGAATATTTAAAACAAAAGTTTGAATGCAAGGAATTGCTTACATGGGCAATGAAAGAACTGAGAAGTCAGAGCGGACAGTGAGGTCACTCAAAATTAGCAATATCAGAAATGATGACAGCCTTAGGCTGGAGGACAAAGGGAAGAGGCAGGGTTACCAAAGCCCAGGAGAGGAGGTAACTTCACTAAAACTAGAATGACAGGGAGAACTAAAACCACAGAGGAGAAGAGATTGCCACTTAAGATACTATTTGAGGCAAAGTGAGAGGAATAAATACTCTGGTTTCTCCCCTCTTCCCACCCTCCAATCTTCTGTTAGTGCCCTGAATTGGCTGAATCCAGGTTGAAGTTAGGTATCCATAGAGACTGGGAAACAAACTGCAGAGGCCACCCCACCTCCACCTTGTCATACAGAATGGAGCAGGGGAAAGTAAGGAATGGGTATGAAGTAAAACAGACCCAGGATTGGCACAGCACCGTTGCCATTTGACATTCATTCTCATATTTCTACCTATGCACAACATCTTTACCCTTTGACCCAATATGAAGCAAATATCTTTTATACAAACACTCACATCTCTATTCAACTAGGGAAGACAAAAAAGATCATCAGTCATTGTGTTCATCCCAATTAAAGAATCTTTAGATGACACTGTAGGGGAGCAAAATTTTGCCAAACCAAAATGTATCTTTGACATGAGGATTATTTCAAGCTGAAAAAAATCAAAGCCCAAAAGATGCAAGAAGAAGCTTTGAACTTCTCCCTAACTGCCTTAAAATGTAGATAGAGGACATATTCCAGGAAAGAGCCATCACCATAGATAACTATAGCATGAACTAGGTGTGTAGACAGGGATGGACCTAGATAAATTTGTTGGTTAAAAGTCCATTCCATGTCCCATTGTCTCTGCCTGGCCCAGCAAACATTTATTTACCAAACCTTTGCTTTTCCATCTCCATGTCAATTGCCTTCCTCCCCTTTTAATCCCAATCCACTACCCTCAACATCCTCTTTTGTCTTTAGCTAAGATAGTGTTTAAGGTGCTGTTTTGGCCATTTTAATGAGTTAATTTTCCTGGGTCTCTCCCATGTATACATGTTATTAAACTTTTGTTTGATTTTCTCCTGTTAATCTGCCTTATGGCAATTTAGTTCTTAAACAAACCAGAAGAACCAAGAAGGGTAGAGGAAAATGTCTTCCTCCCCAACAATACAAATTCCACCTCATCAGATTCAGGTATGATTCCTCATGCTCAGGAGACTAACTTGCAAAACTGCACACCTCTAACTCTCCTCACACAAAATATAGCAGGACTATCCTAATTTCTTAGTTGACATTTATTACTTCATTGAATAGAACTAAATCTGCTCAGTTACAAAACTAGAAAACTACAAGTCACCCTAGAGTCCTCTTTCGTTTTCCGCAATAAGTCTATCATGATTACTACTGATTTCGCTGTTTTAGCATCTCTCAAATATTCCACTAGCACATTGATAATTCAGGCTTTCATTATCTCTCATTTGGATACCTGAAATAGTCTGCTAATTGGTCTCCTTGCTTTCACATACTATGGATTTTTCCACCTTTAAATCTTTGATAATTCTGTGTCCTTTACCTGTAAAGCATGTTTCCCTCTTTACTTGTTGAAATTCAATTCATTCTTTAAAGTTTAATTCAAATATCACCTCTCTTGTGAAACCTTTTTTGGTTCTCTACTTTCCTATCCATCATAAGATTTAATCACTACTTTATTCTTTTTTACCCTTAATGCACTTTGTATATACTTTTATTATATCTCAGATTGCATTCTGTAACTTTCTGCTTTTTTCTTGGCCTCTACAACTAGAACAACTTTGCTCCAGTCCCTACCAGAACGTTAGGGAAAAAGTTGGTGATTAGAACATACATGCTGAATAGAAGTCTATCTGAATGAATATGTGAATTAATCAGACACTTGATGGATGAGGGCAAAATGCTTTAACATTGGCTTTAGATTTCATTGTGGGTATTAACAATTCTATGTTTAAGTTAAAATCATGTCTGAAGAGTACATTGTGGAGAGAGTGTACCTCCTTAACCCTGAACTCTGGGAGCTCAATTGTCTTGATTGCTTCTATGGAAAACATGTTAGAATGAACCATAGTAGCAGTTTATGGGTAAGAATAAAAGGCCTAGAGTGGTTCATGTTAGAGAGACAATGTGAATTACTGGAAAGAGCACTTGGCCTACAATTTGATAAACCTGGGTTGATTTTCTGGCTCTGCTTCAAGCCTCAGAGATTTGATACAAAAATCAAAAGGAAATTATGAGGTAAAATAGGTGAAAATCTTACATAAATGAGTAAATGCTACTATACAAAAATAAGTGAGATAGTATAATGAAATTGTTGGAAGTGCAGTATTTGGAGTCAGAGAGTCCTAGGTATATGTTTTGTGTCTGTTCCTTAAATCTCATGTGAATTTTGTCAAGTCATATAACCTCCTTGAGCCTCAATTTCCTCCTATGTAATATGAGGATTGTGTGGTACATGCTTTCCAAGATGGTAGCTGTGATTAAAGGATAAAATGAATGCAAATAACATACCAAAATGCAAGGTAATTAGATTAGCTCTCAATGACAATTCTAACAATTATTATTTTTACTCATAAACAGAGCATCAAATCATTGCCAGTGCAGAGACATATCAACATGGAAACTCATCAAGATGCATTCATTTTTCAGTTGTCTGGAAAAATTGTCCAAGGTCTATACTTCCACTTACTTTCATATCATGCTCTGAAATGCTATTCAGAATTCACAGTGTGTTTCTAATCTAATGCATTGCAACACAGTGAACACTACTATGCTGTGTGCTATGGAAACGTTGTAGAATGCCAGCATGGATAACCACCATGCTGAGTCAGGCATGGTGGGGCACAGGGAAAGCTTCTTCTAATGTAATAATGAAGAAGGGACTTTTCTGATCAAATAAGTGTTTATAAAACTCAATTATGACACAGAATATGATTCTTAATGCTACATTCAAAGTTGGATCTCCAATTCTCCCTAATTTTATAGATTATGAGATCAACTTGAACTGTTTTTTTTGAAATTCAGTATCTGACAAAGGAAGACATGAAGTTAACAAGTCCTTTCTCATTCTTTGTGTGCTGTTTAGACATTAAGCTATACTGATCAGCATCTGAATTTCTAGTTGCTCTCTATGATAAGTACTATACTTATAGATAAGTACTATACTATAAGTTGCAGAACTGCCTAGTAGAGACATGCACTATGGAATTTTATGGTTTGATATAAGATGAGAATGAGTTCATTTCTGAGTGACTTTAAGCCCAGAAACTAATATATCTCTAATATGAATAGGAGAGCTTAGTAACAATGTAAAAAATATTCTTTATATTATCTCTCTGAGGACAATTTTAGAGGTTATTTTGCTGAATCATAAAGATTTCCTGAAAGAAATCTGAGTTTTTATAATTATTTACCAGAAAATGTATAGAAAAATCTGAGCATCAGACAGGGTGAGGAGCAAGCTTAAAAGGGCAACATTAAGATTTCTTAACTGTGAAGTATCCTAAATATATTTTACTTTTAAAACAAAGAAATAGTAAACACTATGAGCTGGAAAACAAAATTCTATTTTCCCCCTGCTACTGAAATTCAGAGTCTTTTATTTTTGTCAGGTTTCTTGCAGAAAGGGAGTAGACAAATAACATGTTTCTAAAAGAAAAGGTCTTCAAAACTCTTTGGCTGAAATAAACTACTGTTTTTGACTATGATGGTGTAACTCATACCAGACTAGCTCTCCCAAAATAAACAACCCAAAAAACTGGACAAATTATATGAAGAAATGCTTTTCAGGCACTGGCAGCTAGAGAGCTATAACTGCTAGAGGAGAGAAAAACATAACTGAGCTCCACAATATCTTATTTCCTCGACTGGAGCAATTTTTAAAATACAATGCATTGAGCTGGATATAAGAAAGCATGAGAGTCTGCTCAGCTGTGGATACAGAGATCAGACTTCTGGGCAGCTGAAGATGCTAGATTCTGCATGTCAGGTAATAAGGGAGGAGGAAGATGTGCAAAGGGAGGCCCCGAAAATATGTGCGGGACAGCTCTATGAGCATTTGGCAGTGTGAAATGGAAAATTTGAAAGGAGCAAGTATGAAATATCTGTTATTAACCAAAATGTAAGAAGTATGAAGTAGAAAATGTGAAAGGGAAAGTGTAAAATGTAAAGTGTGATGTTACAGTATCGATTAGACTTTGTTAACATATCATTAGCCCTAATACAATCACTAAAAAATAAAGGAAGCATATCTAAGAAGCCAATATAAAGCATAAAATTGGACATAAAATTGGAACTGAGCAGAACTCTTCAGGGCTCCCCCAAGTACAAAAGCCCCTCTATGTCCCCTGCCCCTTGTTTGTAGAAAAGCTGAAGTCTCCCAGGCCTCCCAGAGTCACAAAAGAGCAGGCTTGTGCAGTTAATGATTAGGATAATAGAGTCACAGTCTCAGTGTCTGATGCACATTCATGAGTTGTTTTACAGATACTATAACTGCCACCAGAGGAAAAAAGCTAACTGTATGATGACCAGGCAATAGTCATGACATATGTTGCTCCATCTTGAGCAGTACTGAGGCAATGGCTAGCACAATTCCAAGAACTGGCCCCAAGAGAACGGGATTAACATTATTGCTCATAATAATCTGTATATTTGTGGGCATCAAAATAATTATAGCTTGCTCTGCTCATATAGGTAAGCAGGCAACAAAAATTTCCAGCAAAGAGATGCTACAGACCCATGTCAACATCTTCCACTCTGTGAATATGGCACCCTAGGTTGGCATGAAGAAGTTATAGAAGATGGATCTTCACTCATGATCCCATAGAAATGGAATGATATTTGATTGTGGGGAATTGAAAGCAGCTCTTTTGCCCCTTTCTTCTTTGCCCATTTCTCTTCCCCTCTAACCTTAAAAGAACCTAATCATAGGAATGAGATCACTAGGCAGTTTAACCTAACTCCTGACTTAAGCTCTACTGAATGCACACCATGCCTTGCCTAACCTGTTGATTCTTTTCCTAGATTAAAAAGAAGTAAGAATGAAGAATTAAGTAGCTAAAAAATGGCCAGTTCTTTACTCCCAACAGCCCCATTAGCAATCCTGCAGGCAGATCATGTGGGCAAGATAGCATCTGAAGAGAGAGTCAGCGGGTCTGCACGCAATGGAGAATGATGTAGAATCCAACCTCCTGCCTTGATGATTCACTGAGCTTCTTACCCCTTTTTTCCCTTTAAAAACTATCATAGCTGACCAGAATCTTTGGAGTTGGTGTCAGAACAGGAGTCTACCTTCTCCCCAGATTGCCAGCTTTTCTGATTAAAGCATCTTTCCTTTCTACTGACACTTGCCCCTCAATTATTGGCTTTTGGGTGGCGAGCAGCTGAACCTGAGTTCAGTGACAAAATATAAAAAACATTTAATTCAACCAAAAGATGAGAAGAAATGAGTAATGAGGAACAAAAAAAGAGAGAGAGAGAGAAAGAAGCAAGTGGAAACTCATATAATCAAAGTTAAACCGAACCATTTCAATAATTTCATCAAAGGTAAATAGACCAAACCCTTTAATTAGAAGATAGGGATTGTCAGATTGGATGAAAGGATAACAAACTAACTAGGGATTGTTTACAGGAAACACAAGAGACTTTAAAGATACAAATAGGTTGAAAGTAAAAGGAAAGGAAATACACATACTATGTATACAGTAAGAGTAATAAGGCTGGAGAGTCTATATTAATATCAGACAAATTGAACTTTAAGGCAGGGAGTATTATAAGAGATGAAGAGAAACATTTCAATGATAAAATGGGCAGGTCAGTATAGAGGCAAAAAAGTCCTAAATATGTATGTACCTAATAACAACATCAAACTTCATAAGTAAAAAATTGATAGGGGCTTCCCTGGTGGCGCAGTGGTTGAGAGTCCGCCTGCCGATGCAGGAGACGTGGGTTCGTGCCCCAGTCTGGGAGGATCCCACATGCCTCGGAGCGGCTGGGCCCGTGAGCCATGGCCGCTGAGCCTGCGCCTCCGGAGCCTGCGCGTCTGGAGCCTGTGCTCCGCAGCGGGAGAGGCCACAACAGTGAGGGGCCCGCATACTGGAAAAAAAAATAATAATAATAAATTGATAGAATTACACACATCAACAGGTAGTCACAGTTATAACTGGAGAGTTTTATACCTCTCAGTAATTAATAGAAGTAGACAAAATCAGTAAAAATATGGAAGATACAAAGAACACTGGTGATCATAAGTAATGTCTACAGAATATGTCTGTAATAATTTATGAACGTTTATAATGTACTTTTTACATTATTTTTTGAATATTGTCAACAGTAAGCCATAGACAGGCAGAATGACTCAGAACTGCCAACCTACCCTCACCTCCCTACCCATCTTCATTTATCAGCAAGCATCTAAGCCGCCTCTTGCACAAAATCTTTGATTTTGGGTAAATTTGGTCCCTGGTCGGATTTTTATGTTATTGTAACTCATTCTACATCTTCTAACCAGTATCATAATGTACTAGACAAAGCCTTTTTTCTGCCATTGGGAAATTTCTAATCGTCAAGGGTGGAAAATGGAGTCATCCTAGTAGATGTAAACCTAGAGACCATCTGGATATCCCTGCCTCTTGGATAGTTTAGTGAGGACACTTGTGATTATCCACCAACTAAAAAGTCATGGAGATATCTGTACCACAAATAATCCTTATTGGCTTGTTATCAACCAAGAACCCTGAATACCTCTCCCCAGGTCACTTTCTAAAGACTTGTGCCTTTCATAGAACAGGTAGCTAACAATAGTGATTACTATATGTGACAGTATAATGTCAACTGAAACTGTATTCCTGATCCTAAGGCCCACATTCAGAAGGTGAGTCCAAATTGCCTTTCCTTTGACGCCTACGATTTGCATCGTCTCTATTTGGCTGATGTAATAAACACTGTCGCCACCTCTGAGGAGAATGAAATAATTATATGTCACAAAATACAGCCATCTACATCAGTGTCTGTCTTGGATTAGTGTGGTAGAAGCACTGTTCTTAATGTTTTATTAGAAACCTGCCTGTATCTGAGTCATTTTAGGATTGCTTTGTATGAATTCATCATAATTTCAAATATTCCATAAATTTGCATTGCTGTTGTTACTTCCATTTGTATTAACAGTGCTATCTGGATGTCTTATGTAGGTATGCTGGTATACATGTATACTAATACGAGGTGCAATAGCTCATCCAAGGCAATGCCAGCTTTCTTGATGAATAGATAATGATGAAAAAATACGTCAAGCTCCTCAGCTATGAGGCATAAAACGCCATTACAAAACCATCAAGAAGCAAACTTTGCTTAAATGTCAACTATAGATGAAATTTTGCGGTCGTTTTTGAGGAATGTCTAATGCCTAAAAGCACTTCATTGAAAGAAGGTGGCCGCCAAAGGTTTTAATCCTTGTTATTTCTAAGTTGCCAAACAACTTTAAAACATATTACTTCAAGAACTGGCAAGGATTGTAATGTCACTTGGATTTAATTTGCTCCAGGAAGCATCTTGCTTTAGGGTAGAGACTGGGAGGCATTAACACAACGTTTGGAGCTCTGAGTTAGAAGGAGGTATGATAAGATAGAGAGATAGGAGCATTCCATCCTCATGACCTCACTGAGCAAATGAAAGATTATCCAAAAGACTTGCAGTAAAAAAGCTTTCCTGTCAGACTAAATGGAATTCCGACCTTATTTTCAGAGATACAATATGCCGTATTAATGTGCATGGCTATTGGGTTCAATTCACTCTGAAGGATTTATTGAGTTACCTGAAAATGTATGTATGTACACACATATACACGTATATACACACCCTGAGGTTATGTTGTGCTATGCAAACACATAAATACAAGCATTATTAATCCATATCAACAATATAAAACAGCATTTTCACACAAAAACTGGAAAGGAACACCACAGGGATTATCAGCAGTAGAGTTTTGGGGACTTCCCTGGTGGTCCAGTGGTTAAGAATCTGCCTTCCAAAGCGGGAGACGTGGGTTTGATCCCTGCTCGTGGGGGGAACTGGGATTCCACATGCTGTGGGGCAACTGAGCCCGTGCGCAGCAACTAGAGAACCCACGCATCACAACTACAGAACCCATGTGCTCTGGAGCCCGCATGCCACAACTGGAGAGATGCCCGTGCATCACAACTAGAGAGAAGCCCATGAGCTGCAACTGGAGAGAGGCCTGTGTGCCACAACGAAGAGCCCGCGCGCTGCAACAAAAGATCCCGTGTGCCGCAACTGAGACCCAATGCAGCCAAAAAAAAAAAAAAAAGTTTTTGATAGGCATCAGGTAATTTAACAGGATACGCTTTTAATTCTGTTTCTGACAAGTAAGCTTGGAACCGCATGATCTTGGGGAGACAGTAGCACAGTGAGACATCTGATCTTAAATACCGGCTGTGTAGTTGAAGATACAGGTAGAGGGGTTTAATTATCTGCTTTCTTGTGTGAACTCCTTGTTTCCTTTTAAGTAAAACTCTATGCATGTTCAAGTGTAGTTTGTATTAAGCATAAAATTGTGACACTTAATCTGTTTATTATGTCTTATAGCCGAATATAGAGACAGTTTCTTCCTCTTTACTCCTATTTATCAGAGTATTGACAGATTATTTTATTACTTCCTAACACCTTTTCCATTTTTTTTAGTTGAGGAAACTAAGGCTCAGATAAGTTAAGTAACTTGCCCACATTCACACAGCTGGTGAAACTAGCAAGCAATAGGACTCAAAAACGAATCTGTCTGATACCAAAACAGTGATTCTTTCTATACTATTCTTCTGTGTAATGGCAATCAATGCAAAGAATGACAGAATTTCCATTTTAAAAGGTCCTCAAAAGTTGTTTAGTACAATGCCAGTCCTCTCTCTCTCTCATCTGATGTTTTTATCTCTGTTGCAGAACCTCCATTTGTTTACCTAGAATTTATATCTTTGGTCAATAAGGTAGAAGATGTAGAATTCAATCTTCCACATCTGAGCTGAGTGCATCTTTATGGGGGCCCGATCCTTCTGCTGTCACCCAGCAGCTGGGGCTCTCTCCTGAGATATGGGCTCTGTAGAGGGTCCTGGGCTCCAGCTCCCCATCTCACCCCATCCCCAAGGCTCAATGAAGGATTCAATATAAACCAAAAGGAAGGTGTGCTTCTTAAATAAGAGCCTTTAAGGCACTGGGGGGAGAGGATTGGGAAGCTGGCTTTGAAGCTAGGTGCACGGTGGTTGAGTTTTTGTTTAAAGTTGTACCTGAGGGAACCATGGCTAAGGGTCTTTAGTTATTTGGAGCAGGACAGCACTGGACTTTGTCCTGCTCATATCCTGGCCTTGATAATGCCCCACATCCTCCAGTCAGATCTCACTGTAAGGTTTTTCTATGAGTAAAACTTGCAAAGGGCAGGATTCCTGTGACTTCTGTAATGTTCTGTAGTAGTTTTTCTCTCTGTGTCTCTCTCTTCCTCTATCTCAGTGTCTCTCTCTCTCAAATAGGTTATTGCTACATTAATAGAATTGCTTGATATGTTATATAGTAAGAGGACTGTCATCTTTTTTTTACCAGCCAGAACTTGTATTTCAATTATACATTAGGTTTGGGACTTCCCTGGTGGCACAGTGGTTAAGAATCCGCCAGCCAATGCAGGAGACACGGGTTTGAGGCCTGGTCCGGGAAGATCCCACATGCCGTGGAGCAACTAAGCCCGTGCGCCACAACTACTGAGCCTGCGCTCTAGAGCCTGTGAGCCACAACTACGGAGCCCACGTGCCACAACTACTAAAGCCCGTGTGCCTAGAGCCCGTGCTCCACAACAACAGAAGCCACCGCAATGAGAAGCTCACGCACTGCAACGAAGAGTAGCCCCTGCTCGCTGCAACTAGAGAAAGCCTGCGCGCAGCAATGAAGACCCAATGCAGCCAAAAATCAATGAATTTTTATTTATTTATTTATTTGTTTTTGCGGTATGCGAGCCTCTCACTGTTGTGGCCTCTCCCGTTGTGGAGCACAGGCTCCGGATGTGCAGGCTCAGCAGCCATGGCTCACGGGCCCAGCCGCTCCATGGCACGTGGGATCCTCCCGGACCGGGGCATGAACCCGCGTCCCCTGCATTGGCAGGCGGACTCTCAACCACTGCGCCACCAGGGAAGCCCAATCAATGAATTTTTTAAAAAATTAAAAGAAAAAATTATATATTAGGTTTTATTTTGTTGTGTGTGTGTGTGTGTGTGGTGGGGGGTGGTGGTTGCTGTATTACATTCTTGAGTTCTGCTGAGCTCTCTGTTTACATAATTCCTGAGAATTTCTTCAATAAATGTTGCTGCTACTTAATTTCCCCATCCTTCAACTATGAAGTTGAGGTCTTTGGTTCCAAGTTCCAGGCCTTGTCAATATGTTAGATTCATAGATTTCACCATATTAGATTCATTCTTTTGTTCCATTTGTTCTGTTATTTTTTTAAGTATTCTAACAGTCAATATTTTTCTATTTTTAAATCACCCATAGATTTGTTAAATATGTCTTCTAGGTTTTCATCCAACTAATTAAGAAAAAAACATTGAATAAGAAAAGTCTTCCAACAGAGCTTTGTATCATGGTACTGTAGACTTTTTTCCAGTTTGATACCTGTGGTTAAATTGCACATCTTAAGTATACTTGCTTATATAGGGACCTAGTCATACATCAACTTAGTCATCCTAGCTCTCAGTTCATATATTTTCATCTTACCTTCAAGGGTCTCATGACAAGGCTTGTCAGATGCTTTGCTGAATCCAGGATCATGTTGACATCTATAGATTCTGTCTTTGCATCATTAGGTCAAAGAGTTTCTATGTCCTATGAATTTCAAAACTTGGTCCTGTTCTTAGGATCTGGGGAGGCCATGGTCATGAATTAGTTCTAGGCATTCCAAAGGGAGTCTGATTTGGTCTGGAACTAACTAGGAGAGACTTACTGATCTGGAGTGGGCTTATTTGAGAAGATTTAGATGACCTCTGGCTGATAATGTTGGTGCTTCTTATTTTTAGCTTTATCATTTATCCTGAAATCTCTTACACTAAGTTATGCCATGTTATAACATTTAGATCACATTTCATTTTGTGCTGTGATAAATTATGTGGTAGAGGTGACACCCTGGAACTAAATAATGCAATAGTTTGCTAGCTTTTTGAAACCAAGATCTGAATGATTCTTCCTGTATTTAAGGAATAGATTATTATTCAAGAGTTGTAGTCATTTAATTTATTCTGAAGGTTCTCCAGTTTGCTCTAGGAAGAAGCTAAGTAAGCTGATACCACCTTTGACGAGTTCTGATGTTAGTCTGAGAGCAGTGATGACTTGAAGTGACTGATTATCAGGATTCAAGTGGAGAATACGAGTTCACATTTTAAGTACCTTTTTCTTCCTGGTAGCCCAGTCACATAAATATGTAAGAAATTGTTTACCTTTATCATAAAACAATTGCAATTCCCTGTTCCTGAGAGTACATGACAACAGGTATCCAAATGTAATTTTTAAAAATCTCTTTAACCAACTGACCAAATGTGTCAATCTCTTTTCAAGAAACTTCTGGTCCTTGGAACTTCTGCTGTTTCAAAAGAAGTGAGAGTCCTTAGGGAAACAGGAACTTAACTCATGGTCTGGGTATGAATTCAGTTTTTGTTGTTAAAGAAACTGATGGAAGTTTCTGGTGCCAATACTTAAAATCATGCTACAGTATGGGAGTGATTGCTTGACTATATGGAAAAAAAATTAAATACTTATATAGTCATATTTAAAATAAATTGAAATTTGTGGAGTAAAACATCAGATATTATAGCTTACCACTTCTCAAGTTTTGTTTAGTTAGTTGTATACTTTGCCCTGTTGCCTGGAATTCTCTGTCATAGTTGTCAATTTCAGTATATCCTCTAGATGCCATGAGGACCAAGTACAGCTTTGTAAGTTGCTTGCTATCGCATATATTATGTTACAGTGGAAAATTACTTGAGTCAACTTTGACTTCTTCCTCACTTTGGCTCGCATGCAGATTGTTGAAAATTCTCTTTCCATCTACAGAACATCATCCTTGCATTTCCTCTTTAATGGTTAATGTCCTTTATTTAAATATCAGTGAGTCTGACACCTCTAGTCAAGAAAGCTGCTCTCTCTCCTGTCTCTTTGTGTGTGTCTCTGTATTTATTGCTCTTTTTTTGGATCCTACACTCATGTGCTCATTTTTCTTCATTGAAATGATAAATACTTCTGTAGTTTTCAAAGTTCTGTGGGTGATTCCTATGTTTAGACAACATTAATAATCCTCAGACTAACCTATTAACCAGGATTATAGCTAATTAAGCTTATAAAAGAGATGTTTCATTAAGTATAGTAAGACATGTCTGGCCTTCCAATCCCATATTTAATGATTTACATCTTTGAGTCAACCTTGTTGAAGTCTAGCAGCTGTAAGAGTGGTACTTTCTCATATATGTATCCATACATTCAGTTTATTGTATATCAGACATTTATTGAACGCTATGATGGCATACTCCATGTCTCTTTTGAATGTGATTAGCTATGCTGTTCTTAATTTCAATTCAACAACTTTCATTTACTCTTCTATGGAAATATGACTCTGAACTTCTGTGTTCCTCTACCCTAAAGGCCTTCTGCCAGACTATGGAGTACATTTTGGAAATCCTGGCTTCCTAGAGCTGAGCTCCTCAATGTTAATGAATATGTAAATCCCCTGGGGATCTTGCTAAAATTTAAATTCTGATTCAGGAGGTCTGGAGCAGGACCTAAGATGCCACATTTCTAACAAGCTTTCAATTGATGTTTGTGCTGATGGTCTGTGGATCCTGCTTTGAATAGTGAGGCTAGAGTTTTCTGGGTGGTAGTGTCATTACTGAACAGGGATTATAATAAGTATTCTCCCTCCATTCCTTCACTGGTAACTTTTGATTTGGTGACTGAGGAAAAGCTGATGGTTGCATAATTGAGGTCTCTATTTCTCCGGGCTTTCAAAGTGCTGCTAGCTTGTCAGGAGCAGCTTAGCCCAATATCCTGGTTGTGTGTCGTTACCTTCTCCCTGTGAAAAGGAGAGGTCAATTTCTTGCTCTTACTTCCTCTTGCTTTGCTGAGTTTGTTTTGTACAACCAATGCATAATTAAATACCCCCAATTTTGTTTTACTTTTGTCCCCCTAAAGCTGGTTGATTTTAAATAAATACACCACTGAGATTTTATGCTCTGCTGCAGAAGCAGGCAAGGTTTCCATTAAGCCAGGGAATGAAGCCTTGACCATCAGTTGCTTAGGTAATTACTCAAGGTCAGTGAAAGGTGTCTTGATATTTTGTCACCTGAATATGTAATGAGAGCTCTTTAAATTCCCCAAGACTAAAAACAAGATTGGTTTAGGGTTAGAGATAGGACCAAGCATAGATATGAAGTGAAATATAGCTCCAGCTGTGTAGAAAGAGACTGTATGAGCAGAAATCTAGGCAGAGTTAGGGAGTCTAGAGGTGTTATTGTCCTTTATTGTGCATTGAAAACAACTGCAGAGCTTATTTAAAATGTAGATTCTTGGATGTCACTCCCCCAAAATCAGAAGACATATACATAGGGTGGGACCCAGGAATATGTATTTTTAATGAGCATAAATGATATTCTGACATATTCTATAGCACCCACATTATGAGAAATGGTGGTTTTTATGCAATATCCAAAGGCAAAGTTTTCGAGCATTTGAAAGGAAGGTTTGGTCATTACAGAATAGACATGTTTAAGAATTATCTTAACTGTAGAATACTCTCCTCCATAAGCAAAAAGTATTTCACTCAGAGTGTGAATGGAAACATTAATTCAATTGCCAGTGGATAAATTTTCAAGGAAAAGTAACTATAATAGTGTCACAAAAATTATTGGATCTATTTGCTTGGAGCCTGTCCTCTTTCACTCTAACAAATGGCAAAACTTTCTAAAGGGTGAGCTTATTAGAAGTCTTAGGTACTAGCAAAGCTTAGTACTTTCCAGTGACACCCAAATGACCTTCAGAAGTGTAAGAAAGGAAGAATAAAGCTAGAGAATAAAATCTATGGCAGCAAAATAAAACTTGAGTAACCTCTCCTAAATGTTATGGAAAAAGTACAAAGAAATGGAAATAAAAAGAGATGTATCATAGGTCTGGAGGACAAAGAAATGAGATTCAATGCAAGGGTTACAAGTGGGTATCCCTTAAGCGCAGAAGGAAAAAAGAATATAAAAGAAAATTGGGGTGCAGGAGTGATGTCAGCAAGATGGCGCCAAAATAACTCTGGGAGAGCTCTGGCGTCCAGTTAAGAAGCTGCAGCAACACAGTGGAGAAAAGAAACCCAAGAATAAGCACACACAAAGGGTAGGAAGAACAGTTTCCTTTTGTCTACATCATCCCACGCTTTAGGCCAGCATGGCTCAGGGCCAGGAGGGATCTCCTTGGTCAGCAAGTTCTTCTCACTGGGGAAAAGGAGATCAGGGTGAGTGTCCAGCTTCTTCAGCCTTTCAGGGCACTGCGGAAGGACCTACTTGAAGTTCGTCCCCCAGGGATAGCTAAAGGGACTGGCATAGCGGAGATATCTGTCAATACCTGTGAATAAAAAAGAAGGGCAGGGCACTCGGTACCAACCACGCAGCAGGTACCGCCATGGTCCCCAGTGGCCTTCTTTGCAAAGTACCTCAGCAACCTCCACCACTGAAGACCTCAACAGCCCTCACAGCCACCGCACCCTTCCTGCAAACATCACCTCTGAGGATCCTGCAGTGTTGACCATTGCAGACCCCGGAGGCCTGCTCTGCAGATCCCAGAAGCTTTCACTGCTGAGGAACCCAACAGCCATTGCAACCACTGCAGATGCCCCAGAGTTTTCACTGCCGAGGGCACTGCAGTTTTCCCCTTCATGGACTCCAGCTGCCTGAGCTGCCACCCACCCGGTCACTCCACCACGCTTTGGACCTGTTCCAGCCAGCGCTGCTGTGGGTACCTTGGTCTCAGGAGCTAACTTGGTCACGGCCCACCTCCACCATCACTAGGGCACCAGCTTGCTGCTCACCCCAGACCCCACTGCCGGCTTCTGCTCCCACCGCTGAGGACAACCTGAAGACCGCCACCGCGGCTGAGTGCATGCCACGAGCCTCCACCCACGCTGATGGCCCTGTTCCCCGCTATCGCATGCGCTCGGGGGACAGCCAGCCCCAGCCCCACCACAAGCCCCCTCGACCATGAGCTACTGGCCCCACCACCACCAGCCGTGGTGCATGTGATCCGCCGGTACATTCGACACTGGACCCAGAGGCACTTGCAGCAACTGTCACCTCCCGGAAGCTCTGCCGCTGAGGGCCACACAGTTGTGGCGGATTGGTACAGTGTGAGAACACGTATCCAATTCTTTAAAATTATCCATACATTTATTTTTTAAAACAATTCCATTCTTAGGAAACAAAGATTTGCAGAAAGATGGATGTAGAGGGATATTTCCTAAATTATATATAATGAAATGCTTTATTTTTCCTTTATATTTTGTCTTTCATTCTACTCTCACATGCTGTCACCTGTCATATCTCCTAACACTTAATAAGCTGTCACTAATAACATTAACCTTTCCTTACCAAATTATTGTTAGGACAGCTTGATTTTTGAAGAGGCACTGTTTGTTTTCTCAGTAGTCTCTGGGAAGCTGACCCCTAGATAAGGGAGGTATTACTGTAGATAGTTCAAATGGATTCCACGGTAAAAGTGCCTGATGACGCTGACAGCTGTGACATTTACAGCTATAATGGCCTAACCATGTAGTGTCATGAATCGTATATAATAGGGATGCATTTTTCCATGAGAGAATGAAAAAGATGTATTAATGAGCTATTAAGAACTAGGAACATCAGTTTTAAAGAAAGACTTCCTATGCTAATGTTCAGTTGAATTAGCTCAAGTGTGGAATTAGCTCAAGGGTGGAAATATTTTTGTGGTCTGCAATATCATTTATTTGAAAACTTAAACTTACTTATTTTGGAAGCAGGCCAACCAACCAATACATCATTCATGTCGTACCAATATATTAGCAATTCTGTGAAACTGAAGTAACAATGTTAATTTTCTCTCAAAGTGAATGCCGTATCAGGGATTTAAATGAGTAATTAGGTACTGTCAAATTAAATTCATTTTGATTTCTGAAATGCACTCCATGTTATACTATATTTCCTCATTAGAAGCATATGTCCTTAAACATTTTAAATTATGCAGTTTGGGAATTATACACCATATCTAAACATTTTCATTCAGTACTGTTCATATCAGGACATTTGAATCCAAATGTGATATTTTATATACTCTGAAAACTGCATGTATTACTTACTTCTTTTATTTTTATTCCATTTCTTTTCTGCTTCTTTAGCAGGCTCCAGCTCCATCTCTCTTGTCTTGCCCCTTTTTTATATACCAACTTTCAGTAGCTGTCATCTATTACCTGTATGACTCAGTTCTTTCTGCTCTATGCCCCTCCTTAAAATGACTTGACAAAATGTCATGCCTATGATTGTCACTATGTGAAGCTTTTAAAACTTTTATAGGTTTCATGAGACTGTGTAGGTATATAAGAGTTCTATAGGTTTTAGAACACATAAATTTAAGGAAGATAATATATTGGCATATGAAACCAACATATTTTCATCCTTGGTAATTTCTGGTTTTGGTTTCCCACTACTCCAACCCCCTTAACAAAGGCCAAGCCTGCCTGATGAACCTTAAACATCAAGGTTGCTATTATAAGCCAAGCATAGTGAAAACTCAAGGCATCCCTTTCCTTCTGGCCCTGTTAGAGTATTATGAAATAGAATAAAAGCTCAGGCAGTGTAAAGATGTTAAAAGCATGCATCCTTGTGTCCTCTTGTCAATATGGAAACTCAAGGTGGGGTGGATTGGGCATCACTGTAGAAATACCCAGATAGGAATAATAGAACTTGATATTAGCCAAGTTAGCAGGCTGCTGGAGGAAGCTTAAATCCAGGTTTGTTTCTGAGCCATGTCCAAGATGGTGGACAAGGAATAATAATGTAGCTTCAGTAGAGAGAGGTGATTGGATAGATGAGCATGTGTCGGCACTCCTGTGTCACCAAGACCTGCTTGTGGTGTACAGGGGAACTGCTTGTTTCCACATGCCTCAAGGAGTGCACAATTTCTTTCCCTTTTACCTAAATACCATTTGGGTAGGAGGAGAAAGAAAAAGTCTTTTTAAGGGATTGAATTTTAAATTGACGATTTCCCCAAAGAGACTGTTTAAACCCCTGGATATTGAGACACCAAGACTTGTGAAAGCCTGGGAGCAGCAAAGTCACGGACTTTGTAAAATAGAGTATGAATTATTGTTTCCACTGTGTGTGTGTACGTGTGTGTATATTATGGATAGCTCTTTAAAAGAGTACATAAGAGATTATCACCAAGTGAAATAATTTGAACAAAGAATAAGCAATGGCTGTGAATGGAAACGCTTGGATAGGAAATACATTTGTCTTCAGAAATCTATTACAGCAAAAATATTTGAAAAATAATGAATACCACTTGTTTTTCCTGAAGTATTTCTTGAAGCATCCTAGTCAGCATTACACTTATAACTTCTTCTCTAGTTAAAGAATTATGAAATAATTGGACAATCTCACACTAAGGAATATAATTTTCCTAAAAGAATGAGAAAGATAAACTGATTACCATTAAGTATAACCTCACTGCATCTCCAAGAATAAATTAAAAGATTCTTTAATATTTTGGAAATATATTATACAGCTGCTGAAGCAAGAGTCATCACCTCTGTGTTCCAAGCAGGGAGCAGAATTCAGGCAAAAGGATTGGTCTTGGTCAACAGTTCCCCTTTTAAGAATTCTTCCTGGATGTCTTGCCCAACAACTGGTGCTTATATCTCATTAGAAATATCTTGGTCACATGGTCACCGGAGCTGTAAGAGAAGCTGAAAATATGGTATTTGGTACCCTGAATAAAATTGGAATTCTATTACTAAGAAAGAAGTAAAAAAAAAAAAAAGATATTGGCTAGGTAACTAGCAGTTTCTGGCATCCTGTCTTATAAGATGGTGTTTTTGTTAAAAAAACAAAAAACAAAAAACTTGGCTTGGGGCTTTAGTTTCCAAGTGTAGAACAAGTGGCTAAGCAGATAAATATATATAAGTGCTGCATAAACCGTAGAAAGCTATATGCATGAAAGCTCTCATTACTACCAGGCTTCATGTGAATTTTTTAAAGCCAAGAGTAGACATAATCTATGCCCCTTCAGGGGTTTGTAATCTTAGAGAATAATTATATTCATGCTACATTAATTAGAGCATGGAATAAAAACAAAGCTAAACAAATAAAACAGGAAGAATAATCCTAGATTCTAATCCTTTATTTTTAAAAACACTTGTGGAGATAATTTTTCAAAATACCACTTAAGGACCAGATCTAGCCCAGCCTTCAGACCAGATTGTTAATTATGTTAGTCAAGACCTGTTCTGGCCTTTGAATAATTCTCAGAGGGCAAGCTTCTTTTCAGCATTTTAGGGAGGCACCTTGCTGCCTCCCCAGAAATAGCTTACAGTCAGAATTTATTTATAGTATGTCTGGGGTCTTATTAATAGATTTTTATTTTTAGAGCAGTTTTAGGTTTTTAGAAAAATTGAGCAGAAAGTACAGGGTTCCCATATACCCAGTCTTCTCCTGTCTGCAGTTTCCCCTATTAATAACATCTTTCTTTAATGTGGTACATTTGTTAAACTTGATAAATCTCTATTGATACATTATTTTAACTAATATCCATGGTTCATATTAATTAGGGTTCACTCTTTGTGTTGTAGAGTACTCTGGATTTTGGCAAAATGTCATGTATCCACCATTACAGCGTCAAACAGAATAGTTTCACTGCCCTAAAAATTCCCTGTGTTCCACCTATTCATTCCTTCCCAACTTTGTGTCTGGTTTTGACATACTTTTACCATTTGGCATTGAAGATGGGGTAAAAAGGCTAAGGGGATGCTGACGTTGAACTTGATGGTTCCTTTAAAGTTGGTAACATTGTTCCCAATGTAATCTGAGTTTGACCTCCTCATAAAGGCTTTCCAGTAATGTCCATAATTAAGAAAATTTAATAAGCATTCAGTAAATATTATCATCATCATCATCATTGTTATTATGCAGCAGACCCTGTGTCAAGTATACTAACTCTTTTAGTCTTCACAAGAAGACTATGAGGTAGTAGAAATTATCCTTGTATTCAAAATTAGAAACTGAGGCCAAGTCTCGCAAAGCTGTCTTCCCAGGATAGTATGGCTATCTCAGGGCAGAGCCCAGGCTGGCTTCCCGGGAATATGATCAGTGCATTCGCAGAGCCCCAACACTAAGAAGCACCTGACACTTGATTTAATGCCCAGCTCTCGACATGCTGAAATTCTTACTACAGTTTTCTTTGACCTTGTGTTTTGTAAGTAAATCATAACTGGGCAATGGAACATGAATGTGAGCAGAGGAGATATGAACAATGTGGGTCTGCTGCTGGTCCTTGCTTTTGCCTTTATACTTAGCATTTGTGATGTCCACCATGCATCTTCCCTAACAGCTAACCTAGTACTCAGGACCCATGCTTGGTTTAATGCCCTGCTGTTGCCATCTTGAAAGTCTTAATAATTTTATCTGTGAACTTGTGTTTTGTATGTGGAGTCCAAAGGGATAATGGAGCATGTATGTGACCAGAGGAGATACACACAATATGTTGATCCATAGCTACTCCTTGCCTCCCAACTTGCATATAGTGGTTGTGATGCCACATGAGTTCAGAATTCTGGTTGACCCATGATGCATGGGAGTTGAATAAGACTCAGTTGAGTACAGTGATAAGCGTGTTATGTCTGTGAGTAAGCCACGTGCTAACGTTGTTGAGAGGCTGCACTTTCCTTTCCTGTTTGCAATGCAGAAAGAAGGTCATGGTATTATAAGAAATAGAAACAAATAATTAATCCTATCATATTCTTTCTTACTCTTACTCCCCAGTATTAGCCAGTCGTTTACACTGAAGATGATAACCTGGAAGGAGAGGGAAAGATAAGGCAATCCATAGTTCCTTTTCCTTTCATTCGTTCTTTCCTTATCAGTCAGCCAAAGCTAATGTGTGTGTATTAAGAATTTAAAGAAAAATTGATGAGTTGGCTTCGTGAACTGTTTCCACTGTTCTGGCAAGAACAAATTACATACGCATATATGAGCTATGAAATATGAATTGTGTGTTTTTGATGACTGCACATACAAGTTAAATGCTTATGCTTTTATTTAAAATGGGCATTGCACAATATAAAGATGAACAGTAAAATTCATGCTAACCATTTAAAATTTTAATTTTTTTTAACTTGTATTGATTTTAAGTAGCACATAAAAAATACCATAAGTCAAGAAGAGATTACAGAGGAAAGGGAAAAAGCTTTATATTTTAAGCGCTTTAAAGACACTTTTTTCCTGGATACCCTTCATTTCATTTTGCATTGGGTCCCACAAATTATGTATCCTTCCCAGGGCAGACAACTGATTCACAACCAGGTCTGCCAGACTCCATGGCTCATGCTCCAAACTAGAGGTTCCCAACCCTTTCACCTTATGGCCACATAGAGAAAATGATGTTTATAAGGAATGCTAACTCTGTGGTAAATTGAGGAGACTGGTTTTGGCCAGCGATGGCCACCTCGCAGGCCCAGGCCTCCCCGGTCCTGGCCTGGCAGCCTTGAAGGCTGAGGAGATCAATATCTCATTGCACTTGGAAGGGCCTCTACATCGCAACTACCACATAGGAATGCCTTGATGGCACATCGTGCTGTCTACCCATATCTTCTTTTTGGATTTAGTACTTAAAATAGTTACTCAGTTTTTGTCAAGCAATAATAATGATAGCAAAAATATAAAATGTGTATTTATTTTTTCTATGTACCAGATATGTTTCTCAGCACTTCATATATATTAACTCCTTTAATCTTCAAAACTCTATGAGGAAAATACTATTATTATTCCCATTTTGTATTAATTGAATTACATGAAATTGCAGACTGACTATTTTGCACCTACAAAAAAGGCAAGTTCATATATTTAAACTCAAGAGATGAGGAGACTGACAGATAGAGAGATTAAGTACATTACCCAAGATCACTCAGCTAGTAAATGCCAGAGCCGAGATAAAATTCTCTACTAGTTCAGACATTGGCAGTCCAACTCTGAAGCCTGGGACCTAAGTCACTGTACAGTGTTATCTTTCAAAGAGAATTAAATTATGTGTTATATTGGAAATAGTTATTGAAAACATGGGGGCATGGAATTAAGACAACAATTTTTAACAATCTCAGACATTCAACTTGTATTTGTCAATTTCCTGTGCTGTGTTGTGGTATGGTAGTGAGCCAAACACAGCTTTCCCTTCATACAACTTGTAGTCCAATCTGTTTCAATATCTTTTTTTTAAGCCTTCTAGGAATAGCAGATGCCACTTACAGTGCCCTGGCTGCATTTGGACTGGGCCTGTTGCTAATCCACTCCATGCCCTATTGTATTCAATACTCAACAACCCTTTGTCATCATTGTTATTATTCTTATCAGCTTGCAGATGAGGAATCTGGGACTCAAAAAGATTATATAATTTACACACGGTGACCCAGATAGTAAGTGGTAAAACCAGGCCTCAATACCAGGGCTGTTTGATGTCAGACGCATGCCTTTTCCACTAGTACACCTCCACATGAGAATTTCCTCTTGTCTGCTCATAGATTGAGGGATGGTCATCTGCTGATTTTATGGTATTCCAGCAAATAGTCTCTACCGACTTCTCAGGCCCCATTCTGTGGCTGAAATGATTATTTTGCTTACAATAAAGAGTGAGCTGTGCAGCTGGAGAAATTTCCATCCAGATGCTGGTGTGTCACTTTGAATTGTTATTACAATATAAAGTTCCTGTTCATATTTGTTCCTATTTGCATATGTACAGGAGCCACAGTTGTTCAGCTAAACTAAGCCATTTAGCAAAAATGCAGCCCAAGATTCACAAAGCAGTTCTGAAAATAGCCCATTTGGGGCTTCTTGCTGAGAAGACTGCATAAAATATGCAGACTCTTTGATTTATCTCTGAACAGTCCCACACCTTTTATCTGCAGTCAACCTTCCCTCCCTTGTCCCTGCTTCCTTCCCTCCCTTCCTCCTTTCTTAAAGTAGACCCTGGGAATCCACTCTGTGCCAGGGACTAGAGAGACAAAGAATAAAACGTAACTTTGCCCAAAAGGAGCTCAAATGCTGGGTTCAAAAGAGTTCACTCAAGAAACAGCATTGTTCCCAGAAAGAGAACTGTAGAAAAAAAGGAATCTACTTGAGGTTGCTGCTTGTGTTATCCATCCCCTTTCTTTGTTCACAGTTTGATTTTTTTCAATCTCTTTTACCTGGTAGTCTGTAAGCTAGAGCCTAAAATGGGACCTGGCACAAAATAGCTACCCAACTGAATGCCTATATCTAACTGAATTGTCAGCATTGATACTTTATGCTTTTTTGTGTGGGAGAGAGTGTGCAATAGAGTTCCTTCCTCAGGCAGAATTTCTTAAGTAATCCCTTTCCCCATCCTCCTTTCACAAACTGATTATGTTTATATATTTCATTATCCTGGGATATTGTACACGAGTTTTAACTTTGGCCCTGTCCACTCATAGACATTGTTATTATTCAGATAATATTCATATTGTTACACAGCATTTGGTTAGGTCCTGTGTTTCACTATATTATCCAGAGGGATTCTAAAAATTATAATAAAGAGCAAGCAATATGAATGATATTGTCCTCCTCTTGCAAAAGTTAATTGATTTGCCCAAGCTTAGGGAGTCAATTAGAAGGAGTCAAGTTTTGTGCTTCCTACTCCATGTTTTTCCTTTCCTCTTTCTAGACCATCATTGCTAGGGCATGCATTTCATTGTTTTAATCACAGAGGGAGATTTTCAGTAATGCTGACACAGGTACTGTGCTATGCTCTGTGTATGTGTTATCTCATTATCCCCATTAGGTGAGAATTGGTATTATTTCTATTTTATAGATGAATAAAATAAGGCCAAGAGAAGTCAAGTAATACACCCAATGGTATTTGATCCAAGGCTATCTGATTCCAGAAATTGTGCTATTAAGAATTAATAATTAACATTTAGGGAGTGCTTTCTATGTACCAGGCAGCATACTAAGTATTTTACATGCAGTAGTCTATTTATATAGTCATAACACAAATTTTAATAGGCACATACCACAATTGCCTTCATTTTACAGAGGAAGAAAATTTGATTTAGAGAACATATTAGTGATCTTTAGAGAAATAGAATAGAGAGGAAGGGGGGGAGAGAGAGAGAGAGAGAGAGAGAGAAAGAGAGAGAGAGAGAGGGAGAGAGAGAGAGAGAGAGAGATTTCTTATAGGAATTGGCTTATGCAGTCATGGAGGCTGAGAAGTCCCATCCCACAATCTGCTCTCTGCAAGCTGGAGGATCAGAAAAGCTGGTGGTCTAATTCAGTCTGGGTCTGAAAGCCTGAGCATCAGAGGACTGATGATCTAAGTCCAGATCTGAGTCGAAAGCCTGAGAACCAGAAGCACTGATGTCTGAGGGCAGGAGAACATGGCTGTGTCAACTCAAGCAAAGAGAGTGAATTCTTCCTTCCTCCAGCTTTTTGGTCTATTCAGGCCTTCAATGGATGATGCCCACCCACATGGATGAGGGGATCTTCTTTATCCAGTCTGCTTATTCAAATGCTAATCGCTTCAGGAAACACTCTCACAGACACAGAGAGTGTGTTTTACCAGCTATCTGGGCATCCCTTAGCCCAGCCAGTTTGACACATAAAATTAAACACCACAGAGAAGTTACATGACTCAAGTTCAAACTGCAAGTGCATATTTCCTCCTCCACATCTACTCATTCCCATCCTGTTACTATGTACCCATTACATATCATTTCTATGGATAACTGACTGTGCTCCTGAGGTCAGCCTCTCCATTTTAGAGAGATCCCATCCCCATCACCTCCGCAAGTATACCAACTTCAACAATTCTCACCCCTTTCCTATATTATATTTCCCCTCTCTACTGGGTCACTCTCAACTGCAGAAAACATACTATCATTTCTCTCATTCTCAAAGCAGTCAAACAAATAAACAAAAACTTTTGAAAACTTCTTTTTCATTTAGCTAGTGCCTCAGTTCCCTGATACTGTTTAGAGCAAAACTTCTTCAGAAGAGCTGTCACTAATCACTGACTGCCTCAAATTCTTTTGTCCTCATTCACTCCTAACTCCAAAGTAGTTAGGTAAAACCCACAACTTCACTGACATTGCTATTGTCAAGGTCACCAATGAGCTCTGCATTGCTAAATCCAATGGTCCATTCTCAGTCCTTATCTAACAACATTGGCATCTGACACAGTTTACCACTACATACTCGTGGAAATACTTTTTTCACTCAACTTCCAGAACATCACAATCTCCTGGTTTTACTCCTACTTGACCACCCATGCATCTTAGTCTCCTTTACCAGATTCCTGTTCATCACCTAAGCTTTTAATGGTGGAATACCCCAGGACCCAGTTCTTAGACCCCCTTCTCATCAGTGCTCACTCCTTCGATAATCTCATACAATTACACAGTTTTAAATACCATCATAAATCCCTGATTCGCAAATGTATATCTTCAGGCCATACCTTTCCATTCAACTCCATGTAAGTATATCCACCTGCCTGCTTGTATCTCCACTTGGATGACCAATAAATATCTCAGACATGATCTTTCAAAATAGAGTTCTTGGTTTTCTTTTCAAAACCTGCTCCACCCACAGACTTCCCCAATTTAATTAATGACAACTTCATTCTATTTGCTTGGACCTGAATCCTCAAAGTTCATCATTTATCCCTCTTCTCATATGTCCTACATTTAATCTGTTGGAAAAATCTTTTTAGTTCTATCTTCAAAACTTATCTAGAATTATACCACTTATTGTCACTTCCATAGCTACCTCTCTGGTCCAAACCACCACTGTGTTTTCTCTGGATGACTGCTGTAGTCTCCTAACTGATAATCCTTGTTTCCACCCTGTATCCCCCTTTAGTTTACCCAACAGAACAATCAGAGTGATTTTGTTAAAATGTAAGGCAGTTCCTACCATTCCTTTGTTCAAAATCCTCCAATGACTTGCCATTTTTTTCAGAGTGAAATCCAATACCCTTGCAATGCCCTACAATTATCTTCCATCTGCACCCCATCACTTCTTTGAGCTCATCACCTTATACTCTCCCCTTCCTCCACTTTGCTCCGGGAAAATTGTTCTTCTCACTGTTTCTCAAATATGCCAACCATTGTCTAATTTCATAGCCTTTCCAGCTGGTATTTGCTTTGTCTGAAATGTACCTCCTGCTAGTATATGCTTAGGTTACTCCCTTACTGCTTTCAAGTTTTTGTTCAAATGTCAACTTTTCCATGAAGCCTACCTGATCATCCTGTGTAAAATTATACTTTATTCCTTATACTCATGATCATGCTTAATCTGCTCTATGTTTTTCTGCATAGCATTTATTATCTTCTAGTGAGCTGTATGATTTACTTATGTGCTGTGTTTATTGTTTATTCACCTGTCTTTTCCAGTGGAATTGAAGCTCCACACAGGCAGGGATTTTTATATGTTTTATTCACTAGTATTTCTGGAGTGTCTAGACTATTTCCTGATGCATACTTGGCATTCCATAGTTCTTGAATGAATGGATGGGTGAATAAATAAGTGAATGAAATAGTGAAACTGGAATTGAAAACTAGTCACTGTGGCTTAGAGACTCAAAATTCATTTTCTCTAGCACTAACTATATTGCATTTTGCTTAAACACTGCTCTGCTGGTCTGAGTTCACCCATCTTAGGATCCAGCTCCAGAGCTACTTCTATAGCTCTTATTGCCAGACTGCTACTTTTAGCAGTTACTCATCACATCATCAAATTCTAATGAGCACCAGTAATTGTCAAAGCGTTGATTAAGTATATATTCTAATTCTACACTGTATTGTTCTAGTATGGAACTGTTACTTACTTTTCACGTGACCTAGAGAAAATCATTTTCATTTTGAGACTTCAGTTTGCTCATCTACGAAATGAAAGCTATTAGATATTCTCTAAGAATGCTTTAATTAGATATTCTCTAAGAATGCTTTTCTCTGTGGAAGTTTGGGTTTAAGCTACCACAGCAACATTCCCATAATCCACATAGTGGAAAGAGCACAGGTTTTAGAATCAGAGAGATGTGAATTCAAATCTGGGATTCAACACAATTGAACAAGGCTATTCAGTTTTCTGTACCCTCTGTAGATAACTTATCTGTAAAATGTGAATTATCATCTTCTCTATGTTACAGCTTTTAACACTAGTCTAAGGATAAAATTAGAGAATATATTTGGAAATGACTAGCACAGTGTGTGATACATTGTAATAATACAATATGTGGTGTTTTGTATGTAAAATATAATAAATCATATTCACATCTCTATAAGCTTGTAAAATGATGGGCTGGGGGAAGAATACAATATGGGACTGTGCAACACAGCACAGTGGTCAGTGACAGGGTAGGGCCTATCATTACATTGGCATAGGACCTAATCAGGTCCCAGTAGGAGCAAACGGCCAAAATGTCATGCGCTCTTTGTATATTCAGCTGCCACACCACTTTCATGGTTATGTTTCAAATAAGATGCCATCTTACATGTTGTGAATGTTTGGAAGGAAACAATTCACAGGCACAAATATACATCTGGTTTATAGTCTCAGTGTTTCATGCACGAATCCCTCATTCATAAAACGGGAATGCTTTCCAGAGGCAGGGGATGAATACCGTGCCTTCTTTGCATTACCTACAACTTATAGACCAGTGCTTTGAACACAGCAGTAGGGGAGAGATGCTTAACTATTGATAATTATGATTCTAGTTTGTATAATGCTTTAGCCAACAGAAACTTTTATATCTATTTTATCTTTACAACAGTCTCATGAGGTAGGTACTGTGATAACCCCCAAATCACAGATGAATAAATTAAGGAAACTGAGATGGAGTGATTTCTGTACTGAAACTCAGCTAGCAAGGACAGAAGTATGATCTAATTCCCTGTCTTCTGTCTTTAAAGTCACCCCTGAAAGATGGAGTTAATTTGCTTCCAGAAGGCAGCAGGCTAATCATACTCTCTTTCTAAATTCTGCTCTTGTTAGCTCTTAGCACAATATCTATCACAAATGTTAATAAACATTGGTAAGTACTTTGGAAATCCTGCCATTTGCTCTGTTATCTATTGGACTGTCTGAAGCCACTCACTGGGTTCCTCTTTAGCCAAGGGCTTCCCTGTAAGCAAACTGGATCTGGGAGTCATTTGCTTGGATGCATATCATGTGTCCCAAATCAGGCTCTGTGCTTAGGTAAATGAGACCTTCAACTTCCCTCATTAGACCTCACATGTATAAACATGTGTGTGAGGACGGTTTTAGAGCTACCAAGAAGATTTAAAGCTAGAGAAAGTAGAAAGAGAAATAAAGGACAAAATTAAGAAAGATATGCAAAAAGAGGACAGAACTTAAGAGTAAGAAGATGTGGGTTCCTTTCTGGCCCTTCACATTAATGTGCCATGCAGTCTTGGGCACATCACCTAACATCTCAAGCTGTTTTCTCACTTTTAGGATGGAGGTTGTGTTAGAGTACTCCAGAGAAACAACAGTAAGATACACACACACACACACACACACACACATCCTAAGAGATTTATTTTGAGGAATTGGTGTATACAATTGTGGAGACTGGTGTGAAATCCATAGAGCAGGTCATCAGTCTGGAAACTCTTGGGCTGCAATCTTGAGGCAAAATTTCTTCTTCTCCAGGGAGACCTGTTTTTGCTCTTAAGATGTTTCAACTGATTGAATGAGGCCCACCCACATTATCGAAGTAATCTCCTTTACTTAAAGTCAAATGATCATACATGATAACAACAACCAAAAATACTTTCCTAGCAACAACCAGATTAGTGTTTGAATAACTGGGTACTATAACCTAGTTAAATTGACGCATAAAACTAACAATCACAGGGATGATGATGATGGTGGTTGTGGTGGTGGAAATAGCTATCTTTCAAAGTCATGAAAAATAGATGTAAGCACCCATTTTAGGTATCTAGTACAATGTCTAGCATATAGTAGAATCTCAAATGTTACTTCAATATGAACAAAAGCAAATGTATGGAGTGAGGACTTAATTTATTTATCTTGGACCTCTTTTTTTTTTTTAATCCCAGTAACTTCTCTAAATTCATTTGATTCTGGCATAACTCAACTATATTTTCTTATGGCTCTAAAGCTAAGCTGACTTAGGATAAAAGTATCACTTCAGAGTGATTTTCAGGTAGATATATTGTGCTTGAAAGAGAGCTCTGTACTTCCCCTGTAGAGATAACAATTCTCATTACTTCCAACCTGGCACCTAAATTCTAATATATCATTATATTTCCATTATGCTATTTTTGTTTTTACTTTCCTGTAGGCTGTAGCAATATATTACTGTTAAAAGAAGAAATCCTCTCAGGATTTTGAGGCTAAATGTGGCTAACCTCATAACTTTGTCAATGAAAAATAAGGACAATTACATATGCAGAAAGTACACATTTTATTGTTACTTACTTCTCACTGCATATGTATATAGACTGTTGTGGTAAAGTAGAAATAGCATTGGCCTTGGGATCTGGAAAACAGAGCTTTCATAGTGGTTCTGTTACATACTAACTATGTGACCTTGAACATCTTAACTAACCTCTGAATGCCCATTTCCCTAGCCATTATATTTTAAAAGTAGCCTTGTCCATCCTGCACGTTTATGGGCTTTTAAAAACAGATAACACATGAAAAACTATCTCAAACAATGCCTAGCTCACTGACAGTGCTTGATAAATGTTGATTGAATCAGAATCTAAACACAACGTGGATATTAAATCAGAACTTCACCTAGATAGTATGAATATCTAAAAGACTGAAGAGTCAGTTAGCTCTGCAACAAACTAAACACAGCATTTTCCATGCTAGAAAACCTTCAAATTTTCATTGGCATTTACACTAGAATTTTCAAATTCCATTTGGAGCATAGGTCTCTCTTACACATAATAACATTTCCCTGATAATTCATTTTTGTCAGATGAAGGTATTTGGGTACTTTTTCAGCAGAGCCAGTGTGATAAGGTTAAGCAGACTTGGATAGAGACCAGGGTATAGAACATTGAATGAACACTATCAAGACAAAGGACAATGAATAATCAAGATCAACTTGGCAGTGAAGGACCAGTCACTGGCAACAGGAAGCAGGGTTAGAAACATTGGAGGTTAGATTCAATTGATAGATAAGATCAATTACGTTCCAAGGGATTGGGATCTAGCTACAAGAGCAAGATGAAAAACATTTTTAAAATGATGGATCAAGTTGCCAATTTTAGAACAGTAAAAAAAATCCAGGGTGAGGAGCACAGCACCCACAGTGATACCTGCCTCCTCCTTGCCCCAGTGCTGGGCCACAGTTTAACCTCATGCATTCCCAGTTTACCTTCTGCCTCATGGATCTTCATAAATATCTTAGCTCTGAACGTGAACCAAGAGTTTTATTTTCTTATTTAATAAAAAGTTGCAAATTTCCAGGGTAGGAAGAATGTTCATATGCTTTCATATGCTTTGATAAGCATTAATTAGGAAAGACATAAAATGAGCTTCTGCTTGAGTTTACACACATTGATGAAAATTAAAATGACACATTTTCAAGATTTTCATAATATCTACATTTTATATTGCTCATTTATCATGTGATGAGTAAAGTGTTGCCATCTCAACATTTACACAAATCCTTTCAGATTTTATTCCATTATCTTTTCTCTCAATTTTTGTTTTCAATAGTATTTTTCACTCCTTTCCTTTTGATATGGAATTTTCCCAGATAATCCTCTTGAGAAGCAAAGCTTGATAGATGTAAATGTAAAAGGCAATTATGTAGAGTAGAGACAAGTGGGCAAAGAGGTAACACACAATAATCCAGGTACCATTATTCCTTATTGACAACTTGGATCCTTTCTGACAAGGATGACATACTGTGACTTAATCCACTTTCAGTGACCAGCAAAGCAAGATGAATAATAATCAAACTCTGGACCAAGATTTCATGAAATAATAGACCAGAGAAAAGCACAGGTTAACTTAGAGGTATTTTTTCCATTACTATTCACAACACATCATCCCAAGGTAACAGGTGATGAGATGTCAAATCTCCAAACTATCTTTCAGGACAAATAAAACCATCAGATGTTAGACATTGCACAAAATGACATAATCATTGCTCTAATAATTGAACTCCAGTTAAGCTGCCTATATACTCATTACATAACCACTGTGCAGTATTTGCAACAAAGATCATATCATGCTCCAAACACACACACATACACACACACCCTAAACGCAAAACCTCTGTGATATATCCTTTAAATATAATTCTTGCACAGGATCCTTAAGGCAATTGATTTGTTGTGAGGTGGACTGGTTTGAACCATAGCTTCCTTATCTAGGTTAGTCACTTAGTACCTTTAAGCCTCAGTATTCATGTCTATAAAATGGTAGTAATAATACATCATTATTTTCTGTCTGGGTTCAAATAAGAGAATGTATGGGAAAGATAATTGTAAGTGATAAGGTGCTGTACAGATTATTATTACATACAGTAATTAATGTATTCATTACAATTCCATCAGTTAATTCTAAAAAAACCCCTATGGTTAAAAACAAAAATGAAATAACCATTACTTTACCATCAGTTTTATCCATATTCAAATTATAACTATAGTATTGTTACAAATACACTGGAACTTCAGCATCTAAATGTAAGTTACCCCTTCAAAGTAGTTATCTTTGGAGTTTGTATTTAAATGGACATTTATCGAGCGTTTAATACTTATAAGATATTTTGCTAAGTATTTTATAAATATTACTTCAATTAATCCTTACACCATTCTGATGCATAGATATAATTAACCCTATTTTGCAAAGAAATAATTGAAGGGTGAGAGATGTCTCCAAGTTCATGGCATGTTTGCTGGTATAGCTGCTGTCATTATTCAAATTGGGGGGAAATGATTGCATAGGCAAAACCTAAGAAAGTAGTTGTTAATACTATAGTGTGTGTGTCCGGACACAAGAAAGGAGACAGTCTTCTATGTCAGGGAGATAAGAAAGAAAATGGATTGCCAAAATAAGATGCTACATTTTGACTCAAATTTAGAAAACAAATGAGGCAACAAAGATTCAGCAAGGTACTAAGATGGACGGCCTTTAAAGTTAAGCCGAAGAATTTGACCTTAGTTCGTGAGCACTGTAAGTTATTGAATAAGGTAATGCCTTGATGAAACCAGTAATTTGGGAAGACGAGGCTGACAGTGGTTTCTAGGATTTTGAACAATTTAAAAATTTATTCATAGAACTTGAGAATTGATATAATGTTGCAAATATGCATATAAAAGTCAAGGTTCTTTAAAAATATCAATGTACAGTTTTTAACAGATATTTATTTTAATATATTTGAGGCATGTACCATTACTTAATGTGAACATTGGTATGTTTTGATAAATTGAACCTGTCCGAAGCCAACCAATCTTTAGGGCTATTTATTTATTCATGAGCAATTATGTATTTTCCATTTTGGGCCTCTTTCTTATTTTATATTTCATGCCTTTATTTATATTTACTTTTTTATGTTTGTATTATTCTCCCTTTTTTGATGTATACCAAAATACAAGTAGTGAAAAATTAACCATATGAATGGTAAAAGACTGTTTTGTCTTCAGGGAAAATGTATAGAGTTTTCTTTGCAATGGATATACCAAATAAATTAGGAGAAGGGAAACCATGTGTTAGACAAGTAAGGGGAGAATTTATGACTTTGCAGTTGTTTGTGTTGTGTGTGTGTGGAGAGACCCAGAGTCAAAGACAGAGAAAGACAGACACAGAGAGACTGATTTCCTTTCAAATCCAAGGCTTTACAGTTTCTCCCTTAAAGTATGAAAAATCCAGTTGGAGTAACAGTGCAATGGAAAACTTTACATTAACATTGATAATATAGTGTTTTGAAAATAGAAAACATCCATTAAATGGTACTTTACATTGCCCAGTTCTTTTGAATTGATTTTTGTTTACACGGCCTACTTTTCACTTTCATGTATGTATCACTTCTTATATCTTAAATATCTGATAATTACTGTTAAAATTTGTTTTATATCCAGAGACAGATGTTTATGTTCATATTCTTTGTAAATAATTTGGAATATGACAAAACCAATTATAAAAGGAGTACTTTTACTGGAAGTCTAAATGCGAAGAACTGGGGACACATACCTCCAAACTCAATGCTCCATAGAAATTATTGAAAGTATCCATACATTCATAATGGCATGACTACCTCAGATGTGTAAGTAAGAAAGGGTCCTTATATCTTGGAAGACAGAAGCAAATGGCTCTAAATGGTGTTAGAATAAAGCCATTTTAATTGAAATCAAGTTGCCTATATAAGTAGGGAGAAAATGCTGAAGGGAATACATCAATTAATGATTATTGTTTACTTCTGTGTGTGCTGGGGGGGTTACTGGGTGAGGAGTGAAGGGCAAAGGAAGACTAAGAAAAAAAATAAAAAGGTGTTCATGGCAAACACAGCATGTATATAATCCCAGTTATGTTAATATGTTGGTGTTTTCTGTGTGTTTGTGTCCATGTGTGTGTATTTGCACCTGTATGACTGCAGAGATGCATAAGATGGTAGTCCCCCATGTCTGATAGGAAAAGATACCTGAACACCCATGACCTGCCATTAGTCCTGAACTTCTCCCACAGTTATCAGAGGCATACTATGATGATTCAGACCTGAATCTTCCATCACGCCAACAGCTAACCTTATTTGACACTAATATTCTAGATTATTTCAATATGGGAGGTTGTGGGAGTTGGAGGAGAGATGAGAAAAATTCTTAAAATTTTTGAGTGGGAGTTTTAGGTGGAGATTCACTTAGGTGTTGATAGAATAATATGTTTAATTATGAGGGTAAAAAGAGCCACTAATATAATATTAGAAATTAGATAAATAGTTTAAAAAACAAGTCAGGAAGATAATAGTAATAGAATAAAAAACAAAATAAATTTAACAAAAAATAGAAAAGAAGAGATAAAAAAAAACCAAGAAAGTAGAATGCCAGATGCTGGGGGGGAGGGGAAAATGGGGAGTTGTTGTTCACGCTGTATGAAAGTTCAATTATGTAAGATGAAAAGGTTCTAGAAATCTATTGACAATATTGTGCTTATAGTTGACAATACTGTACTGAACACATAAAAATTTGTAAGGTAGATCTCATGTAATGTGTCTTTTACCACAATAAAAAAAAAAAGAGCATTGGACTTCAAATGAAAAATAGTTTCAACATAACAAATCAAAACAAATATGATTGGATTAAAGTCCATTACAAATACAAGGGTATGTAATCACATGCCACACTAGAAATCAATTAATTGTGTGGGCAAAAAGTAAGTAAAGTTTATAAAACTTTCTCCAAAGAATACCGTTCATCCTCATTATTCACAGATTCCGTATTTGCAAATTCACTTACTTAAATTTATTGGTAACCCCAAGATTGATACTTGCAGTACCTTTACAGTTATTCACAGACATGAATAGACCGGCAGAAAATTTGAGTTGTCTGACATGCACTTTTCCAGCTGAGGTCAAACAAGTTTTTCTTGTTTTAATTCTCATACTATAAACAAATGTCCTTTTTGTAGTATAATTAATGCCACATTTTTTGCATTTTTGGTCTTTCTTTTTGGTGGTTTCACTGTTTAAAATGCACCACAAGCATACTGCTGAAGCTAAAAAGGCTGTGATGCTTCTTATGGAGAATACGCCTGTGTTAGATAAGCTTTATCCAGGCATGCATTTTAGAGCTGTTGGTTGTGAGGCCAGTGTTAATAAATCAACACTATATTTTAAGTAAGGTGTCTTTAAACAGAAACACATTAAAGAAGGTTATGTTTTGAATACTTAATGAAAACACTGTGACCAGAGGCTTGTAAGAACCCAATCCGGTAATTCTCCTAGGAGCAATGACTCAGTATTTGCTAATGCAGTGTTCAAGGTGACTTTAATAGAACATAATTACTGTGAATAATGAGAATCGACTATATATATGCATGTGGAAATTTGTACCAAATAATAGAACAATACTATTTTCAGAAACCAATGAAATATTCACACACCTAAAAATATAATGTAAGTCAGAAAAATCTCAATTATTCTAAAATTTTACATCATATGTGTCACAATCTGTTGCTACAATGCAAAAAAAAATAGAAGTTAATAACCAAAGGGCATTCCACAAAATTATACATTGTTTTAAATTAAAAAATATTTTTCTGATACTGCTAAACATTCACTAGACCAAAGAAATTTTAAAAGATTGACAACACAGCATGCTCACAAGGATGTGGAGTAACTGAAACTCTCAACTCATTTCTGGAAAGAATGTAAAATGGTACAACCACACTAAGAAATGTTTCAGTAATTTCTTAGAAAATTAAACATACCTCTACCCTTGACTGAGTAATTGCAATCTTAGTATTTATTGAAGGTATATAAAAACATCTGTCCACAGAAGGACATTTATAAAAATGTTTATAACAAATTTATTTACAACAGTCAAAAACCTATTGTAGGGCTTCACTGGTGGCACAGTGGTTAAGAATCCGCCTGCCAATGCAGGGGACACGGGTTCTAGCCCTGGTCCGGGAAGATCCCACAGGCCACGGAGCAGCTAAGCCCATGTGCCACAACTACTGAGCCTGCACTCTAGAGCCCACGAACCACAGCTACTGAGCCCAAGTGCCACAACTACTGAAGCCCACGCGCCTAGAGCCCATGCTCTGCAACAAGAGAAGCCACCCAATGAGAAGCCCGCTCACCGCAAGTAGAGAAAAGCCCACGCGCAGCAACAAAGACCCAATGCAGCCAAAAATAAATATAAATAAATAAAATTAAAAAAAACAAAAAAACCCTACTGTAAAGAGCCCAGGTGTCCATCAACAGAATAATGACTAAAAAACTGTAGTATATTCATACAATGCATATTCTACATACTCTACGAAGCAATAAAAAGGAAAAAAAATTGATACATGAAACACCATGTATGAATCTCATAAAGGGTGGTTCTATTTATAAGAAGTCCTAAAACAGGCAAGATTGATCTAACATTAAAAAAATTAGACCTGTGGTGGCCTCTAGTCGGGGTGGGGATTGACTGGGAAGGTATATGCAGGAGCATTCTAGAGAGAGTTTATGTATCATGATAGGGATATAGGTTTTTTTGGTGTATATATTTTTCAAATTGTGCAGCTAAGATTTGTGCATTTTTATGTTTGTAAGTATCACCAAATAAGAACTTCTAAAATAATTGTATTATTGATTGGGGAATAAACAGAAAATGGAAGTTTATATTATACTGTTTGTTTTACTTTGGTTATGTTTGAAATTTTCAGTAAAAACCTAAAAACTACTTTTCTTTTTTAAAAAATATTTATTTATTTATTTATTTATTTATTTATGGCTGCATTGGGTCTTTGTTGCTGCACGTGGGCTTTCTCTAGTTGCGGTGAGCAGGGGCTGCTCCTCGTTGAGAAGCATGGACACTAGGCATGCGGGCTTCAGTAGTTATGGCACGTGGGCTCAGTAGTTGTGGCTCGCAGGCTCTAGAGCACAGGCTTAGCAGTTGTGGAACACGGGCTTAGTTGCTCCACGGCATGTGGGATCCTCCTGGACCAGGGTTCGAACCCATGTCCCCTGCACTGGAAGGCAGATTCTTAACCACTGCACCACCAGGGAAGTCCCAAAAGTATTTTTCTTAATAATGTTTGTTTTAAAGAAGATATCAAATCTGAAACTACAGAGCAATTACAAATGAACAACTTATATCAAAACCCTGAAAGTTATTCTGTTCTCTATATCTCATTTTCCAACATCCAACTGGCCAACAAGTTTTACATTTCCTTACTACTTCTCAAGTTGATCCTCTCCCTTCTTTTCCAACTATTACTAACCTAGGCCAAGACTTTATCTTTTCTTACCTGCATTATTGTAGTAAATTTCTAACCTAACTCTTTCTTCACTCTTGCTCCATTTATTCCAGTGTGATCTTTCTAAAGTACAGATCTGACCATGTTATTTCCCTGTTTAAAACCTTTCAAATATGTCCATTTTTCTACATGATAAAGACCAATCTCCTTATCCTTTATAACTGTGTCCATTTCACTGATAACAAATGGCAATCTGCATTGGAGAAATGTCATTTGTTCAGCACATAAATGTAGCAGTTGATGTGTAATGGTGACTGCAGGATTTACCATATACCAAAAATTCCCTAAATTCTGAAAAATGCTTATTAAAGACACTTAAATATAGTACTATAAGGCACTAAATATCTAAGGATCAGCCAACTTGTTAACACTTTCTTCTACACTTGGAAAAATTGTAGATTTTTTTCCCTTTAGCACACACTTAAAATGCAATGTGCATCAATGAAAAAGAATTGGCTTTATAACTTTCATTGCTATAATAGGAAAATATATACCAAATGTCATTACCAGAATCACAACTACTACTGCAGTGAATTCTATGTTATTTTTGCTTCTTGTGTCATTCACTTAAGATTCGAAGTTCCAGATTTCAGCATTCTCTTGGCTAAGCTTGGATCATGTGCTGTACCAGGGATAGGAGACAGTATCTGACCTTCACTTCTCACAGTGATTGATTTTCTACCTCAGAGGGAAGTTTCAAATGATGGGAAACCTAAATAAAACAAAGACCAACATCAATTCATGCCTTAGGTCTTTTGATAATCACTTCAACCATAATAGAAAGATACTATGGTTATTTCCATTTTCAGATGAAGAAACTGAGGCTTAGAGAGGTTAAGTCATTGCCCTAAATATGCCCTAAATAATTATGTGTCTGGCCCTATATTTGAACCTAGGTAATCTTACTCCAGAGAGCAGCCACTGAATATCTCAACAGCAAAATAGTATCAATGTCTTGATATGTATGATGCTTTGAATGTTTTTTCTTCATATTCAGATTTATTGTGTTCATTTGTTGGAATTAGTGCTTATTTTTAAGAATGATCATTTTATTTGTGTATAAAGGAAGCATTTGGCATTTTTAGAAATCTACATGTAAGATATAATGAGTAAAAAAATTCTCTTAGGGGCTCAGAAGTTGAGTCCTGGAGATGTGTACAAAACAAAATTCAATCATTGGAATAATAAAAACTTTGTAGGGCATTTGGAGTGAAGTCAACATTTTCTTGCCTTATTCAATAATGCATGGTAAGAAAAGTGATATTAAGGTGGAAAAACAGCTGTCAATTTGTACAAATAATGTCAAGGGCTGTCTTAATTGAAGAGCGTGTCTTGAGTTTCATCAGTGTTGAAGAGACAACTGGGACATATTTATCCAAGGTTATAAAAACTGAGCCTTAGAAAATCAGAATTGATTTGAATAAAATGTACATCCAGGCCTATGATAGCACAGTTAATGTGAGTGGAAAATGTAATCAAATTGTAAGAAAATTTAAAGAGGAAAAATCAAAAGCATTATAAACACATTGTCATGCACATTCTGTTTGGATTTATCTGTGGTGGGGTATTTATGAGGAAAGAACTCTGAATCTGTCTGAATTTTATCATTTATTTGCATGGTGCTGTATATCCATCTGTGGAAATATTAGCAATGTTTCAAACACATCTAAGCAGAGTAAAGTTGTAACACTAGGAAACTAATTTGTTAATAACCTGATGAACTTCACTATTGTGTATTATGTTCTGTGATGGAGTTCCTGAGATAACTGAACCTTTGGATCTTGAATCAACTACTTTCAATGTGCATGTGGCCTGTGAATTGAGTGGCTTCCTGACACTGGTTCCCATTTCTGAAATTCTATTTCTTTAAATTATATGTTATCTGTTACAGGAATCCTTTATATGGAGCCTTATAGTAATAGAATTTGTAGATGGTTTCTTTGCTTCTAAAATTAGAAGCAATGCTTGCTTCATTTTTTATCATCTGAAGGACAAGATGAACATTTCAAAATTTGTGATAGTGGGGATGATGCCAATTAATTTTCTCTAAATCAGCACTGTCCTGTAGAATGTTTTCAATCATGGAAATTTTCTGTCTCTGTACCTTCCCATACATTAACCACTAGGCACAAATGGCTACTAAGGACTTGAAATGTGACTAAGGGATTAAATTTTTTATGCTATTTAACATGAAGTAATTTGAATATAAATTTAAGTAACACATGTGGCTAATGGCATTGATCAATGCTACTTTCTAATTTTCAAATAAGAAATCTTGTTTTGCAGAGGACAAGAAACCTTCCCCATTCATCAAAAATAGGTCATGGCAATTAAGATGTGTGTTTTACCCTAGTCAGATGAAATGATATTCAATTAATATTTAATATGAAAGATTGGATACAGTATTCCTAAATTTATATCTATACTTTCAAAAGGAAATCATTCAGACTGACAGTGCCTTTAAAAATGTCTTTCTTTCTCACCGCAAAACCCTCAACATTTAACACAATGCTTATCAGGCAGAGTAGACAGAGTAGGCACTTGATAAATATTCATTCAATGGATGAATGATAAAACAAAATTAAATGAATATCAGAAGCACTATTTAAATGGAGCAAACCATTAAATCAGTGGTCAGAAAATGTCCAATGATAGTACAGACTTAAATGCAAATGTTATTCCAGAATTTTGATTTTATTGGAACTATCCAAAACTCAATCCTGTCCATGAATGTTTCAACTAAATCCATTTTGACTGTTTGTTTATTCTTCAATAATGCTCATTTCAGAGCTACTGCATATTGCTTTGGCAACTGTGCAATGCTCATTTTCATTAAACAAATATTTGTTGGACTTGTACCGTCTTCCAGGCACTGTGTTAGAAAGACATTGTGTTGATTAAGGCTGTGAGCTCTGAGTCTGATCTCAGTTGGAATCCTGCCTTTCTGCTTACTGTGTAAGCTTGGGCAAGTTACTTACCCTTGTCATGCCTCAGTTTCTGTTTTTGTAAAATGGGGTAATTATAGGACATGTTCATAGGGTTATTTTGAGGCTTAAGTGGTTTAATGCATGTACAGAATTTAGAATACTCCGCAGTATATAGTAGGCATTTAATAGATGTTAGGTATTAGATGCTGAGGAGTCAGCAATGAAACAAACAGGGTCTACGTCCTTGTAGGGCTTAATTTGGCCCTCAGTATAACAGGAAAACTAGTCCTTGACATTTACTAACTGTGTCCAATGGACCCCTTTTTTTTTTTTTTTGCGGTACGCGGGCCTCTCACTGTTGTGGCCTCTCCCATTGTGGAGCACAGGATCCGGACGCGCAGGCTCAGCGGCCATGGCTGACGGGCCCAGCCGCTCTGCGGCATGTGGGATCTTCCCAGACCGGGGCACAAACCTGTGTCCCCTGCATCGGCAGGCAGACTCTCAACCACTGCGCCACCAGGGAAACCCCAATGGACCCTTTTTATTTGATTTTTTTTTACATTTTACAGGCACTTTAAAAATAATTTACAGAAGTAAGAATAAAGGGACAGTGAAAACCAAGTTCATTAGAAACTTTCATAAGAATTTAAACATAGTAAACTTCTTTGTACCAAGTACAAACATCTTGAAATATGAAAGAATTTTGTCCTATATCTTTTTAGCAAAATTTTATGGGTCAGGTACTTGTATAAAAATATTGAGTGATGAAGTTCTTCCTGTTGAAGGACTGGAAGACAATATCATATTTCCTTTTTGTCTTTAAAAATATATTATTTACTTATGAATTCTTGAATTTGAGAAAATTCAGCTTGAATAATGTCACATGAAGATTACTGTAGTCTGAAATTTCTCTTTTTATATGATTTATTTCACCATCACCTTTAGAGTCTAAAGTGCTGCTATCCATTTCTTTGCATTCGTCTTCTGATTTGTCTAATGACTGTGAGATGCCATCTTCTGTCAATTTTCTTCTCTTTGCCTTTATCGATGGAAAAAAATCCAAATTCATGGTTATGATCAATGTATGGTAAAAACAAACTATAAGGATATTGCACCTGATCTTCTTCTATACTTTACTGAAAGACAATTCAGTACTTTGGAAATACGTTAAGAAAACTGGAAGTTGACAATTTATTTCATTGTTGTATCATTTTCTTGGTGATTGTATTTTCATATTTTATTCTATTTTTATATTTTCTTAGTCTTTTTTCTATTTTCATATTTTATTCTATTTTTATATTTTCTTAGTCTTTTTTCTATTTTCATATTTTCTTGATCTCTTTTGGACATAGTTCATAATTATTGTTGTGTAATCATGAGTAAGATTAAATCATTTCTGGGATGATGAAATATAAACTCTTTCAAGATATTGAAAAAATAAGTTAACTAAGATCCCATAATGTTGTGTTAGATTTATTAAAGTGTCCAATGGATCCACAAGGTAATTTCAAGATAGAATGAGTTTTATTTTTTAAAAAAGTAAAGTTTCTGTTTAATCTTCAGAAGACCTCTAAGAATGAATAGAAGACATGAAATATCAACTCTTACAAATCATTAAGACTGCTCAAAGAAGAAACTCAAAACCAAAAATCTGGTCCAGTCGACCATAATAGTATCTAATGGGTAAGATCCAGAGAGGGAGACAGATGTTAAACAATTGCATAAATTAGATAATATGAAAAGTTATAAATGCACTAAAGAAAACTTTTAATTGCTATGACAGAATAAAACAGGTTTCTTAATTTGAATTGATGTGTCAGGGAGGTTTCCCTGAAGAAGTGAGATAGAATTTATGATCTGAAGGATGAGTAGGAAATAACCTGGTGAAAAGTAGATATAGGAGGATGCCAGCATGAGCCAAGACTCTGAGGCAAGACACAGCGGGACACATTTGAGGAACGGAAGTAAGGATTGTGTGGTTGTGAGCAGAGAGAAAGTGTTCCAGTGACATGAGAGGAAGCTGGAGAGTCAAGCTTCAGCCCAGTCAAAAGAAGCCCTTCTAGGTCATAGTAAAGAGGTTGAATTTTACCCTAAATACAGTGAAAAACCACTACAGGGCACAAAGCATGGAGAAAACATAATCATATTTGCTTTTAAAAGTCACTAAAGAAGTATATGCTCATTAAAAAAAATTAGACAATGCAGAAATGTAGGAAAACAAATAGTGAAAGAGTTCTCTTGAGTCCATGCTGCAATATTAAGTTTGGTGTGTTGTCCCAGGCTCTTTTAATCAATATGCAAGAATGACTACAGATAAGAACAATACTAATATTAACTATGATTATACTCATGATAATCCTCTGAAACTTGCATTCAACATTACATTTTGGACATGTTTCCATGCCAATGTCCATATTGACCTACCTTATCCTGCCAATGGCTGCCTAGCATTTCTTTTTTTTTTTTTATAAAACTTCTTTTTTATATAAATTTATTTTATTTATTTTTATTTTTGGCTGCGTTGGGTCTTCGTTGTTGCATGCAGGCTTTCTCTAGTTGTGGTAAGCGGGGGCTACTCTTTATTGTGATGCGCAGGCTTCTCGTTGTGGGGGCTTCTCTTGTTGTGGAGCACGGGCTCTAGGCGCACTGGCTTCAGTAGTTGTAGCAAGCTGGCTCAGTAGTTTGTAGCTCGCGGGCTCTGGAGCGCAGTCTCAGTAGCTGTGGCACGTGGGCTTAGTTGCTCCGTGACATGTGGGGTCTTCCCAGACCAGGGACCAGGGCTTGAACCCATGTCCTGGGCATTGGCAGGCGGATTCTTAACCACTGCACCACCAGGGAAGCCCGCTAGCATTTCATTGTGAGAATACACCAGCGATTGCCAAAATTTTTCTGAAAAGAGCCAGGCAGTAAATATTTTAGGCTTCACAGCTCAAAAAACCATATATTCTGCTATTGTATAAAAGCAGCCATATACAACGGATAAACAAATGATGGTGGCTATGTTCACAGGTTGTGTATGAAATAGTGTGAGCAGGATTTGGCCTATGGATTGTAGTTTGTCACTCCTGGAACCTAGTACAGTTTATTGATCATAGAATTTATGATCTGAAGGATGAATAGGAATTAACCTGGTGAAAAGTAGGTATAGGAGGATACCAGCATGAGCCAAGACTCTGAGGCAAGAGAGAACTTGACACACTTGAGGAACTGAAGTAAAGATTATGTGGCTGTGAGCAGAGAGAAAGTGTTCCAGTGACATGAGATGAAGCTGGAGAGGCAGAAGAGGGTGCCATTTATTTTTTTAAAATCCCAACTTGTTAAAACTAGATACCCACACATTTTTTTTTAAATTGAAACTTTATAGAAGAGTCTAAAATTAAAAGGAATAATATTTTCTCCACCTTCATTCTGTAGTCCCATTCAACAAATGTAAGCATTTTGCCAGTTTCTATCTTTTAACTCTTTAGGTGGTTATCATTATATTTTTGAATAATATTCTTATATTGTTATTTCTTGATTTAGGCGCATGTCGATTACATAATGCTAAAAAGGTAAAAAAAATGCATGTTGACTTTCTAATGTTAAAAAGAGGAAGGGTTTACTTCATTGTTACTTCCTACCTCCTGTGTTCCTCTCAACATTGTTATATTATTATTTTATTTCTACTGAGGTTTTGTATTATCTACACTTTATTCAGTGACTGTAATGAAGTACTCTGTGCCTTGTTTCTAGGTTAATTCTTTAAAAATTAAAATAACATTATTATGCATTAACATTATTCTGATTCTGTAAGTATATTTACTGCAGAACCAAGTACCGACATCATACTGGCCATATTCCAAATCTGTCTTCTTGTATGTCTTTGACATTATTTTGGGCTAACTCCCAAATTAACAAATACATATGCTGATATATGCACAGAGTATATAAATGACACATACATTAAAAGTACATTTATTTTTCCTCAAACATTTAATGAAATCTTTGCCCTCATTTTAGAAGCCAAAGTTTAAAATAATTTACCTTCTGAATTTGAAAGCCATTATTTCATTACCTTCAAGTATTCGGTGCCACAGCTGGGAAGTCTGAGGTCAGTCTGATGTTCAAAGTAACCTATGGGCATTTTTAAAATTTTAATTTTGGATGCTTTTTTTATGTTTAGCAATTTGAAGGTTTTTAGAATGTTTTAAGGTGTTGGATCCTGTTTTTAAAATTACTACTCTTCATTTAGCACTAGGTAAATATGTGTTAGGGCTTAAACACTGTGTCTTTCTCTATTCTGTGAATTTTAATTTTAAGTTAGACTGAAAATCCATAAAACATAAATGTACAGCTTAATACATTGTTAAAAAGAAAACACTCACTTAACCACTACTCAGGTTAAGAAATACACTGAAAGCAACACAGAAGCACCCCATATGCTCCTTTGCAATCACAGCTCCCCTCCCACTCCACTAAAGTAAACCAGTATTCTATGTTTTATCACAAATCACAATTTTCAAAATGTTTTCCCCACCCAAGTATGCATGAAAACTACAGATTCATTTTTCCCTGTTTTTGAACTTTACATAGATGAAGTCATACAATATGCATTTTGTGCCTGAATTCGGTTACTTAATATTATGTTTGTGAAATTCATCCTTTTAATTCCTACGTAGTCCTCTAATATATTAATGTACCACAATTTACTGATTGATTCTATGACTGATGGGCATTAGGGTATTTCTAGTTTGGGACTCTTACGAATGATGCTGTTATAAATATTATCTTACACACCTTGTGTTGAACATCTGTTCACAGGTCTGTTGAGTGTGACTTTGCTAGATAATAGAATATGCAAATGTTCAACTTCTGCAGGCAAGGTCAAAATGTTTTTCAAAGTTTACACTCCCACTGGAAATATATGGGAATTATATTACTATTGCTCTACATCCTTACCAGCACTTTTTATTGTCAGTTTTCTCTTTTTTCATTTTCTTTCCTTTTCTTTTCTGGCTGTTCTGGTGGATATGTAGCATATTGTGGGGGAAACAGCTGTGTTGGACTTGGTGGGACCAATCTACAGACTATCTGTTGTGTAAAGAAGTAAGAAAAGTTTTACAGGGTTGCAAGGCAAGAAGAAGTTACTCTTGGATGGGCAAATGAGGAATGGCATCCTGGAGAAGGTCATTTGACCAAGAATTGGAAGAAGATAATAGTGATAATCATGAATGTTAAGTAAATTACATCTTTTAAGTAGCGTGGAATGTTTCAAAGGAATAATTCACTGAAGTACCTCAGTGAGAAGCACAGCTGCTTTTCTGTTTTACAGAGAAAATTGAGACTCAGAGAAATGACTCTCCCAAAGGCACACAGCAGAAAAGTGACAGAGTCAGTGTCTTAACCTAGGTGCATGTGCCTACAGAGCTTATACTCTGGAAGGAGAAGTATAGGTAATAAATTTAATTGAAGATTGACTGTATGTGATGATTTATATGTGTTGTGGTTGATTTCACAACAGTCGTACAAGGATTGAGTTGATATCTTGATTTCAGAGCTGAGGAAATTGAGACTCAGACAGTTTAACCTATTTACTTGTTTCACTGTGCTATACTTTCACCTAGGTAAGTAAAAATACCTGAGCAAAGCAGGTAGAGATTACAGCACATTCAACATATTTACTGAGATTGTGTCTTTTAGTGTAAGTTGGATGATTGGCCAAAGCAGAGTGTAAGGTAAAAGTATAGGTTGAAACTATGCTGGTTATGGCTTTGACTACCAAATTAAGAGGTTTTAATACCATTCAGTAGTTAGTTGGGAACCATTAACTTTTGAAAACCTATAAGATAATAACATTTTGTAAAGGTAACTTTGGTGGTGGTGTGTAATATCAGTTGGGGTGTTGAGATTGGATTTTGGAAAACTGGGAAGGAAGCTACTGCCTAAACTCCAGGGAAGAGATAAAGGGGACATGGTGGAAAGGAAAATGGGGATCAAGTGTTACAGAGTAGATCTGTTGCAGAAATAGGAGAGGGAATTCACATCTTCACTCCCTAGTCTGATTCATAGTCTATATTTTCTTTTCTTGAATCAAACACAATTTTAAGTAAAAATTATTGAAAAGGGGAAAGCTATATCAAGTTACTGGTATCTCTGGAAAATTACTTTTTCTACACATATGTCCGAATGGTTCATTTCCCTTGTAATGTGAAGCACTTATGGTAGGAGACGACCACAACATTAATCCAAAAAAAATCCTGAAAAATGTGTATATGTAGGTTCTTTCACACAAGTACAACATTTGGCTATAAAGTTACATACTTAAATGACATCTAAAGGACCAGGAATTAGGGGGTTAGTGTAACGGTACGTGAATCATGAGGAAATGGCTAAGAAGAGCATCTTAATTCTGCAGTGGTCATTCACATAAATAATACTGGACAATTTCCCATCTGTCAAATTCTATGAAGATTTGCCATACCCTTTGCTCAGATGAGTTGTCCTTGAAGTACAGTTAGCATTGTGGTGTGGAATATTAACTGTCTTGCCATGACAGAATGAGTCTAGGCAGCAAGCATCTGATACTGTGAGAGAGAGCCTTATGGTTGGTGAAGATCAAATGTGGCTACAGCTATATCCAGGAGGCAGAATCGCTGCTTAGAGCTGCCAAAACAGGATGCTGAGAACATTTGATTAAACGTCCTGTCAATGAATTTTAATGAAACAGTATAGCAACTAATTAACTTCATTAAGTGTCTCCTTCTGATAAAATAATAATTTAATCAGTTTTGGACACCTATCAGATTTTCCCTTGAAGACACACACACACACACACACACACACACACACGTATAGATACATATATTTTGCAAATATATGTGTATACACATACACATATACATAAATATTGATATATTACTTTATGAACTGTGGTCCATTTAATTATATATTATAATTGAGTTCCAGCTTCATGACAAGAGATGCTATTTCCTATTTCTTAGGATGAGTTTTAATCTAATTTTTGTGGGATTATTGGAATGATGGAATGGATCAACCTATGTGGTTTTCTCAAATATATATTGCTGAGTGCTAACAATGTCCCAGATATTGAGTTAGACAGTGGAATCCAATGAACATACAATCCTTTGTAAAGGTGTATCATCCTGCTCTTGGACTTTATATGGATTTCCCAACAGTCCTTGTGTCCAGACTGAGATTAAGTGATAAGTAATCCTGGAACCTTGATGGCTAGAGGGGGTGGACGAGTTTGGGGCTATCATTTTAAATACCCAGATGGTTTTACTTTATCATTGTGAAAGAAGGTTGCATTTTTACTGGAAGTTAGAAACTTATTTTTTCCAGGTTTATTGAGATATAATTGCCATAAAGCATTGTGTAAGTGTAAGGTGTATATGTTGATTTGATGATTAGTGATGTTGAGCACCTTTTTATGCACCTGCTGGCCATTTGTATGTCTTCTTTGGAATAAATATCCATTCAGTCTCTACCCACGTTTTAATTGGTTGCTTTTTTTGTCATTGAGCTATATGAGGTTTTTTTAACATATTTTGGATATTTAGCTCTTATCGGATGTATGAATTGCAAATATTTTCTCCCATTCCATGGGTTGCCTTTTCATTTTGTTGATGGTTTCCTTTGCTGTGCAGAAGTTTTTTGGTTTGATGTAGTTCCATTGTTTATTTTTGCTTTTGTTGCCTTTGCTGTTGGTGTCAAATCCAAGCAATCATTTTCAGGACCAGTTTCAGGGAGCTTACCCCCTTTGTTTTTCTCTGGGAGGTTTATGGTTTCAGATCTTACATTCAAGTCTTTAATGTATTTTGAGTTGATTTTTGTGTATGCTGTTAAGATAGAGGTCCAATTTCATTATTTTCCATGTAGCTGTCCAGTTTTCCCAGCACCATTTATCGAAGAGACTATACTTCCTAGAAGGCAGATCCTATTTGTTTTTTGTTACTTTTTGAGAAATACATCAGTTGGCATTCGGATTTGAAAACACAACACACAAAAAATTCTATTTGTAATGTGATTAAACTGGATTACCTAAAGTAAAGGATTGTCATCGATGTGGACAAAATTAAACCTGTGTAGATTAAGTTTCCGTTGGGAAACTATTTCTTCATCCTGGACCTTGGAAGAATAAAGGACTTGATTTTGGCTAGAAAAGACATGTCTCTCAAGAAGTTTACTTTTGGGAGGCAGCCATGATTGTATTTGGGTCTGCTCATACTGGTTGCTACATTTTCAGGAATTTTGTGAGCTGGTTAGCATCATGTTGGTAGCTTGGAAAAACACCATGGAAGTCAGCAAATGCTACAAATCAGCCACCTCCCTACCCCGCCCAAAAGAGCCAGCTTTTGAACATTTACCAGCAAACCATGGGAGGCAAGATATCATATGTGGTTAATATTATGGGCTCTGCTACTTCCTTGCTGAGTGATCTTGTGGAATTACTAAATATGTCTGTGCTTTGGTTTCCTCATCTGAAAATGGAAATGATTTTTCTACTTACCACCTAAGATTGCAGTGGATATTAGATTAATCAATAGAAAGCACTTTGAGCTTTATGTATTCTAGACATTGCTTATATATTATATAATGATATTAATAAGTTATTTTTACTATCGTTGAGAGGCAGTAAAGAGGTGTCTGCAACGCTGTAGCAGACAAGGACTCAGAGAGGTGTCCAGTGGCTGTATGGAGTCTGCAGAGAGCTATATGATGTTCAGGTTTAGAGTTCTGTATTATAATTCCGTTTACAAACTCTTAGTCTGTTCTCAGCTTTCATGATGAGGAATTGAGGAAAAGTCTTGTCAGAATTATTGTTTTTATTATCTATTTCTCCCTAACTACAATAAGTTAGGTGAGGGCAGCAATTTTTTTTTTTCGGTACGCGCACCTCTCACTACTGTGGCCTCTCCCGTCGTGGAGCACAGGCTCCGGACGCGCAGGCCCAGCGGCCATGGCTCACCGGCCCAGCCGCTCCGCACGTGAGATCCTCCCGGACTGGGGCACGAGCCCGCGTCCCCTGCATCGGCAGGCGGACTCTCAACCACTGCGCCACCAGGGAAGGAGGGCAGCAATTTTTGCCTTTTTGTTTTGTACTGAATCCCCAACACCTTGAAAAGTGCCTGGCACCCAATAAGTATTTAAAACATATTTGTTGGGTTGTATGAAGAATGAAGAGAAGGGCATACTGCGTGGAGGAACATGGTGAATTATGCAAGCGTGATAGTGAGTAAATCAGTTTGGCTAGAAGATGGGGTAATGAAAAGAAGTAGTGGAGGAATTATATGTGTTAAGATAGTTGCATTATTTCCAACAGTGAAATAAGTCAATGAATACAAACTTGTTTTGGCAGTTTCCAAATATATTTACAGAAAAATAAATGCCTTCAGATGAGTTCAAGCTGTCCATACCATGCTTCAGCTTCACCAGACTGTGTGATAGCTTTTGCCAAATGTTATTTCCTTTGTATCCTTACGCTAGTATTATGTGGTTCTGAATGTATTCAAAGCATCATCTCTGCTGGTTCAGAAGTGTATGTGATCTACAAGGTGAATTAGTTGATAGTTATTGCAGTGTGATTCAACAACATGATGTTAGACTCTTAAAATTTATTTACAGATGTTATTTATTTGTTATTTTTAAAATTCAAATATAGTGGACATCCAATATTATGTTAGTTTCAGGTGTATTATATAGTGGTTTGACATTTGCATGTACTATGAAATGATCACCACAATAAATCTAGTAACTATCTATGCCCATAGAAAGTTATTAGAATATGATTGATCTTATTCTTTATGTAGTATATTACATCCCATGCCTTATTTATTTTATAACTGGAGGTTTGTACCTGTTAATCCTCTTCATCTATTTCACCCCTCCCAACCCACTTCCCTCTGGCAACCATCAGTTTGTTTCCTGTATCTATGAGTCTGTTTTCCTTTGTTTTGTTTGTTTTACTTTTAGATTCTACATATAAGTGACATCATATGGTATCTATCTTTCTGTCTGACTTATTTCACTTAGCATAATAATACCTTCTAGATCCATTAATGTTTTTCACAAATGGCAAGATTTCATTTTTTATGGCTGAGCAGTATTCCATTGTGTGTATATATATATATATATATATATATATATACACACCACATATTCTTTATTCATTCTACTGATGGGCACATGAATTGCTTCTATATCTAAGCTATTGTAAACAATGCAGCAATGAACACTGGTATGCATATATCTTTCAAATTAGTGTTTTTGTTTTCTTCAGATAAATACCCAGAAAAGAAATTACTGGATCATATAATAGTGCTATTTTTAATTTTTTGAGGAAACTTCATAATGTTTTGTATAGTGGCTGCACAAATTTACAGTGCCACCACAGTACACAAGGGTTTCCTATTCTCCACGTCCTCACCAACACTTGTTATTTGTTGTCTTTTTGATAATAGCCATTCTGACAGGTGTAAGGTGGTATCTCATTGTGGCTTTGATTTGCATTTCCCTGATGATCAGGAATATTGAGCATCTTTTCATATACCTGTTGGCCATCTGTATGTCTTGTTTGGAAAAATGTCTATTCAGGTCCTCAGTCCATTTTTTAAAAAAATCTTTTAATCTTTACTTGTAATCTATTTTTAAAATAAATTTATTTATTTATTATTGGCTGCATTGGGTCTTTTTTGCTGTTTGTGGGCTTTGTCTAGTTGCAGTGAGTGGGGGCTACCCTTCGTTGTGGTGCGTGGGCTTCTCATTGTGGTGGCTTCTCTTGTTGTGGAGCATGGGCTCTAGGCATGCGGGCTTCAGTAGTTGTGGCATGCAGGCTCAGTACTTGTGGCTCATGGGCTCTAGAGCACAGGCTCAGTAGTTGTGGTACACGGGCTTAGTTGTTCCGCGGCATGTGGGATCTTCCCAGACCAGGGCTCGAACCCGTGTCTCCTGCATTGACAGGCAGATTCTTAACCACTGCACCACCAGGGAAGTCCCCCTCAGCCCATTTTTAAATCAGGGGTTTGGTTTTTTTGTTTTTGTTTTTGTTTTTGCGGTACGCGGGCCTCTCACTGTTGTGGCCTCTCCCGTTGCGGAGCACAGGCTCCGGACGCGCAGGCTCAGCGGCCATGGCTCACAGGCCCAGCTGCTCCACGGCATGTGGGATCTTCCTGGACCGGGGCACGAACCCGTGTCCCCTGCATCGGCAGGTGGACTCTCAACCACTGCACCACCAGGGAAGCCCGGTTTGGTTTTTTGATGCTGAGTTTTATGAGTTATTTGCATATTCTGGATATTAACTCCTTATCAGATATATAATTTGTAAATATTTTCTCCAATTCAATTATTTGCCTTTTCATTTTGCTGATTGTTTCCTTCATAGTACAAAAACTTTTTAGTCTGATGTAGTCCCATTTGTTTGTTTTTGCTTTTGTTTCCCTTGTCTGAAGAGACAGATTAAAAATATATTGCTAAGACCAATATCAGAGAGTCTATTGTCTATGTTTTGTACTACGAGTTTTATGGTTTCAGGTCTTACACTTAAGCCGTTAAGCCTTTAATTCATTTTGAGTTTATTTTTATATATGGTGTGAGAAAGTAAATCAGTTTGATTCTTTTGCATGTAGTTTTCCAGTTTTCCCAATACCATTTAATGAAGAGGCTGTCTTTTCCCCATTGTATATTCTTACCTCCTTTGTCATATGTTAGTTGACCTCATAAACATGGGTGTGTTTCTGGACTCTCTATTCTGTCCCATTGATCTATTTGTCTTTTTTTGTGCCAGTAACAAACTGTTTTGTTGACTGTAACTCTGTAATATAGTTTCAAATCTGGGAGTGTGATACCTCCAGCTTTGTTCTTCTTTCTCAAGATTGCTTTGGCTATTCAGGGTGTTTTATGTTTCCATATACATTTTAGAGCTATTTGTTCTAGTTCTGTGAAAAATGCCTTTGGTATTTTGATAGGGATTACTTTGAATCTGTAGATTGCCGTGGGTAGTATGGTCATTTTAACAATATTCTTTCAATCCATGAGCACAAGATGTCTTTCCATTTGTGTGTGTTGTGTTAAATTTCTTTCATCAATATCTTAAAGTTTTCAGAGTACAAGTCTAAAGTCTTTTACCTCTTTGTGTAGATTTATTCCTAGATTTTTTTTTTTTTTTTTTGCGGTACGCGGGCCTCTCACTGTTGTGGCCTCTCCCGTTGCGGAGCACAGGCTCCAGACGCGCAGGCTCAGCGGCCATGGCTGACGGGCCTAGCCGCTCCACGGCATGTGGGATCTTCCCGGACCGGGGCACGAACCCGCGTCCCCTGCATTGGCAGGCGGACTCACAACCACTGCGCCACCGGGGAAGCCCATATTCCTAGATATTTTATTCTTTTTGATGAAATTGTCAATGGGATTATTTTCTTAATTTTGCTTTCTGATACCATTGTGGTCAGAAAAGAGGCATGATATGCTTTCAGTCTTCTTAAATTTATGGAGATTTGTTTTATGGCCTAGCATGTGAGTTATCTTGGAGAATGTTCCATGTGCACTTGAAAAGAATGTGTATTCTGCTGCTTTTGAATGCAATATTTGGATTATCTGTACACAGATGTAAATGGGGTGTTAAATTACACTACTATTATTTTGGTACTGTCAATTTATCCCTTTATGTTTGCTAATATTTTCTGTGCCACTGGTGGGTGGTGGCAGGTCCTTACATGGCTGCCTATGTGGTCTGGGGGTCTCAGGGCTGGTGCCAGCCCACTGGTGGGTAGGTAATCCCCTGGTGCTAAGAGAGTAGAAGGAGGATTCCAAAATGTCAGTGGTCAAGCTCTCCAAAATGGCTGCCGCTAGTGTCTCTCTCCCCATGGGGAGGCTCAGCTGCCTCTTGCCTCACTGGCAGGCTCTCCAAGTTGTCTGACACAGGCTCCTTTCAAACTACTGCCTCTGTGCCGGAACTTGGAGTGTGTGAGATTTTGTGCATACCTTTTAAGAGTGGGATCTCTGTTTCCTACAGCCCTCTGGCTCTCCTGAAAATAAGCCCTGCTGGTTTTGAAATACAGACATTTTGGGGACTCATCTTCCCAATGCAAGTCCCTGGGCTGGGGAGCCTGACGTGGGGCTCAGACCCCTCACTCTTTGGGGTGGCCTCCTATGATTGTGATATTCCTCCCATTTGTGTGTCGTTGACCCAGGGGTTTAGGTCTTGACAATACCACATCTCTGCCCTTCCTACCTGTCTTGTCATAATTTCATCGTTAGTCATTAGTTGTAGAAAATCTTTCTGTTAGTCTTCAGGTGGTTCTCATAGATAGTTGCTCTGTAAATAGTTGTAGTTTGGTGTGTCCATGGGAGAAGGTGGATTCAGGGTCTTCCTACTCCACCTTCTTGGCCACCTCCTCTAAAGATAAGTTATTTAAAAGAAGGCAGTAAGTATCCTCTTCTACTTTTTACAGTTCATAACTTACCAAGCATGTTATGTTCATTTCTATATAGAAAAATGGCTTCTCAACATAAGGAGTACTTTCTGATACACAGTACCCTCTTCAGATGGAGTGGGATGCCTTTGGGCTTTTAAGTTCTCTATCGTTTAAACTGTTCAATGGGATAATGGTGTTTTAGAATTTTCAGTTCTTAAGTAGGATATTTTTTGATACACGAAGCATTCCACTCCACCCCCCCAAACCAACATAAACATGTGCGATTATTTATAGAATTTCCATTTGTAATATTTTATATTCCTGTGAGTCAAAACAACACCTCCATCTCCACCTCCATCAGGTATTTAGGCTCTGAAACATCAAAGAGACACACCGAAAGGAAAGAAGAGAAAGAGTTAAAAAGTAAAGAATGTTTTGAGGTCTGGGGGAATTGGCTTCTCTTCCTTGAGCACTGTTCATACCGAGTAATAATGCTAAGAAAAAAATGAAAAGTGTTCTCGCAACTGAACAAAACTTTCTTTTTGGTTTTTATTGTGTAGTTCTCTTTGATTATATTTATTGGATGAGAAAGAACAATATGGCTAAACTTTTCAGAGTGGTCTCTGCACTACCAATGCCCAGTACAAGAGCACTTCCATGACATACACACTGTGCTGGTGGCATTAGTAAGACTTCAGAGCCTAGGCAAATGACTCCCACAAATTCCTGATGGCATGAGGCAACAGCCTTTGGCATGAAATTTAAGTTTTGTCACACTTATCATTTAGAGTATAGGTGATCTGTTGTATGAAGAACTCCACCAGATCAGAAGAATCAATATACAGTCATTGTCTAGTAAGGCATCTTTACAGTGAGGATCTAGAAAGGTCAGGCAGTAAAGGTGGGGGATTTTTTGCACAGATTAATTTCTTTTAAAATGGTCTTCATGGTCATTTCCTAACTGCGTGAGCATCATTTAACCTGTCTTAAAGGTACTTATGTATTGTATAAGAGATGAAATTTTGATTGTTGAGTTTATGATTTTAAAATATTCTTGAAGATCAAAATGTGACTTTACCATGAACTCCTTCAGAAACAGAAATTCAAAGGACAAATTTTAATTTATACCCATTTTCAAGCCTTTAACTGTGAATCTGTTTCCTTTATCAAAGGAAACAAAACACCCAAATATCATTTTTTTAAAACCACTCCAAAAGACTCATATTGAGAGTCATAAAAGAGATATGCACTGGTTTCTGCCAGTATTGACATCTCTTCAGATAATTTCCGAGATGTTTTGAAAGCCGACCTTCCAATCTGTTTTTTACATAGGATTTCTACTGGTAATCACTGTCTTTGTCATCTTATATACAAGAAATCACTTCTTAGCTATTTAGACAGTGTAATTATTTTATAATGTCTAGGCAAAGAGTCCAAAGCTTGATTGTGTTTTATTTTCTCACACCTGGGCTAACTTTCAGTAAACATTGCAGCTAGAGAATGCTAATCAGCCTGGCGGCTGATGGGCTGCCACTATTTAGAGTCACTCAAGTGTTTCTTCAAGTGACAGTGATGCTCAAATATGCTTTGGGTCAACTTATATAAGGTTCATTACTATTCTAACGTTTTACAGTTTAGCTTCTCCATTAGGAATAGATGTATTTTGTCTATTTCTACACTATGCCACCAAACATCTATACAAAGGAATTTTGGATATCCAGTAAACAGAAGTTTTGTCAAATGATACCAAACAGCTGGGCATTTCCACTTATATAAGCACTTCCCATCTTGTAGACAAAGGTCTCTTCTTTAAAAAAAAATTATTGAAGTATAGTTGGTTTACAATGTTGTGTTAGTTTCTGGTGTACAGCAAAGTGATCCAGTTATATATTCTTTTTCAGATTCTTTTCCATTAGAGTTTATTACAAGATTTTGAACAAAGGTCTCTTTTTATGTTTGGTGTCATGTGTTTCTCTTTTAAATTAGAGCACATATTAATAGCAGCTATTTTTATTAGCCTATACAAGAGTAATGAGGGTTGAAAGCAATTTCTTTATGTCTTCTATTTCGATTTGATTCTAGCTGTTACTCAGTGCTTTGCAAAATCCAAGATCCCCTTTGTATCAGTGAATATGGTGGTTACTCACTGAAGAGTAAAGTTTTGCATATTTAAGTAGTTTTTTTTTTCCATAGCCACATTAAAGGCACTGGTTGCTTAAGAAAATCAAGAAGAAAATGATGTGTGCTGATCAAGCTTTGGAACTGGCAGTGGCCAGAACATTAAAGCAAGCAGTGTTAGCAACAGTAAAATAAACTCATACTGAAGGTCTCTTTTACACAGCAGGAAGCACAGCTTTGAGAAATTTGACCCAGGAGGAGACATTATCTTAATATATGAAGAGTTTCAAACAAGTTAATGGAAGCCATGGGCCTTTCTACAATATGTCTCTTATTGCCTCTGTCAGAGACAAAGATCGGCTGTTTCATGTGACTGACCCAGGAAGTAGTATGTAAAGTAATAGGGGTAAAATTTTAGAGTATTTGTGAAAGATACACTTAAAGAAGAAGGCATATACTTTCTTCTATTCAATAGGTATTTATTGGGTACCTAATACATACTGTGCTGAGCACTGTGAGAAGTGAAGCACAGAGAAATGAATACTGAGTGGTTGAGTGCATGAAAGGTATAAAAAGGCATGGTGTGGGATTAGACTGACAAGAATAAAATGTCTGGCTATAAAGTGTAGAGATGCTCCAGTGTTGAACATTGCATACCCAGATTGTTCATCAGTCTTTTCTCAGTTTAGCACTTTCTATTTTTCTAACATTTTCCCATTTCTTCCTTATTTAGCTTGAGAGTCACTTCATTAACCCACTGGGCCATGGTTTAGCCAGGATACATTCACCATGGCTTTATAATCTCAAATAACAGGCTCATGCAAATTCTCCTTGGCAGGAGTTAGTAGATGTATTATGATCCTCAAAAGCCATTTAGTAAGTGTGAAACAGTTGATGTTACCATAGATTTTCATGCATTGGTCATAAAGGATATAGGAACCAAGCAACACAGGCTCTGCTGTGAAGATTAGGCTGAATGTCAAGGTTGAGATATTGTTTCTTTTACAGATGAGAAGGTGGTTTTGTAATGGAGTAGACAGAAGAGTCATTGGTATAGAGTGGTATAGATACCTAACACTCCCTATAAAAGATGTTCTAAATAATTTAGCTTCACAGCCTATGGCCTGTCAACTGAGAGAGTAAGGAGATAAGACAAGGAGAAGAAAAACACAGAAAATTAGGCAGCAGAATACAGATACACATATATCTGATTCTTTTCAATAGAGTTATTTTCAATATATTTTATAAAGTGTTCTATGATAAATTTTACCATGAAATATATAAAGTTTCTTCCTTACAGGAAATATTGAGGGAACCATAACATAAATATGTTTCCTTTCCACTCTGCACTGCCCATGGGTAATTCAAACAAATTTGAAGAGAAGTTACATCTTCAGTGAATAAAGTAAACACTAATGTTATATTCTGTCAAATCTAAATTTCAATTTGGGCTAAGTGACGGAGAAATTAGCTCTGTGATTTTGGATCTTTACTTTAAATCTGTATTTCCTAGCCTGGAGATGTGGCAAGTTAGGAATGAGGTCAGCAGTATGCATAACCAGGGTTATCTGCGGACTGCAAGGGATTGTTCCGTAACATTCTCTCTGATCAATTCTCAAATGGTGCAGGAGCTGCTTACTGATCCTCTGCATGCTTTGAAGACCATGGATTCCATCAAGGGCTTGTAAAATTTCTGAAACCTCACAGGTAGAATCTGGGCCAAAGGCAACCAAAGGGCCAGAGAAATGATTGGTGTTGCGTTGATTTCTCTATAGGATAGTAACATTTTATGGACTTCTATCTTAGCATTGTTAGAAGAGCAATAACTAAGATGCTATTAAGAATTAACTTAAATAGACCAAAAAGTTGATATAGTTATCAATCTCCACAGTATTTTGAGGGACAATATCTGTACTTACATGGGATTAATATATTTTTTCCATACTGTTCCATGATTACTTCACATAGACATTTCTCACTGTTGCTATGAAACATTATTGAATTCATTATATGTATCTTTCCTTATTGACAGCTACCCATCCAATCCATCTATCTTCCTAGGTTCTTGGTGCTAATGAATTTTATTTCACTGAATTATCACATACAAGATAAATATTAATATATGCTCCACCTTATACATGAGGAAACTGAGGTTTCGGAATAAAAGGTTTGCACAAGGTCACAGAGTGGGGAAAGGCTGAGATTTTGTAGATTTATTTGACTCTAATACTCATCTGTACCTCTGATCTCCATACAGTCCTACAATCATTTCTCTTATTTGCCCCATCTGTTCATTCTCCACACAAATAATAGGTTGTTTTAACACACTAATTTGACCAAATCATTTTCATTCTTAAAAAGTCCTTGAGGGAGTTCCCTGGCGGTCCAGTGGTTAGGACTTGGCACTTTCACTGCTGAGGGCACAGGTTCGATCCTTGGTTGGGGAACTAAGATCCTGCAAGCCTGCACAGTGTGACCCCCCAAAAAAGTCCTTAAATGGTTTCCTTTTGCCAACAGATGAATTTTAAAGCCAAGTTCTTACCTTTCCTCTTCTAATTAAACCTTTGAAGATTGAGATGAGAGACTGGTATGTCACACCTCACACAGATATTGCTACAGCTGTACAAACTTCTTGCCACTTTCTGGTATGCCGTGTTCTTTCTCAACCTGCTGCTTCTTTGCTATTCCCTGTTCCTGCACCTTCACCATTCTCATTTCTAGGGACATCCCTAAACACCTCAGTCTCCATTCAACAGATGTCACATGTTCTTTCACATATGCAAGTCTTTGAACTCGGTATATTCTTTGCTAGCAGTGCCCCTTCTCATTCTCTGGGTGACAAATTTCTACTGTTCCTTCAAGAATCAACTTATATGCTACCTCATCATGAAAGTCTTTCTAGATATTTCCTTCAAATATTGCCACTCTGTAGTACAACATAACACATAGACTACAATGTAAATTGTGTCTCCGGAACTAATACAGAGAGACATAGCCTTGCTGACCTTCTCTACTGACATAAGAATACACCATCCTCTGGGTTCCCATAGCAATTTGGACATACTTAACTTTGTTTATTTTTTGTCCTACTATGTGATTACTTGTTTAAAAATTGGTCTGCTTTCCTTTGTACATTGAGCTTTTTTGTTTTGCAGTACGCGGGCCTCTCACTGTTGTGGGCCTCTCGTGTTGCGGAGCACAGGCTCCGGACGCGCAGGCTCAGCGGCCATGGCTCATGGGCCCAGCCGCTCACGGCACATGGGATCTTCCCGGACCAGGGCACGAACCCGTGTCCCCTGCATCGGCAGGCGGACTCTCAACCACTGCACCACCAGGGAAGCCCACGTTGAGCTTTTTCAGGTAGGCACTGAGACGTAACACTTTTTTTTTAAAATTTTATTGAAGTATAGTTGATTTACAATGTTGTGTTAATTTCCACTGTACAGCAAAGTGATTAAGTTATACACATATATATTCCTTTTCATATTCTTTTCCATTATGGTTTATCACAGGATATTGAATATAGTTCCCTATGCTTTACAGTAGGACCTTGTTGTTTATCCATTCTCTACATACTAGTTTGCATCTGCTAATCCCAAACTCCCAATCCATCCCTCCCCCACCCTCTTTCCCCTTGGCAACCACAAGTCTCTTCTCTATGTCTGTGACTCTGTTTCTGTTTCATAGCTATGTTCATTTGTGTCGTATTTTAGATTCCACATATGAGTGATATCATACAGCATTTGTCTATCTCTTTCTGACTTACTTTGCTTAGTATGATAATCTCTAGGTCAATCCATGTTGCTGCAAATGACATTATTTCATTCTTTTTTATGGCTGAGTAATAGTCCACATATATATGTGGAACACTCTGTATTTGTTATACTGCTTAGCACAAGGCTTGGCATATTGTTATGGCATGAATAAACGTACAGAATGAATCTTTAACTTCAAATTCAGACAGTGAAGGAGGCTCAGCCTCAAGTGGACTTCGATTCATAAAAAGAAGTTTCAGAAAAGTAAAATGCATTTTATAAGCTTTCTGAAAATAAAATTACAGAATGTATTCACAAATTATCTGATATATATACACTATACAAACACTTGAAGGGGTAAGCCAAAATTAAGATGAATGGATGAACTAATGAATGAACAAACATATAAAACAAGTCTCCCTTAAGTATCCTGTAACATTGAGAAACTAGTATCACCTCTTTTCACATATCCATTCAGCCATTCAGAAACATTCAGGTTTTTTTTCACGTTATCTGAAGCCTAAGGTTAACAAATCATTTGATAAAATGACAGATCCAGACTCTTCCCACAGTCTTCATTAGCCACTTGTCCCACTTAATGGCTAAGAATGAACTTCTAGTGAATGGGAAGTTTTCACTTGACCAATAGGAGCGCAAGCAAAAGGCAAAAGCCAACAGACAATTTAGCAATCCCTTGAGTCCTTTATGATGAGTCTGGTTCTGGAACTGCCAACCTATGAAAAAAGAATAATAATTGGGGCCACTTACCGGCTTTTGAGTGCTGTTGTCAGATTTAATGAGAATCTTGTATAGTCTTCAAGATCCTTTCAAGTAACACTTCTGCAAAATGCTCAAAGGAATGTGGCTCTCTAGTCTTTGAGAGAAAGATTACACATTTCCATTTAAGAGTTAATATGAAACTATATAATTGGAAAGGAAAACTCCATAGATTATAATCAAATCCCAGGTGAATTCATTGTAATTATATTTAATTCATCAAATGACAAGAAATTTAATAAAGACTAGGACCTGGCATCTCTCCTGAATAGAGAAAGATTCTGATCAGTCTAGGTTTTGCATTTTTCTTTCCTCACTTTAAATTTCAAATAGGAAAACTGAAAATTAATAGATTTGACCTGAGATCCACTGTGAAGACAGAGGTTCTGAAATTTTGTGTGTCTTACTTTAAGGAATCCATGGTTCATTTAAAGTGATATACTGGAAGTCTATTCAGAGTCACCTTCCAATGTCCTAATGTTGGTTATTGTTGGGGAAATGAAGTCTGGGTATCTCACAAAGAGTTTTTATTATAGTCAAAGAAAAAGATACCTAAAATGTGTTTTCACAATTAGGAAAATTAAGAAAAAATACCGATTCCACATTGATGAATTCTATTTAATTAAACCTTGTGATACCTACATCTACATATTGGCTTAGGTACTTTCCCTTTCAGGAAATATCCTCATGCTGCCTCTTGTCTGGTCAAATCACATTCAAAAAGATCCAGCTCAGCTACCTTATCATCTTCCTTTATTAAGCCTTTCATAGCCATGATCAGAGCATAGACTTTCAGAGTTGGAATGAACTATATATACCATCCATGATAGCCATAGCTTTCATTTAATAAATGAAGTGATTACAAGAAAAGAAAATGGATTTTTGTAGGTCATACAACTAATCAGTAACAAAACTAGAAATGGAAAACTCCTTCTGCCTACTTGACTGGTGCTCTATTCAATATACCACCCATTCCTCCCAATGACTTTTCTCTCATTTGAAATCCTGCAGTCACTTTCTGCAACTCATTTGACAAGGCAGTCATGAACTGCCTTGTCACTTCTCTTATAGTTGTATTTTTAAGTCATTGTTTCATCTTCACATCGATAATTCCCTTTTCTTTGTTGATGATAACTCTTTTATTGCAAACTACTTAAGAACCAGGACTATATCCTTCCTTGTTTGTGCCCTTTCTTCAGGATGTATCAACAAGCAGGTGCATATTACATAGAAATTCAGTGTCAGCCTAATTTTGATTTAATATTTTCAAAGAGGTAGCCACTAACTTTCTAGGATGGTGGCTGTGTGGAAGTACTTACATTTAAGGTTGCACAAAATATTTTCTTGCAGAAAGAGAAACACTTTAAAATATTATCTGAGCTTATTTAGATAGGGAAAATTTATCTTTTAAAGTAAATAGGTATACTTTTTGCTTTATGAGTTTCCACTCTATGAACAGATATACAAATAAGTAGGTTCCATTAATTGATATTTACAGCTCATCTTCCTCCTTTTCCTAATAGTACTGCAATTCTATATAAGATGCACATTTTATTAATTGCTTCAGACTTAGAGGTTGCTGTTGAGCTGAACTTTCAAATATAATGAAACCCTGTCATTTGAAGAAGTATGCTAAAATAGCCATTTTACATGGTTTAGGCCTCATATGCATTCTCTATTGAATGGTTCTTGCTTTCCTGAAAGTAAAATCTAGGTTCTTGCAATTAGTTACTGCATCTTTTATTTAGTCTAAATTAGTGAAAAGAAATGCTTCATTTAGAAAAACCAGTATGTTTCTACAAAACACCTGCTTGTTTGTATTTTAAATTATGTAACTATTTAATTTTTCATGGTAGCTTCGTATTTCCTCAAGCATGCTTCCTCTATTTTATATGTTTGATAAAATCAGTTCAGGGATAAAGGTGAGGTTGTACATTGGTGATTCTCAGAGCTGAAATTCAACTTATTAAATAGCAATGCAGTATCCATGACCTGATTAAAAAAGAACAAAATCAATGAATAACGGTAAATTAAACACAGTGCATACCTCTTCAGCTAGTTTAACCAACTTTCTGAGGTTCAGACCTAGAGTTATTGCCAACTAACATTCGACTAGAAGAAAAATTATATTAATGAATAAAATGGTTTCTTATTCTGTCAAAGGGGGGTAGATGTTGATAGAAAGTAAATAAAAAAGAGAGAATGTATGTGTCCTTGTATCTGTTCATTAAAGTTCTGTCATTCACAAAGAATTTGAGGTAACATGTTCCATAGCCACATTTGATTGCATGTAGCAGGAACTCACTATGATGGACGTACCCTAAGTTGACCCCTAATGAATCGCACCCTTAAATAATACCCTCCCCTTGAGTGCAGCAGGACCTGTAACTTGCTATTAACCAATATAGTATGGCAAAGATGATGGGATGCCTCGCATTATATCAGCCTACATCTTAGTAGCCAGGAGCAAGAAATTCTCTTCTCAATCTTGAAGAATCAAATATCCATGCTGTGAATTGCCCATGGAGTAGACCATGTGGCAGAGAAATGTGAGGGCTCTAGGAACTCAGAATGTCCCCTGACCTACAACTAGCAAAAAATAGGAATGTCAGCTCTACAGCTACAAGGAACTGAGTTGTTTCAGCAACATAATTGGGAAGAGAGCTCCTAGCTACAGAATGGAATGCAGCCTGGCCAACTCCTTGACTGTTGCTTTTGAGATGCTGAGGAAAAGTTGTATTTAAGTTAGATTCAGACTCCTGACCTACAGAACTATAAAATTATGTGTGTGTTTTGAGGCTGCTACGTTTGTGGCAATATGTTGTTCAGTAATAGAAAACTACTGATTTCATTTAACTTACTGCAACAATATGGTGGTTCTTTGTGGACCAGGACAGGAATTCAAAAGTTGGCAAGGACTGAAATTTATGTGGGAACTCGTAACGCTTATTCATAGGTCCTCTTCTTCCCTCTGGGTTTATCCTCTGTTCTGTGATCTACTGAATAGCTTCCATGACAACTTGAGCTTGCAACAGGTCAATTCTGGTCAAATCTCAGATTTACTCACATGCTTTAAGCTGTGGCTTTCACCAGTAACTGTCTCAATTAACTTTTCCTTTTGTTCTTTTAAATTTCAATTGTAAGTTTCGATTCCCAAGCAAGAAATTCCCCTGAGCTATCTCATCTTTTCATATCAGGTTGTACCTTAATTCATCACCTAGTCTGTGGATTGGCAGCTGTTGTGTCAAGGGTCTCTCTGTGGTCTAATTAGCCAGAAGATAATGAGTAAGTGGGTAAAAATCATATCCATCAATGGTTTTGCCTTGAGGGCCTATGTACTGGGTAGTTTCCTTTAGAAGGAGTTGAGAGTAGACCAGTGGTAAACTTGAAAGCTCTAGTAGATATGATTGAAAGGGTCATAAAATATTTAGGGATAATGGATTATATATCAAGTTACAGACTGAACTCACTTCTCTATGCTAAATTTCATATAATGAAATGTAAGAAGACATAATACAAAGAAACAAATAATGACTCCATACAACAATGCTGGAAGACAAGAGAGCCATTAGGAGATCACATATTTGGAAAGATTCAAAGAGAAAGAGAAAGAGAGAGAGAGAGAGAGCGAGAGAGAGCGAGAGAGAGAGAGAAGAGAAGAGAGAGAGAGCGTGTAAACGAGAATAGATATATTAAAATCTATAGTATAGATTCTATGTATGGACAGCTAAGTGAATGCTTCCCCTTCATACTTGTGCTCTGCAGTGGACGAGAGCTCTATTTTCCTTCTCCTTTGAATTGTCTGCTCATTTTTTCTATTGGACTAATTCTATTTTCTTATTGAGTTACAACAGTTCTTTATATATTAGATCAGTAAGATTTTGTCATATATGTTTTAAACATTTTCCAAGTTTATTATTTGCCTTTAATTAGTTCTATACAATGTTTTCAACTAATAGCATTAATAACAGCTACTACTTCTAAGAATAAGTAGATAAAATATACACGTTGATATTTAGGGTTTATGTAGCTCAACTTAGAGATCTTTTTCTTTGTGGTTTCTGTTTTTGCTTGTATGCTTGGAAATGTTTTTTCCAACTTGAGATCATATAAACAGTAACTTATTTTTTCTATTTAGTTCTTTTGATTTATGGTTTAATTATCCATATATTTTTAATGAATCTAGAATTTATTTTGGTATGTGGTACATTTATCATGTTTATATACTACTACATAAACATACATTTATATATAATATATAATGATTCTTAAAAATCAATCGGTCCATAACACCTTAAAAAACCCCATCCTTGTGATTTTAAGTCATTTTTATTATATACATAATTCTTGTAAGAATGAAGATTTGGGGAGTATTTCTTATTGTCTTCTTTCATTTGTCTATTATTTTGTATTTTTGCAAAGTATTCTGGGTTTTTTTAAGATCACCTGCAACTTTTTTCAGGTTTATTGAGGTATAATTGACAAAATTGTAATATATTTTAAGTGTACAACGTGATTTGATATATGTATGTATTGTAAAAGGATTCTGACCATTGAGTTAATTAATGAGTTAACACATTAATTACTTCACATACCCTTTTATTGGTTAAAAAAAAAGTTGACATCTACTCTCTTTGCAAATTTCAATTATACAATACAGTATTAGACTATAGTCACCATGTCATATATTAGATCCTCAGCTCATTCAACTTATAACTAAAAATTTGTACCCTTTTGCCAGCCTCCACCATTCCAGTCCCTGGCAACTGCAACCATCATTCTATTTTCCTTTTCTATGAGTTTGACATTTTTTCCCTTTTTTTCCAGACTCCACATGTAAGTGATACTGTGCATTATCTGTCTTTCTCTTTCTGGCTTGTTTCACTGAGCATAATGCCCTGCAGGTTCATTCCATGTTGTTGCAAACGGCAGTACTTACTTCTTTTTTAAGGCTGAATAATATTCATTCATAGACCCATCTATCGATCGATAGTTATATAGATATGTATCACATTTTCTGTATTTATCTGTCAGTAGAAACAAATTTTTACAAACCTTGGCTATTGTGAATAATGCTGCAATGAACGTGGATATACAGATATCTCTTTAAGATAGTGATTTCATTTCTTTTGAATATATACCCAGAAGTGGGATTGCTGGATCATGTGGTAGTTCTACTTTTAATTTCTTAAGGACACTCCAATCTGTTTTCCATAGTGGCTGCATCAATTTGCATTCCCTCTAACAGCTACAAGAGTTCCCTTTTCTCCATATCCGTACCAGCATTTCTTATCGCTTGTCTTTTGGATAACAGATTTCATAACAACTATGAGGTGACATCTCACTGTGGTTTAATTTGCACTTCCCTGATGATTAGTGATATTGAGCCTTTTTCATGTACCTGTTGGCCATTTTTATGTCTCCTTTGGAAAAATAACTATTTGGATCATTTGCCCATTTTTAATTGGTTTATTATTATTCCTTATATATTTTGGATATTAACCACTTATCAGATATATGGTCTGCATATGTTTTCTGTCATTTAGTAGGCTGCATTGTGCCTGCCTGGGATGGGAGGGTGCTATGATCAGAGTGTAGCTGCACCTCTCTCCCTTCTAATATGGTTCTTCTCCATCTGTGTGGTCCAGGGCTGGGGGATACTTTGACCTCACCCCTGGGTTCTGCGATTTTCACAAAGGTGTCTTGTGTATGGATAGTTGCTAGTTGATCTTGTGAGGGGGGCCAAAGTTGAGAACAATCTATGTCACCACCTTGATGACCTATACTTATTTATTTATGATTTCCTGTGATCTGTCATATTCTGATAGTGATATGCACAATCTCCCCTGCACTTCACTTGGCATTTTTTCTTTCTTTCTTTCTTTTGTTCATTCATTCCTTTCTTTCTTCCTTCCTATGTTTCTTTTTTTAATTCAGTTGAGAAGAACTTCTGGCTTTTGTATACTTTCATGTTATGATAGCACATAGAGCCCCATAATTGTTCATTTTTCATTAGAGATAATATACTTTATTGATATAAATTAATGTTTTAATTCCAGTTAGCACTGTGCCTAATTTTTTTCCTTGTGTTGATTGCCTGAAATATTGCTGCCCATTGTTGTGTGTGTGTGTGTGTGTGTGTGTGTGTGTGTGTGTGGCCTTTCTACATCTTATTGTCACTGTTTCTCTTGTAAGTAGCTCATTAATGGATAAAACAACTGAGAGCCTGAGAATATTTTTCTTTTAATAAGAAATTTAATTAATTTTCATTTATCATCACTAATACTATGTTTGATTTTACTTCTTCCATCTTCTTATAAAGCTCTCTGTTTTTTATCATTTCTTGTTGTTTTTATTCCCACTTAGTTTTTTATAGACTATTTCTATTTATTATTATTTTCTGCAGTGATTTAAAGGACAGACATTCTGCTTTTAATTCCAGAAGTAGTTATCACAAAGCTTTTCAAAGCATTCTCAAATTTATATTGAACTTGCAAGAAAGCAAAAAAATAAAACAATGTTTTTATTGCCCATTTTAGAAAAGCAGTTAATCACTTTTATTAACCCCCTTTCTCCATTTCCCCAGTCTTTTATTTATTCTGTGATTATCACTTTTTTTTTACAGAGAGCATCTCTTTCAAAGATTAAAATATCAGATTTATAACCATATTTAGAAAAAAATATTTATACTCAGTCCCATATATTTAATTGGATCCTATGCTTAATACACAGATCCTTCTAGAGACAATTTTCTCAGTTTATAGTTCTTGAATGATTCTTTTTTCATTCTTCCGGCAAGGTATTCAAGTTATTTTTTTCAGGAAGTGTAATTTCTGAAAGTTTGAATGTCCGATTATGCCACTCTTCTGCTCCTATCCCTCCAGGCATTTCCCATCTCACTCAGAGTAAAAGCCACGAGGCTCTCTGACCTACAAGGCCCTCTATGATCTGACCCCCTCTACCTCTGATCTCATCACCTGCCCTCCTATCCTTTTCTCACAGTGTTTCAGTCACACTGTCTCCCTTGCTGTTCCTTAAACACACTAGTCATGGTCCTGTCTCATGTTTTTTTCTCTCACTGTTCCCTATGACTGGGATGATCTTCCCCAGAGATCTCATTGCTTTCTCCCTCACTTAATTCTGATCTTTACTCACATGAGAGCATATCAGAGAAATCTTCATTTCCATTCTGTATAAAATAACAATTCCCCATCCTTCACTCTGGTATACACTTATGTTCTTGCACTGCTTTACTTTCCCTTACAGCACTTACACTACTTGACATCATTTGTTTGTTGTCTATCTCCCTCCACTGCAAGTAGAGTCCATAAGAGCAGGGACATTATCTGCCAATTTCACTGAGGTATTGTTAGTGTCTAGGACAGTAACTGACATATGATAGGGTCACAGTAAATATGTGTTGAATAAAAATGTTAAGTGAATTGCTTTCCATGGCCTCCACACAGGAGGGGCAACTTGACTTAGATGGAGGATTTGGGGCAATCTCTTGAGCAATCCTTGGCAGGATGCTTTGATGCTAAACCCATTCAAGTTTTATCATGATGAAACAGAGAGTTTGGAAGGAGGCTACTATTTCAACTTACGTAATTTCTTTGATAAAAAATCAAACATTCACTCAGTAAACAACTAATGAACTTACGCTAGGGGCTGGGTGGTATTTTATCACTGAAGACACAGAAATTAATTTGATACTATCTCTGTCCTCAAGGAATTCACATTTTAGCAGGAAAGATAAACCCTTTACATCAATAATATTAATAAAATAATAAGTGCAAAGTTCAGAGGAGCGAAAATGTGCAAGTAAAATTTGAATTTCAGTATGAGAATTTAGAGGAAGATGAATTCCCTTCTAACTATGTGATTAGGGAGCTCCAGTGTGGAGTGTGGCGTAAAAAAAACAGAAACTTGTTTTTAATCCTAGTGGAGAGGCCTCATGAAAGCCACTGAATGCTCTGGTGTATTACTTAACTCATTTATAAAATTGTCATAGAAATACTTAAGCATCCAATCCCCCCAACATATTTCTCTAAATGCAGTGCACTGTTCTTCATTCACCTTCACATATGTTCTGATTAAGGAATTGCGTGAGCTACTTAATTTTTTTCAATTATACTTGACTTAATTTCATGATGGTGGTGGTGTGCTATAATCCAATTATCTTATCTTAAATTTTACCACTAGTCATTATTAATTAAGCAAGCACATACTTCTTTTCCACAAACCAAATATGAATCTTATTGTTTAAATGGCTATATTTTAGCCCCTCTCTTGGAATCTCCAAAGGACTGCCTCATAAGCATGCGCAAACCAGTCTGTTACCTGTCACCAACATGTGGCTGTGCAATATACCTGGTTGTTTGTCTCTTGCTCTGACACCCATTTGTCCACACCTGCTGCATATGGGTCCACTTGGAGAAATCTTACACAGGCCTTGACCAGTTGTGAGAAAAATCAATGATTATACTAAGGATGCTGAATGTAGGTGTTTTTTTTTTAGTCCTCAGGGTGGCAGAACATGTCTTGATTCTGTGGGGAAACGTTGTTATAATTTGTTACTGGAACCTGACGCTGCTCTGCTTGTACCTAGCTTCTCAGTTTCCTTTCAAATTTGTATCTACTCTTTTTCTCAACCCTTGCCCAAATCACGAGCAGTTTTCTCATGAAAATATGTACCATAAATATCTGGTCCTCCTAACACGAGGAGCTCAAAGCAGCCCATAGATCTGGACCATAACTGTATGCCTTACTAACATGTATTTCTTCCTTATTTTTCTTCTGACATTCTTCCCCATTCAACCCCTTCCTCCTCTACCCATAACAGTCAAATGGTCCCAATTTGTTGAGATACTAATGGAGTGTAGAAGTATAGTGTCTAGTTAACAAGGCCCCAGCTCAGTGAGAAAAAAATTAAAATGTCCTTTGTCTGGAAAATCACAAGATATAATGATATTTACAAAAGTGTCAAGACGTATCCTTCATGGCTATCAAGGTGCATTTTTGGTTGTTGTTGTTGTTCTCAACAGTCTCATCATCAGAGTCAATTCAACATTAATTCACATCTCTGAGACTAATTGGTACTACTCTATAATCATTGATAATCTCATTTGTCAAATTGAAACAAATTTGCTTGAGGTATTAAGCAAGGCGTATTTAAAGTAACACGAGCTACTGAACAGGAAGAAAAAAATCACAGTGGACTAACACAGCAGGAATTTCTTACCCATGTCAAGGGCAAAACAAGTGTTACTGATGGGCAGGGAGTTCTCCTTACAAGCAGTCATTCAGAGCTCCTGACGTCTTCAGTCTTCAATCCTTCAATCTAGAGTATATTCTGATTACAGTGCAAAGTATCAGGATTCTGAAGTTCTTCTCAGGTCATGAGGACATGTCTAAAGACACTGTGTCCCATTTAATCAATGTCCTTTCCTTCCTTTATTTCCTGTAAGAAATATTTATTGAGGGTCTGCAGTGTGCCAGGTACTGGGCTAGGTGCTGAGGATAAAAGCTTTAAACAGACAATAAGTCACTGTCTTCATTGAGTTTTATAGTTGGAAAATGACTGACATTAAAAGAAATAATTTCCAAATTACTTAAAAGACATCATTATTTAATTACTGGTGATGATTGATATGAAAAATAAATACATGTGAATGTATAAGAAAAGACATATGGCCTTCTTTGGAGAAGTGATATTTGCATTGGAATGGCAGGCAGTGTCCCAGACAGGAAAAATGCAGATGTGCAGCATGTGGGTGTCTGGAAGGTAGTTAACAAAAGGTAGAATCAGCTACAAAATGAGATTAAAAATAAAGGTAGGGAGGTAATAGAGATTTTGTTCTTTACCCTGAATTCAATTAAAATCACTAAAGAGTTTTCAACAAGATGGTGATTTAGTGAGATTTACAGAGATCATTCTGACTGCTGTTTGGAAGAAGAAACTGATGTGTGTAGGGGGAGAATGAAGTTTGGGAGCACAGTTAGGAGACAGATGCAGTCATTCTGGTGAGACAGGTTGGTTGGCTAGACTTGGGCAGTATGACTCAAGGTACATTTAGAATGTGGTTTAGAGCTTTTGGTGGTCGTTTGACAATAAGGATATGTCAGAGAAGAAGGATTCAAGGTTGAGTGACAGGTTTATGGCTTCCACAACTAGATAGATAGGAGGGACAGCAAATTAAATTCAGTTTGGGCCATACTGAGCTTGGAAGAAATCAGATTGGAGTTACTGAGCCCTCAGTTCAACATACGTGTCAGTAGCTCAGAAAAAAAAGTGCCAAGTTAGAGAAAGATTGGGGAGTCATCAACATATATATGTGCTATTTAATGCTTCAACACTGAATGAGGTCACCTAGAAAAAGGGTGATCATAGCATTTATGGTCCAAACCCAGACTCTTTTGAGAGTTAAAGGGGACACTATTAAGAATTATGCCAGGATGGCAAGCATAAACCAGAATTGTCCTGTGTCAACCATGGTTGTCCTTGGCAAATATTTAAAGGTCAAACAGAGAAAGTAACAGAAAGTGCAGTCAGTAAGAAGGGAGGAAAGCCAAGGAAGTATAGTGTCTCAGAAGCCAAATGCTGCTGCAAGGTCAACTGATTCCCCACGAATAAGTCAAGTTCTTTGTTGTATGCTTCCACAGTGCCCTGTTCATTTTATTCATTGCACTTATTATCACTGCAATTATATGATTTAATTGATATCTGTCTTTCTATTCTGGAAGGGAGTCCCTGGCATATGGTTTTCAATCAACAAATATTTATTGAACAAATGAAGGAAGAATGATGAAACAAAAATATCCACTGAATTTAGCCAAACAGAGATCATCAGTGCTCTTCTCATAAACAGTTTAGATGAAGTAGTGGGGAACTGAGTCAATTTGCATTGAGAAGAGAAGTGAATGGGAGGTGAGATAGGGAAGACAGTAAAAATTGGTAACTCTTTCAGGAAGTTTGGCTGTGAGCCATTGGCTTAATGGATACCTGTTCTAAGTGGGTTGATTGTCCCTTTGGGTCCTGGGAAATGTCAGTTTTTTTTTTTTTGAAAGAGACTTCACTAGATAAGGGCAGACATGCCTCATTTATGAGCTTTTATATGGCTATAAGGTGGTTCCATATATATTATATATTTTGCCTAGAGTTTGCATAGGTCCCTTAAGAATATAATATTTTAATTTAAGATATAATAAAGGATTTCTACTGTATCAAAAAACATGTTTAGGGAAAGTATTTTAAGGGCCATGTATTTTATGTCTGTTCCACCTGATACCTCACATCCTATACTGAAAGCAAGTGAAATCGCCAGAAAGTTGCATGATTTGGCTAGTCCTTTGTCAGACAATAAGGGATTTTATTCCCTCTGTGCTCACTAATGGCAGTTTGGAGTAATAATAGCTGTGTGGATTTTAACTCCCTTTTTCTCTGATAACATCACTGTTGAGGATAATTTATTTCATATTAGTCAGTGTCTCCTATATCAAACACTTCATAATCTATTTCTCTTTGAATTTAGTGCTGGAAAAACTGTACCTCTAGAGGAATGTTAGTATTTCTTCTTTCCTCTAACAGGATCTTTTAGATCCAGCTGTGTCTCCTTTCTTCCATGTCTGTCAGGAAACACAACTGAACTTGTGGTCAGCACAATTTTAGCTTCCATTTTTTTGTTTGTTTTTCTATTCCTGTTTTATTAGAGATTTTGTTTTTGTGAAATTTGCCTAAATCCTCTGTTTGGACTTCTGTTTTTGTCTTTTTTTTTTAATTTATTTTATTGAAGTATTGTTGATATACAATGTTGTGTCAGCTTCTGGTATAGAGCAAAGTGATTCAGTTATACCTATATATAATAGTTTGCATCAGCTAATCTCAGACTCCCACTCCATCCTTCACCCATGCCCTCTCACCCTTGGCAACCACAAGTCTGTTCTCTAGGTCTGTGATTCTGTTTCTGCTTCATAGATAGGTTCATTTGTGTCATATTTTAGATTCCACATTTAAGTGATATTATATGGTATTTGTCTTTCTCTGTCTGACTTACTTCACTTAGTATTATAATCTCTAGGTCCATCCATGTTGCTGCAAATGGCATTATTTCATTCCTTTTTATGGCTGAGTAGTATTCCATTGTGTGTATATGTGTGTGTGTGTGTACATCATATTGTCTTTATTTTATTTTTTTAACATCTTTATTGGAGTATAATTGCTTTACAATGTTGTGTTAGTTGCTGCTGTATAACAAAGTGAATCAGCTATACGTATACCTATATCCCCATATCCCCTCCCTCTTGCGTCTCCCTCCCACCCTCCCTACCCCACCCCTCTAGGTGGCCACAAAGCATCAAGCTGATCTTCCTGTGCTATGCGGCTGCTTCCCACTAGCTATCTATTTTATATTTGGTAGTGTATATATGTCAATGCTACTCTCTCACTTCGTCCCATCTTACCCTTCCCCCTCCCTGTGATTGAACCATTGAACCTGAATGAGATCCTTGCTGGGGAGAGTAATCTTGGTTGTAGGTTTTTCCCTTTCATCACTTTAAATATGTCCTGCCACTCCCTTCTGGCTTGCAGAGTTTCTGCTGAATGATCAGCTGTTAACCTTATGGGGATTCCCTTGTATGTTATTTGTTGCTTTTCCCTTGCTGCTTTTAATATTTTTTCTTGGTATTTAATTTTTGATATTTTGATTAACATGTGTCTTGGCATGTTTCTCCTTGGATTTATCCTGTATGGGAATCTCTGTGCTTCCTGGACTTGATTGACTATTTCCTTTCCCATGTTAGGGAAGTTTTCAACTAAAATCTCTTCAAATATTTTCTCAGACACTTTCTTTTTCTCTTCTTCTTCTGGGACCCCTATAATTTGAATGCTGGTGTGTTTAATGTTGTCCCAGAGGTCTCTGATACTGTCCTCAATTCTTTTCATTCTTTTTTCTTTATTCTGCTCTGTGGAAGTTATTTCCACTGTTTTATCTTCCAGGTCACTTATTCGTTCTTCTGCCTCAGTTATTCTGCTATTGATTCCTTCTAGAGAATTTTTAATTTCATGTATTGCATTGTTTATCATTGTTTCTTTGCTCTTTAGTTTTTCTTGGTCCTTGTTAAATGTTTCTCATATTTTCTTCATTCTATTTCCAAGATTTTGGATCATCTTTACTATCATTACTCTGAATTCTCTTTCAGGGAGACGGCCTATTTCCTCTTCATTTGTTTGATCTGGTGGGTTTTTACTTTGCTCCTTCACCTGCTGCGTATTTCTCTGTTTTCTCATTTTGCTTATCTTACTGTGTTTGGGGTCTCCTTTTTGCAGGCTGCAGGTTTATAGTTCCTATTGTTTTTGGTGTCAGTCCCCAGTGGGTGAGGTTGGTTCAGTGGCTTGTATAGGCTTCCTGGTGGAGGGGACTCGTCCCTGTGTTCTGGTGGGTGGGGGACTGTATCTTATCTTTCTGGTGGGCAGGGCTGCATCCGGTGGTGTGTTTTGGGCTGTCTGTGAACTTAGTATGACTTTAGGCAGCCTCTCTGCTAATGGGTGGGGTTGTGTTCCTGTCTTGGTAGTTGTTTGGCATGGGGCTTCCAGCACTGGAGCTTGAGGGCTGTTGAGTGGAGCTGGGTCTTAGTGTTGAGATGGAGATCTCTCGGAGAGCTCTCGCCAATTGATATTACGTGGGGCTGGGATGTCTCTGGTGGTCTAGTGTCCTGGACTCGGCTCTCCCACCTCAGAGGCTCAGGCCTGACACCTGGCCAGAGCACCAAGACCCTGCCAGCCACATGGCTCAGAAGAAAAGGAAGGAAAAAAATAATAATAAAATAAAATAATAAAAAAAATAAAAATAAAGAAGAGAGCAACCAAACCAATAAACAATTCCACCAATGATAATAAGTATTAAAACTGGACTAAGATAAACACAAAAATCAGAACCAAGTCAGTCACAGACAGCAAACCCCAAGTCTACAGTTGCTCCCAACGTCCACCACCTCAGTTTTGGGAACATTTGTTTTCTGTTCAGGTGTTCCACAGATGCAGGGTTCATCAAGTTGATTGTGGGGGTTTAGTCTGCTTTTCCTGAGGCTGCTGGGAGAAATTTTCCTTTCTCTTCTTTGTTCGTGCAGCTCCTGGGGTTCAGCTTTGGTTTTGGCCCTGCCTCTGCGTGTAGGTCGCCCTCAGGCATCTGTTCCCCACACAGATGGGAAGGGATTAAAGCAGCGGCTGATTCGGCCTCCCTTGCTCACTCAGGCCAGGGAGAGGGAGGGGTACAGTAGTCATAATTGGAATGTGGGGTGAGCCTGCAGCGGCAGAGGCCAGCATGACATTGCAACAATCTGAGGTGTTCCGTGTGTTCTCCTGGGGCAGTTGTCCCTGGATCTCAGGACCCTGGCAGTGGTGGGCTGCACAGGCTCCCAGGACAGTGTGGGTAGTGACCTGTGTTTGCACACAGGATTGTTGGTGGCAGCAACAGCAGTGTTAGCATTTCATGCCCATCTCTGATATCTGAGCTGATAGTCACAGCTCGCCTCTGTCTCTGGAGCTCGCTTAAGCAGTGCTCTGCCTTCTTTGGGCACACAGGGAAGGAATTCCCTCTCCTCTCACACCCCAAAACAAAGGTCTCTTGCCTCTTAGGCAGGTCCAGACCTTTTACTGGACTCCCTCCTGGCTAGCTGTGGTGCACCAGCCCCCTTCAGGCTGTGTTCACACAGCCAACCCCAGTCCTCTCCCTGGGGTCTGACCTCCGAAGCCCGAGCCTCAGCTCCCAGCCCCCACCCACCCCGGCGGGTGAGCAGACAACCCTCTCAGGCTGGTGAGTGCTGTCGGCACTGATCCTCTGTGCGGGAATCTCTCCGCTTTGCCCTCTGCACCCCTGTTGCTGCGCTCTCCTCCATGGCTCCGAAGCTTCCCCCCTTGCAACCCCCCCATCTCCACCAGTGAAGGGGCTTCCTAGTGTGTGGAAACCTTTCCTCCTTCACAGCTCCCTCCCACTGGTGTGGGTCCCATCCCTATTCTTTTGTCTCTGTTTTTTCTTTTTTCTTTTGCCCTACCCAGGTACTTGGGGTGTTTCTTGCCTTTTGGGAAGCCTGAGGTCTTCTGCTGGCGTTCAGTAGGTGTTCTGTAGGAGTTGTTCCACATGTAGATGTATTTCTGATGTATTTGTAGGGAAGAATGTGATCTCCGCGTCTTACTCCTCCATCATCTTGAAGGTCTCTTCTGTCTTATTCAATTAGCTATCTCTCTCCCTCACCTCAAATAAAATTACAGGGTCATCATTGCCAGGAAAAACTGAATGATAGGCAAGAAAGCAATGTAACTGTTACAGATGATATTCATTATTAGGAATTTAAAAGTGAATTACACATATATACACACACACATAAATGTATATGTATATGCATGTGTGTGTATGATGGAAAGATAATTTCACATTTTCCAGTTATTTTCCAAATAGGTATTACTGTCCTTGAAGCTAACCACCTGCAATTTGCTGAAACAGTCACTTACCAAGTCATGTGATCTCATATAATTTCTGCTAGTCCCTTCTCCACCTTGTGGGTTTTACAAATATCTCTGAAAAAATAACCAAATAAAAACCAAACAAAGAAACAAAAAAAAAAGAAGAAACATACTACTTCTCATTGGGTATACATACGAGAATATAATTATGTGCATGTATAATGTAAATTGATTTCCCCTAAATAAGTCAAGCCAATATCTGCAAAAAAAGAGGTTCCAGTAGAATATGACAGTGTATAGCTGGGTAAACAGAGCACATTCTCTTCTTTAGGGATATATCAGGGCCTTACGATGGTTTGCAGTTCAAGTCAATACAAATTACTGCTTTACCCAGCTATCAATTTATTGTAATTCCAAGGACAATGTGATATTATATTTTGTTATTTCTTTTAAAATATTTATTTTTGTGTTGACAGTCTTAGGCCAACATCAAAAATTGCTTCTCTATCTTTAAATCACTATTTATAACGAAGGTATCTTTGTTTTTTTTATTTTTAAATCTCCTTGTATTCAATTAACAGAATATTAATAGAAACTGTCAGTTTCTTAGCTCTTTATACCACTGTCTGTCTAGTTGTTCACCAAAACACTACATTTAGATATTGTCCTGCTAGATTACCTCCATTAAGTACTTTGGTATTTTGCAGACAACTAATTAACCTTTTGAACCTCATTAAGGAATAGTAAGGAGGAAGACAATTACTGAGTCTGGAATTTGGTCAGACTACTGAGGCTAATACATTATTATTAGGAAAGAAAAAAAAAACAACCCTTAATCTTTTAAATGACTACAGATGATCAGAACATACAGTGTTAAATATTTGTTTAAGAGAACCCATATCTGGAGGAGAGGGGTCCAACAAAGGGCCAGGTCACAGACTCTGCCTAACCCAGAGGACAATGGCCGCCTCAAATTCACTAACTCCAATCCTTGCTACAGTGGCTACAATGACACTTTCTTGCATTGATATAACACTTCACAGTTTTCAGAATGCTGTCACCTACATTATTTCAGTTGATCCTTGGAACATTTCCTTGAGGTACATGGCTCAATATTATCATCTTTATTTGAGAGACAAATAAGGTGCCAAAAGAATAAATGATGTCTAAAGTATCACGAAGCTATCTAGTGTTGGAGCCTGGATTCAAACGATTCCCCCCACTGCAGTTTTTCTGACAACGCAACTTGATGGTTGTGTATTATTAACCAAGGATCCTCTCTGAACTCAGTCTAGTCACTTTTCCTTTATAAGCCTCAGTCATGTTTTCTCTGAATTCACTAAGGGGTGGCATTAGGACATCTATGAGGACTGTTTTTAGCTCTGATGGTCTGCAGATCTTTGCAAAGTACACACTCTTGGCCTCTTGAGATTCATCAGGCCCTAGAACATAAGATGTGGCTTGCTTTTTCTTTCTCTTCCAGAAAGTTCCTGATGATTGCCACCCTGAGTGACCTGCTAAACTCCTGTTATGAGAAAAATGTATTGCCTAAACATATCCCCAGAAAGAACAATATGAGCACACCTATAAAATTTGGCAATCAAATCTTTACTATTAACTACCTAAAGAGCCATGTGCTCAGAATTGAAGCAGGGAAAAGAGTAGAAATTAAGAAGCTTGTTCTCTAGATGGGGAACCCAGTTAAACTGAGAAGTTGCAATTTTCTTTTAATCCTCATAAATTGTAACTTGTTGAGAGATGAGAGAGTGGAAAGGGCTGAGGAAAGAGAGAGGAGGGCATAGGCATAGGAGAGATGAGGAGGCATACGTGTGTGGTACCAAAATGAGCTGAGATTAAGAGAAAAAATTGTGCTGTACTATGTAAAAGGAGGTAGAAGACCCACTTAGAAGGGACTAGCAAAGCAGAAATAGGAGACAAAAGTAGTTACCCACAGCTTACTAGGATAGGAAATGAGGAGTTGACTGTCAGGCCTGTGACAGAGGAAAGGGGAAACTGTCTCCGTACTCTGAAGTTTGGGAATTTGGGGAACTAGATTTTGTTTAGTTGCCAGATTTAGCAAATAAAATTACAGGATGTTCAGTTAAATTGGAATTTTGTAAAAAAACTAAATACGTTTTTAGTGCATCTTCCCTGCAATATTTGAGAAAAATTTATATTCAGCAATCATTTGCTGTTTATCTGAAATTCAAGTTTAACTAGTTGCCTTGTATTTTTTTTTTTAATCTGGCAACCCTATTAACAGGCGGAATGTTACCTAAGAGCACTACTGTTGGGAGGAGATAAAGCAGTCCCCAAAATATTGTAGCAGATGGTGGGGCAGGGAGGAGGGTGGTGAGTACCACCCTCTCCAGCCTCCAGTTTTAAGTTCCATCACATGGAGACCTTGAAGACAGTACTTATTTTACCAGGACTTAGTATCCTCTTTTTAATATATTGTGACACTAAATCAGTCTCGTTGGGGCATTCTGAGTATTAAATAAGTATACACACATACAGACACATGCACACGTGAATATAGGGATACATAGACATTTCATATAGTTACATATGTAAAATATATGTAAACAGTCCCTGGAATATGGCAGTCGTTCAATAAATTTTAACCATTGTTATCCAAATATCTTGTGATATGAGCTTTCTCCTGGGTAACACCCAGGAATGGTTTCTGGAACACATGACAATTTCCTGATGATCCCATATATTTGAGGGACAAGCCAGAACTTCCAGCAGTCATATGGACAGATACTATTTTAATTTGGGAATTAAAAGGAAGTGTGAACTTAAAACTTGATGATATCTGAGTTATTCATTCTTTCTGGGCTAACAATATTGATTAATTTATTCCTTCCTTCATCCACCCATTCAACAAACATTCATTTAGCAGGTAGTATAGTACCTGGTACATGATGATTGCTCAGTATATTAGTCCTTACCATGGGATCATTTTTAAGTATTATGAAGGCCATTTGCTAAGAGAGTAGATGACAGGGTTTATATCTGACCTAGTCAGGAGTACCAAGAAAGTGATATTTTAGCTAAGCTTTTGAAGCATGAATAAAAATAAGCCAGTCAAAGTTTAGTGGGAAGAATATTCTGAGCATAAAAAAAGGGTATGTAAAGACCTAGATGTGGGAAATAAGGTATATTTCTGGTACCCGCAAGAACCCCAGTCTAGGGGAAGTAGAGAAAGCAGATCGGAAATTTCGTAGAATGAAGTGAAGACTCAGGTCGTGCAAGGTCTTGTAGGTGTGTTAAGATTTGGGGACTTTTTGCCAAAAATCAGAGAGAAAAAATAAGTAGAGTGACAGTATCAGGTCTTTGTTTCCAAAAGATCCCTCTAGCTGCTGGGAGAGTGACTTGCAGTATATCTGTGGCATCTGAATTATATGTATTAAGATGTTAAATATATTACATACTTGTCATTCTGCTTTCCTTAGCCTGACCTTGAAGAACTTATGCAATGTGCTTCCAGCTTAAGTTACCTTCAACCCATTCAATAAAACCTCTCTCTGGAACACCTGTCCCCAAGCTTGATGTGTGTCTGTCTGACCCATGAATTGGAGCTGTGCTCAGAGCCACCTTTGCCATGAGCCCATTCCGGTGCCTCTCAACTACAAGTGATAGCTTGCTTTGAGTTCTCAGAAAACAGGTTTCACCTCTTTTTTCTTTTTTATTTATTTATTTATTTATACATATACATGTGTCTATTCTTTTTCAAATTCTTTTCCCATTTAGGTTATTACAGAGTACTGAGCAGAGTTCCCTGTGCTATACAGTAGGTCCTTGTTGGTTATCTATTTTAAATATAGCAATATGTTATACATGTCAATCCCAAACTCCCAATCTATCCCTCCTCTCACACTTCTCCCCTGGTAACCATAAATTCATTCTCTAAGGCTGTGAGTCTGCCTCTATTTTGTAAATAAGTTCATTTGTAACCTTTTTTTAGATTCCACATATAAGCAATATCATATGATATTTGTCTTTCTTTGTCTGACTTACTTCTCTTAGTCTGATAATCTCTAGGTCCATCCATGTTGCTGCAAATGGCATATTTCATTCTATTTATGGCCAAGTAATATTTCATTGTATATATGTACCACATCTTCTTTATCCATTCCTCTGTTGATGGACATTTAGGTTGCTTCCATGTCTTGGCTACTGTAAATAGTACTGCAATGAACATTGGGTACATGTATCTTTTCGAATTATGGTTTTCTCCAGATATATGCCCAGGAGTGGGATTGCTGGATCATATGGTAGCTCTGTTTGCAGTTTCTTAAAGAACCTCCATACTGTTCTCCATAGTGGTTGTACCACTTTACATTCCCTCCAACAGTGTAGGAGGGTTCCCTTTTCTCCACATCCTCTCCAGTAATTACTGTTTGTAGATTTTTTGATGATGGCCATTCTGACTGGTGTGAGGTGATATCTCATTGTAGTTTTAATTTGCATTTGTCTAATAATTAGTGATGTTGAGCATCTTTTCATGTGTCTCTTGGCCATCTGTATGTCTTCTTTAGAGAAATGTGTATTTAGTTCTTCTGCCCATTTTTTGATTGGGTTGTTTGTTTATTCTTTTGATATTGAGCCACATGAGCTGTTTGTAAATTTTGGAGACTAATCCCTTGTCGGTTGCATCGTTTGCAAATATTTTCTTAAGTAGTATATTCTAGATTTAAAATCCATTCTTAGGGCTTCCCTGGTGGCGCAGTGGTTGGGAGTCTGCCTGCTGATGTGGGGGACACGGGTTCGTGCCCCGGTCCGGGAGGATCCCACATGCCGCGGAGCGGCTGGGCCCGTGAGCCATGGCCACTGAGCCTGCGCGTCTGGAGCCCGTGCTCCACAATGGGAGAGGCCACAACAGTGAGAGGCCCGTGTACCGCTAAAAAAAAAAAAAAAAATCCATTCTTAGCTCTCTCACTGGACTGTCAGTTCCTTGAAGGCAATCACTGGTGTCCTCTATCAACCTCCTAGATGTGCTATGCACAGTACAATTTGTGTCAAAAATAAGTGAGTAAATACTTATTCTCTAAGCAAATGAATACAAGTAAATAAATAAATAAAAGGCTGAATTGGTATGATTTATTTCAAATCTCAGTGCCGTCTATTACTGATCATTTTATTTTAGCAAGGCTAAGTTGTATTACTTTTAATTTGTAATAACTCTGAGACTTTGAGACTAAAAGAATGATTTTTTTCTTTTTTAAAAAATTTAAAAAAATTTTATGCAATTTTTAAAGGTTACTTTCCATTTACAGTTATTACAAAATATTGGCTATATTTCCCGTGTTGTACAGTACATCCTTGAGCCTATCTTCATCTTTTTAAAGGACTATTTTGTTTTTGCCTGAAAAGTACCACTTTCTATTCGGAGGTTCTATCCATTTGCTTACTGGACAGAACAAGAGAAATTGTCTAATCTCTCCCACACACGCACAGGTATAATCTTTAAAGCTGCTAAAAGAATGGAATAGTGCAATGTGTAATCGTCTGTCCTAGATTCAAGTGCCAGATAAGTAGCTATCATGTAGAAACTAACTTTCGTTAAGGCTTTAGTAAACCAGATCTATAATTCTACAGGAGAGAGAAAATTTTGATATTCATGAAGTTATGTGCTATGTACCCTTTCACTGTCAAACTCATCGTCCTATCACAGACACATACATCATCATCATCACCATCATCCTTTTCCATCATCCACAGCTGAAGTGACAGCTTATTTCCATGCTCAAAATTGTGTGTTCCTTTCTGAGTTTACTGTTATCTTCTGGAGACTACATATCAAAGGATGAAGGAAAGGACATCAGGCCATCCCTCTGGAAGCCTGCACCTCTCAGTAGGACATTTCCAACTATAAGTGTAAGATGCTAGGAAGAATGTTTGAACACCTACTACTTTCCAGACCTCCTTAATAGGAATTAATGGAGAGGGGAGATAGAAATGATTATGTGTAACTCCTATTATCCAGATGCTTAGTATCTAGTCTTCTTGAGATATGTTGATATCTATAATTTTAATCTGTAACTTATGAAAGACAGCTGGGACTTACGTTGTTCGTATTATCCTTCTCCCTCCCCGTGCCCTTTGGGGATGATAGTGTATAATTCTCACTTCTAAGTCTGGTCCAGCAGATGAAAGTTTTGAGGTAGTTTCTCCATGGGATTACCATACCAAGACATGCATTGAGTTCTCTAAACCAATTTGTCAAAGATTTAAAAAAATAAGTTAACCATCTAAAGTTATCTCCCAAAATGAAGAAGGTCAAAGACAGCATGTCACTCTAACTAGGACCAGCAATTCACAACTGATGTTTCTCTGATATGCCAAAACCATTTTAGCATCTTACCCAGATCATAAATAACTTGATGAGTAATATGATAAAAAGGAAACATAGAGACCATTACTTGGCTGAAAAATTAGGTTCAAGGATAATGTGTCCCAACTTGAAATGAGAATTACCTTTTTCCTCCAACGTAATATCTGGAGCCAGATTTATATATGAATATGTAACTCAAAATGACAGCAACTTTTTTTTAACCTCTTCATATATTGTAAATGAGATCCACATGTTTGTATCAAATGTAGTAAAATCTACATGTCATATCTCACAACATTTTAAAAAATGCCTAAACGTTTTTCTGACTCAAGTGCAACTTGTTGTCAGTGTAGGGAACTCTACTGGCGGTCTGTCCATACACATTGTAGAGGACTTCGCCTCTTCATCTGAGTTGCAATATGTTTAAAAACAAAAAGCATTCCTAGACACCATGTGTTTTACCATCTAATAGACAGTGGATAATTAGATATGAAAGGTATGGTTATAACATCAACAGGACTAGAAACGTAAAGTGAGGGAAACAGGTAATATTAGGAGATTTTAGCTTAATGTAAAAAGGCTTTCTTGAATTTGGATTTCCTAGATTCTGTTAGAAGAGAGCAGTGGTGAAGGATTATGACTAGAGGCTCTATCGTATGTAGAATAGGTTACTGGAGAGCTTGTGCAGAGCCTTGACTGAGAGCAGTGTTACAGGATGTGGTTTAGAGAACATGTTGCAGGAAAGAGAAAAGTAGATCCAACTGCTCAAATATGGCAAGCTGAAGTGGGAGGTCCTTAGACATACAAGCAGAAGAAACATTGTAGTCCTACTGTAGACCTTCCAGAAGTTCAGCAAATATTGGAGAAAACATCATTTTTTTTTTTTGCCAGACACTTCACATGCATTGACTCATATTGACTCATTTAGTGTTCTCAAAAACCCCAGGTAGTATTATTGTAACGATTATACAGGTGGAGAGGCCAAGATGCAGAAAATGGTGTAAGATCATAGCAGGGCTGGAATTGAAACCCAAGCTTGTTTTATTCTAATGCCCTTATGCTTTCCAGTCTAACACACTGACTCTCAGCACTTATGGCATGTTATTTTGAATAACCCTTAATGGTTACATTTCTTGGTTAAGGGTAGAATTTTTTTGAAAATCAGTTCTAAAAAATACGGTAGATGGCAATATGGCTTTTGGTAAACAATAACAACAAAACAAAACAAGGCATCATCAGAAGGTACTAAACACATGTGCATCCAAAACTGGTTCTAAGGTCTGTAATTTTTTAATTTATTTTATTTTTAATTGAAGTATAGTTAATTTACAATGTTGTGTTAGTTTCAAGTGTAACTTGAAACTTTGTAATCAGCAAAGTGATTCAGTTATACATAAATATATATATGTATATTTTTTGAGATTTTTTTCCATTATTGGTTATTACAAGATATTGAACATAGGACAATAAGGACCTACTGCATAGAACAGGGAACTATACTGAGGTCTGTAATTTAAGAACTACCATACGATAGTATGGTAGCAATCCCACTACTGGGCATATACCCTGAGAAAACCATAATTCAAAAAGAGTCATGTACCACGATGTTCATTGCAACTCTATTTACAATAGCCAGGACATGGAAGCAACCTAAGGGTCCATCGACAGATGAATGGTTAAAGAAGATGTGGCACATATATACAATGGAATATTACTCAGCCATAAAAGGAAACGAAATTGAGTTATTTGTAGTGAGGTGGATGGACCTAGAGTCTGTCATACAGAGTGAAGTAAGTCAGAAAGAGAAAAACAAATACTGTATGCTAACACATATATATGGAATCTACAAAAAAAAATAATAAAATGGTTCTGAAGAACCTAGGGGGCAGGACAGGAATAATGACACAGACATAGAGAATGAACTTGAGGACATGGGGAGTGGGAAGGGTAAGCTGGGACGAAGTGAGAGAGTGGTGTGGACATATATACACTACCAAATGTTAAATAGATAGCTAGTGGGAAGCAGCTGCATAGCACAGGGAGATCAGCTCGGTGCTTTGTGGCCACCTAGGGTGGGATAGGGAGGGTGGGAGGGAGACGTAAGAGGGAGGAGCTATGGGGATATATGTATATGTATAGCTGATTCACTTTGTTATAAAACAGAAACTAACACACCATTGTAAAGCAATTATACTCCAATAAAGATGTTAAAAAATTAGAAAATATACAGCTGGGCAAGTACAGGGCTTGTAGGCCTGCAGGTGCAGCCCAAAAGGTATCTTTTCAGAAATGCTTATTATGTATCTGCAATCCTATGAGAACATTTAGCAAATTGAGGCTTGTAATGCTCAATAGTACTAATCAATCACTCAGTCACACTTAGGTGACTGCTAATTAGTTGCAGCAGATAAGCAGGCATAAGCACAAAGAGTAGACCACTTGTTTAGCTACAAAGGGGAAACAAAAACAGAAGAAAAGCTTCTGTATAAATCGTCCAGATTGATATTGATTAATCAGGCAGCAGGAAAAAAGGTTTTCAACACATAATGGTGAGTACAGGTATGTCTAAATATATGCAACTGTAGGTCCAATATTTAAGTGGGATTATACCTGTCCCTGTGCTCTCTCCAAAGACAGCTTATTTGGATGCCAGGGGCACCTCCATGGGAAAGAGGGACATGATAATCTTTCTGACACTTGCAGGAGGAATGCTTTTTTAAATTATTCAAAATTAAGATAATTCTGGATCTTCTTTTGTTTCTTTCCTCTCCCTGTGGTTTCCACGTTGAAGTAGGTTTAATATAATGTCTCATCATCTTTTCACTTTTTACATTATTCATGCAAGTCAAACAGTTATTCACAACCAGTCGTCTCTTGGGGAAGACTGGGGCAAGAAGGTAGAGCAGGCAGGAAGTTACCACTAGAGTTTCAAGAGCTCTGAGTAAGGTGTGGGTGTGGGTGCTTTACTGAGCAACAAAACCACAAGAGTAAGTTTCTTTCAAGTCTCAATATTTACTCCATAGAGAAAGTGACAATAGTCCTTCAAGGAGCTAGATCCTGGAGCATAACTTCCAAATCTAATCTAGCCTAACAGTTTAAGGAAAAGGAAAATTGTTTCAATAGACATTTCATACAGTGCAATCAATATCCAGTCTGTGTGAAAGCAACAATTGTTAACTGGTTTTCAGAGAAGAGCGTGCATCATACTCAGGCTGATTAGATTGTTTTGACTGACCAGGGCATTCATTCATTTTGATCTTTTTCACTAAATGGTCAAGTCAGTGAAAATAAGGTACGTGGTATGGTACGGTACGTAGTGGTACATACCTGGGTTTATTATTCAAGTTCCACCACCTACTTGCCAGGTGATATTGAGTAATTGACTTTAAACTCCAAGTCTCAGTTTCCTCACCTTTAAAATCCTAATAATAGAATCTGACTGTAAGGGTTAAATTAGATGAGGTATACAAAGGTCCTACTAGAGTACCTGGCACATACAGATGCTCAATAAAAATCAGCCTCCCCATTCTTTCCTCAGCCCACTGGGTGTTTATGGACACAAACATAAATGGATTAAAGAGTTTCATATTAATTTTTGGCCAGTATACTCATTACTGTTATGCTCAGTTTATAATCTGGTCTTAAAATAATATTTGTGTGGCCAATTCATCCAAAGAAATCTAGATTAATAGTTGATTTGGGTAACATCATTCTAATTAGAGGGATTTATTCTAAGCATTGTTAGTCTCTGTTTTTCTGGAATCAAGTAGATTATGTTGTTCCAAGTTCAACTGAGTATTTTCAAATAAAACACTTCATAGTGTGTGAATGTAAGTGATATGTTCTAGTATTCTCCCATATATAGATATATCGCAAAAATTTACACATTGCCCGTTTCTGGTATTATAATTTCTAGGAAAAATAAGGTCAAGCTGGTATGTGGGGAGTAGGAAGGACATTAACATTGGATGTCATGGATAGAGAAATTTCATGGGATCATAGGCAGCAGGATAAATGAATGAGGAAGGGAAGCAAGAGGAAGAAATGGAGAAGAGAAACCAACAAAAGTAGTAAAAACATCCCCATCCAAAATAAACAAATAATAAAAGTTATCATTTATCAGTAACTCTTTAAACCACACTTTCAAGTGAACACTGTTTTAATTTTGTTAAAAGTGCTATTATTGTCTGTATTCCACAGATGATGAAACAGAGGCCCACGAGGGGATTAAACAAACTGCTGAAGATAGTGGAGCTAGCTAGTAATAGATCTGGGATTTAAATCTGTGACTAGAAAAAGGCCAAGTCTATTTTCTTTTCTCCGTGCAATGCTTTGCCTTGTATTCTAAGACAGAGGTCAACAAACTATGACTGCAGGCCAGATCTGGCCCAGTGGACATTTTATTTGTAAATAAAGTTTTATTGGAACATAGCCAGGCCCACTCACTTATGTGTTGCCTATAGCTGCTTTCTTGCTACAATAGCACAGTGGATAAGTTGCATCAGAGACCACAGGACCCACAAAGCTGACAATATTCACTGTATTATCCAACCAAAAAAATTGCCAACTTCCTGTTCTAAGAGCAAATATATGAGTTTAGCTACCAAGAAGATATTTTTCTGGAAAGATAGCTAAAGTAATCATTGGTTACTGAAATGGAAAAATAAATGGTTTAGAATTCAAATCCAATTAACATTTTAGGGCACTGTAACCTGTCGTTCTCTCATTTCAACCCTCACAATAACCCTATGTAGTGGGTGTGACTAACTATTTTATACAAAGTTGGAAACTGAAGCTCAAAGATCTGAAGGTACTCATTTGCCCAAAGTTGCAGTTAGGCAGTGAATAAGGCTGATATTTGAACCCAGACCTGTCTTATATCAAGTCTAGTGCTATTTACACCACATTTGGAAATCTAACTAGGAATATAGGTATAGGTGATGAGCAGCAGGGGGAATATGAAGCCAAATTTCCTGATTTCTTTATCTGGAAGGATTTCCTGTTTTCTCAGTACTTAGCAAGAACAAGTAGAAAAGAAAGACTGTGTAAAGTCCCTTTCGGGAAGGGAGCAAAGAGCAGAGTTGTTCTTAAAGAAGAAGCATGGTAAGTATCTGATTTATGCATGAAATCTGTAAATGTTGCCATAGGAAAAACATGGTAGGAACTGTGATCATGAAATCATTAGGAAACCTGTGAAGGAAGGGGTCATGAAGAGTCTTGATCCCAGGGTTGGTGCAGGAAAGGAATTAGGGATCAAAGGAAAGATTTTTTGGAAAGTCACCTTAGTATAGACCTCTCACACTCAAGATCAGGAGATCGGGGGACACTGCTGCAGGAATGGCTTCTTGGGAATTCCCTGGTGGTCCAGTGGTTAGGATTCCACGCTCTCAGTGCCAAGGGCCCCGGTTCAATCCCTGGTAGGGGAAGTAAGATCCCACAAGCCATGAGGCGTGGCCAAAAAAAGAGAAAAAAAAAAAGGGGTGGCTTCTTTGTCATTCATGTTGCTTGTCATCGGTTCAGTCAAGTTCCACTATGTTAGCTCTCCAAATTCCAGGGCTATTTGGGGCTGGGGTGGAGCCTCAGGTGATTTTTTTTTTTTTAGGTAAGAAGTGGATTTATTTAGAGAGAAACACACTCCACAGAGTGTGGGCCATCTCAGAAGGTGAGAAAGGCACCAGGGTATGGGGTTGTCAGTTTTTATAGGAGTAGGTAATTTCATAGACTAATGAGTGGGAGGAATATTCCAGCTATTTCAGGAAGGGGCGGGGATTTCCAAGCATTGGGCCACCACCCACTTTTTGATCCTTATGGTTGGCCTTGGAACTGGCATGGTGCCTGTGGGTGTGTCATTTAGCTTGCTGATGTGTTACAGTGAGCTTGTATACTGAGGCTCAGGGTCTAGTGGAAGTTGACTTGTCGGCCATCATGGACCCATTTGATTCTAATCAGTTTATGTCATGTCCTTGGGCTATGCCATTCTTTCAAAGGTTGTGCCCTGCCCCCTTCCCTCCTGTTTCATTCCCACGTCAGAGATTTTACTCCCATATTCTTACAGGAAGCAGAAGGGCAATGGTCCGTCTTCTGTAACTGCTTCAAGGCTGAGTAAGGGCATCACCCTGCCTGTCAGGGAGTAAAAATCCCTGGATGCCAGATCTAGGGGCCCCAGGGGCAGGACAGCTCCTTGTTTTAAGTCAGCATAGGCTGAAATCCTCGCATAGCCATCATCTTGGTGTGGAACTGTTGTAACTGCTTTCATAGACTTTCTATGAATCTCCATGATGATGAAGCACTTTTTGTAACAGCATCAGAGTAAAAAAAAATCTATAAATGACAAAAGACTTAAAAGGCATGGTAAAAATCTGATTACCGTGTAATCGATAAAGAAACTTGGTTACAATAACCAGAATTACAAATGATTACATTTAACTTAACATACCAAATAATCCTAGTTAAATATTTCTCTTTTTAAGATACCTCAGGGGACCTCTAAAGTACCCCAGAGTTCACTGGAAATCAAAAGAAACTTAATTAAAATTTGATATTTGGGAAGTTAAAAAGTTTTAAAACACTTGGTCAAATAAGATCATAGGTCACTGTGAGACAATACTTATCCTTTAACCAAAGTTACAAAAGATCTCAAAAGCAAATACAGATCACTTAAAGTCAAAGACACTCATACCATCTGTTAGTAAAAGCAGCATTTCAGGGCTTCCCTAGTGGCGCAGTGGTTAAGAATCTGCCTGCCAATGCAGGGGACATGGGTTCAAGCCCTGGTCCGGGAAGATCCCACATGCCGTGGAGCAGCTAAGCCCATGGGCCACAACTACTGAGCCCGTGCTCTAGAGCCTGCAAGCCACAACTACTGAAGCCCGTGTACCGCAACTACTGAAGCCTGCGCGCCTGGAACCTGTGCTCTGCAACAAGAGAAGCCACCGCAACGAGAAGCCCTCACACCACAACGAAGAGTAGCCCCCGCTCACCACAACTAGAGAAAGCCCGCACACAGCAATGGAAGACCCAACGCAGCCAAAAAATAAATAAATAAAATCTAAAAAAAAAAAAACATCATTTCAAGAAAACTTTGGAGGGAGAAACCAAATCCAGTCTTGTCCCAGCCTACTCCCAACAAAATCCATTTTCCCAACTAAATTTAATCCAGTCTTAAAAAATCCTGATCATGCTGACAGCTCTTTTCAGTATGTTTTCTCTCATTCCTCCTACCTTCTTTTACTGAAAACATACAAATTTATAACAGATAGAATAAGGTTTTATTTCATCTCTAGTAAACCTAGGTACAACAGAAGTGTTATACTCAACATTGATGACTCTAAAGACATGTATATATTAATCAAACCAACAAGTTTAAGCCACCTTCAATACCCAGTATCAGTTTAGTACTGAATATTTTCCAGATGACATGAACCTGAAATTCATTCTGGCCAGATTATTTTCTGAGTATTTATATAAGCACTTAATTTTTTAAAAAGCCAATTAAGTAGAGCTCTTTTACAAATTAATTTTTGGCAATACCATACACCTACAACACACATATAGATACATATAAACACACAAACAAACACAAAGCCTTCATAGTTCCCATTCCAAAATTTCAGTCCTGAGTCAGGTACAACATAAAGCCCATCAGTTACAAGGGGTTGGATTCAAATTGGGCTTCTGGCAGATGGAACAAATCAAGGTCACTTATCTAGATGGCTAAACCCATTTTACTAGTGTTTACAGAAAAGACACTTAGGATTTCTATTTATCTTGACAAGTTAAGTTCTAAATTACTTTACACTCTTTTTGCTTAACTTATTTTTATTTATTTAGTTTTGGCTGTATTGGGTCTTTGTTGCTGTGCATGGTCTTCCTCTAGTTGTGGTGAGTGGGGGCTACTCTTCATTGTGGTGCGCGGGCTTCTCATTGCAGTGGCTTCTCTTGTTGCAGAGCACAGACTCTAGGTGTGCGGGCTTCAGTAGTTGTGGCATGAGGGCTCAGTAGTTGTGGCTTGTGGACTCTAGAGCTCAGGCTCGGTAGTTGTGGTGTACAGGCTTAGTTGCTCCGCAGCATGTGGGATCTTCCAAGACCAGGGCTTGAACCTGGATTCTTAACCACTGCACCACCTGGGAAGTCCCTACCCTCTTTTTTAAAATTTGCATTTAAAAAGATGGCAGAGATAAGGGTTCCTGAGAAGACCAGATAGGACATATTCATCTGAAAGGTACAGGCAAGTTCCTCCTAGGATGACTTTGTTTCCCATTTGTTTAATATTTGCAAGCCTCTTAAGAGAAATAGGGAAGGTTTTGGGAGTGGTAAAAGGATGGATGGGCTTTGGATTATTTTTGGAGCCACACCTCTGGTCCTGTAAAGACTACATTTGTAAAACAAGGACAGTTTTGTTTTCTTTTTCAAAGAATTGGGTGGTTACCTCAATGATATTGAAGGACTGATATAACCCATTCACCTATGTTGGAAAGTTTTACTTTTTCTCATTTAGTTTAGGGGGCCTCAGGTGATTCTACTATGTGACGGATTGAGATCCACAGTCTCAAGCAGAAAGTATCATTCTGGAGCCTGCATCAGTGATTTTGCACAGGCTCTCTTGAATGCACTCTACTCTTCTTCAGTCTGTCAAAACCCCCTTATCCTCCAAGACCAAAATCAAATATTGTCCCTGACCTTTCTAGTAGAGTGGATATATTATATATGAGTGTGTATGGCCTTTTATCTTATTTTATCCAACAGTTGCTCACCCCAAACTGAATTCTTTGAGGGCAGGGACTGATTCTTACTAAATTTTTTTTTTAATGTTAGCCTCTAGAGCAAGGCTATACACATAGTAAACATTCTATAAATACTTTTAATGACAACCCTTTTGAAATAGAATTATATGTTTAGGCAGACTAAATACAGGCTCTTTTATTAAATTGGAACTAACACTTTGCCCATTCAGTCATGTGAATTTCAGGTATCCCCTATACCTAACCCCCACCACATGTGTACAGTGCATAAAGCTTTCTCAGGGCCACATGTATTTGGCCAGGATTGGTTGAGGTTAACCTATCCTTATTTCTTAACACAGTGCCTGACAAATACTATAAGTTAAATAAATATTTCATAAGATATTTGTTGAATAAAGGAATCAGCAGAAGTAATTTAAAGGTAAGAGGCAAATACCATTGTCTTTGACAATATATAAAAGCAGAATTAGGAATCCAAAGAGTGATTCTTTACTAACTCCGTAATGTTCCCTAACAGACTATCTGAAAGGGAGATAGAGTTTGTGGATACAGAGCAGGTTGCTAATAGGGAATCACAAATCTGGCAGAAATCAAAATGAAGATAGGCTGCAAAGGTAAATGTTTTTGTCTAGCACAGACTCTGGTAATGCAGGCAGTGACTCTATTTGAAGAGTTACTTGACACATTAAGCTTGCTTCTCTGGAAAGTGTCTGAGAAGTATTTGATTAAAGTTCTAGGCTTCATTTTCAATTGAATAAAATGTACCTTAAATTTCCACACCCATTTTGCTGCACTGTAATGCTGTAATGACAGTTACTCCTCAGACAGACTATATCGGGGCTTACTGGAAAGAAGACAAAGGCATATCTTCTTAGACACTATTCCAAGAGTGAGCAAGATGTCAACAACATTTATTGAAGATCTTCTGTGTGAGAATCCTTCACCATCAGCCTCATTCAGATCCGGCCATTGATTCTCTCTACCTGAAAACTTAACCTTTGCACAGTGCCTGAATTAGGTTTGAACGGAGCTTATTGAATTGCCACCATACCCGGGATGGGAGTGGTGGTGAATCATTCTGTCTAGTATAAACTAACTACATGTTAGATCTACAACCCTGGTTTTCAAGCAGAGTTTTGTATCAGAATTGTCTAGAGAACATTTAAATCAAAGCTTATTGAAAAATCTCTAATCTTTAACCATTCCCCGCCATCACCTCCCAAGGGGAGATTCTAATACACCCTTGTTGAAGAGGGAAGTGAAATTTTAAAACGTAAACTTTTAAATGCTCCTCAGGTGATTAAGGCATGCTTTCTTTGCCCCTCTGCTCCTCGAGAACAATTAGCACAGTGTGAGGATTCTTACAGGGCTCCCATAATCTTGCCTGTGTTGCTCACACCCATACCATTACTCTCATAGGCAGTTTTGAATGGTAGGAAAGAGTATGATCTCCATATTTGAATCCATGTTGAGGAATCTATTTGTTGAATGACCCTGAGCAAATCAGTTAAGCTTTCTGAGCTCAATTTCTTCATTTCTCAAATGGAAATAATAACACCAATGTCATGGGCTTAACAGGATGATTAAAGTGTCCAAAACTCTTAGGAGATGCCCAGAAGAGTCTGTATCAGCAAGAATTTAGTCAGGAAAACCACAAGCAAAAGAATGGCTTTTCTTTCTCTTCATCCTTCTAAATCTTACACAGAATCCTCCCATTAGTAGATTCTAAATTAGAACCCTTCTGGCAAGAGGATCTGGGAAATGTTTCCAGCCTTCCTGCCCCAAAGATACAGGGAAGAGCATGGAAAGGAGTGAAGATAGTATTGAGATGCCAAATGCCAATCTAATATAACACTCAATAAATGGTCAATAGAAATGATCATTTATATTTATTGGTCTGCCTGTGGAGTAGCACTGGGTCTTGGTACCCTACCCTGGATCCAGTCCTATTTGACTGAGGTGTGATGACTTCTCACTAGCCTGGTGTAGCAGAAAGAACACAAACTATGGAGGTAGGCATAATGGGGTTGGGACCCTTACTCTAGCTGACGTGTGATGCACGTCCCTGAACAAGACTGGATTGCTGGTGATCTCTCTAGGGCCCAAACGTTTCTATCTGAGCTTCTCTCTTTCTCTTGGTTTCAGCTTTAGACCATTTATGACTTCCTTCTACTATTATATTCCTGTACGTCCTCCAGCAAATCCCATCCAATTACAATATCTATAATTTCCTTTTTTAGATTTCATTAAGTGAGGCTGCTTGGAGAAACAGAAAAAAACGATAGACTGGGAATCAGATCTCAGTTGCAGCACACAGAAGCTGTGCACCGTTTAAAGTTTTACTTAATCTTGTTGCACTTTTGTTTCATTATTTGTAAAATGGCCCCTAGAGAAGTTTATTCAGACAATCATGACGTATTCATTCACTCTTGTCACTTTGCTATGGCTTTGATTCCATGTACTATATGGTATATCCTTGTTGCTTATCTATTTTATACATAGTAGTTTGTATCTGTTAATCCCATGACCCTAATTTGTTTCTCCCGCCTTCCTTCTTTCCTTTGGTAATCACAAGTTTGTTTTCTATATCTGTGAGTCTGTTCCTGTTTTGCATACACATTCACTTCTATTGTTTTTTAGATTACACTTATAAGTGATATTTGTTTTTCTCTGTCTAATATCACTAAGCATAATATTCTCTGGATCCATCCACATTGCTGCAAATGGCAGTATTTCATTTTTTATGGCTAAGTAATATCCTACTGTATATCTACCTATCTATCTATCTATACCATCTATAGATAGTTTCTACACTATCTCTTAATCCAATCATTTGTTATTGGGCACTTGGATTTCTTCCATGTCTTGGCTATTATAAATAGTGCTGCTATGAACATTGGGGTGCATGTATCTTTTTGAATTATTGTTTTTGATTTTTCCAGATATATACCCAGGAGTGGAATTGCTGGATCATATGGTAGTTCTATTTTTAGTTTTTTGAGGAACCTCCATACTGTTTTCCATAGTAGCTGCACTGATATGCATTCCCACCAACAGTGTATAAAGGTTCCCTTTTCTCCACACCCTCTCCAATATTTGTTATTTGTAGACTTTTTGATAATAGCCATTCTGACAGGCGTAACATGATACCTCATTGTGGTTTTGGTTTGCATTTCTCTAATAATTAGCGATGTAGAGCATCTTTTCATGTGCCTGTTAGCCACATGTATGTATTCTTCAGAAAAATGTCTATTCAGGTATTCTGCCCATTTTTTAATTGGGCTGTTTGTTTTTTTGATATTGAGTTGTATGAGCTGTTTGCACATTTTGGATAGTAACTCCTTGTCCATTGCATCATTTGCACATATTTTCTCCCAGACAGTAGGTTGTCTTTTTGTTTTGTCGATGGTTTCCTTTGCTGCGCAGAAGTTTTATTTTGTTTTGTTTTTATTAGCTTCAGACTTTATTTGAATTTTACCAATTTTTCCATTGATATCCTCGTTCTGTTCCAGAATCCAATCTCTGGTACCATTTTGCATTTGGTTGTCTTTTTCATCAGTCTGCTCTGGTCTCTGACAGTGTCTCAGAGTTTCCTTGTTTTCCATGATAGTCCCAGCCAGGTATCCTGGAAAATGTCTCCAGATCTGGGTTTTTCTGATGTTTCTTTCATGAAGGGATCCATGTTATGTCTAAGTTTTGGAAAGAATACCACAGAGGTGAAGTGCCCTTCTTGGTATAATCTCCATTTCTGAGAACACCTGCTCTAGTTTTTTTTTTTTTAATTAATTTTTATTGGAACGTAGTTGCTTTTCAATGTTGTGTTAGTTTCTGCTGTACAGCAAAGTGAATCAGCTATATGTATACATATATCCCCTCTTTTTTGGATTTCCTTCCCATTTAGGTCACCACAGAGCATTGAGTAGAGTTCCCTGTGCTATACAGTAGGTTCTCATTAGTTATCTGTTTTATGCATAGTAGAGAATATATGTCAATCCCAATTTCCCAATTCATCCCACCCCCCCTTCCCCCTTTGGTACCTGTGCACAAAGTTTTTAAGTTTAATTAGGTCCCATTTGTTTATTTTTGCTTTTATTTCTTTTGCCTTAGGAGACATGCAAAAAAATATTGCTACTATTTATGTCAAGGTGTGTTCTGCCTATGTTCTGTTCTAGCAGTCATGGTCGTTTATCTTAAAGATGGCTGCTCTCAGTTCCTTCCCACCCTATATGTATAAGTCTTGCCTCCAACAAGAAATGGAGCTCTTCCCTCCAGTTTCTTGAATTCTGATTAGCCCAGACTACTTGGGCCAATAGAATATGGCAGAAGTAGTGCTGTGTAACTTCTGAGGCTAAATCATAAGTAGCCATGCAACTTCTTCCTGGGTTTTTGGAACACTCCATCTAGAAAAAGCCAACAGCCGTGTAAGAAGTCTGATCTCTCTGAGACAACCATGCTGTGAGGAAGCCCATGAGAGCCATATGGAGAAAGAGGTTCCCAACCAGCTCCAGCTGTTCCAACTGTCCCAGCGCAGGCACCAAACATAAGAATGAAGAAGCCACTTTTATGAGACACCCCAGTGAGAACCACTCAGCTGATCCCATTAAATAATAGAACTATCAGAGATAAGGATTAATTTTGTTTTATGCCACAGATTTATAAGGTAGTTCGTTATGCAATAATAGATAAATGGAAACAAGCTCTTCTTTCCAAGACACATAATTACCACTAAGGTACTGGTTTAGGAATGATTCAAGTATATCATATACTCTTTCAGGAACTATTTTCCCCTTCCTATGAAAGCAAAAGATATTATATTGGAGGACTGAATTGTATTAGTTTACATAATAAGTACATAGAATTGTATTTGGTTAATGGTGATGGCAAGTTATAATTATGTAATTATACATGCTCAGAAATATTTTGTGTGTTCCATTAGCTCAAACAGAATGTGTTAAATTGGTGGATTTAGGAGAATTGGCCTTGGTCAGTTAGACAAATGAAAATACATGTAAGATGAAGAATGGAAGAGGGAGGATAAGGAATGTTTACATTTTTGTGATCCAAAGGCAAGCCAAGGACTAAAATTTTACTGAGTGGAGAAGAAGACGCAGGTAATAATAAACTTTCCCCCATACTCCCCTGTTTTGGAAACCCCTCTTCATGATAATGCTATTGTAATTAGGGAAAAAAAACATGGAAATGAGATATTAGTAATCCTGGACAGAAGTATATGTGATTTTGTCAGCACTAGCTTTCAGAGAAAATTAAGATGGATTGTGAGAGGATTAGAAGAAAACATAGAACTTGAAATCATATATGGGGAGTCTTGGGTGGTAGATAAAAGTGATACACTGAGCCAGGGTGCTCTAGATCCTCGTCACTTTAAGTGTGGTCCCTGGACCAACATCACCTGAAAGCTTGTTAGAAATACAGAATCTTGGGCCCCACTCCAGACATACTGACTCAGAAGCTGCATGTTAAAACAACCCCAGGTCATTCATATGACACTAGTATTTGAGAAGCATTTATCTAGAGCACTTTAAGCATGATATGTACCTGCCATTTTTTTCCTACCTCCATGGTCACAAGAAGTATAAATAAATCAAGTATGCCTGAATTCAAGTTGCCCTACCTGTCCTGTTTGTTGTCATTACTGAATGGGAGGAATTTTGGACGAGGAGATAATAGAACTCATTATTTTGGTCGCTTTTGTGAGTTGGCTTAGGTTTCAAGCTACTGTGGCAACTGCTACTGGAATTGTTTCCCTTGTCTCTTTCTGCTGACACAAAGTACAGTAGTGTCCCCTCCTCCACTTCCCCGGCTTATCTGTGGTTTTGCTTTCTTCGGTTTCAGTTACTGTGGCCAACCATGGTCCAAAAATATTAAATAAGAAATTCCAGAAATAAATAATTCAGAGTTTTAAATTGCACGGTGTTCTGAGTAGGGTGATGAAATCTCACGCCATCCCGCACTGTCCCACCTGGAATGTGAGTTGAATCACCCCTTTGTCCAGCAGATCCTGCCCGTTAGACACTCAGTATCAGATCAACTGCCGAAGTATCACAGTGCTTGTGTCCAAGTAACTCTTATTTTACTTAATAATGGCCCTGAAGCGCAAGAGTAGTGAAGCTGGCAATTCAGATATGCCAAAGAGAAGCCATAAAGTGTTTCTTTTAAGTGAAAATGTGAAAGTTCTTGACTTAATAAGCAAAGAAAAAAATTGTATGCTGCATTTGCTAAGATATACAGTAAGAATGAATCTTCTATTTGTAAATTTGTGAAGAAGGAAAAAGAAATGTGTGCTAGTTTTTGCTGTTGCACCTCAAACTGCAAAGTTACAGCCACAGTAAGTGCTAAGTGCTTAGTTAAGATGGAAAAGACGTAAAATTTGTACAGTAAGATATTTTGAGAGAGACAGAACACATTCACATAACATGTATTTCAGTATACTGTTAAAGTTGTTCTATTTATTATTAGTTATTGCTGTTAATCTATTACAGTGCTTAATTTATACATTGAACTTTATCATAGGTATGTATGTATAGGAAAAAACAGTATATGTAGGCTTTGGTGCTATCTGCAGTTTCAGGCAGCCAGTAGGGGGCCTTGGAACGTATCCCCTGTGGATAAGGGGGGACTAGTACATAATATTGCACAGAGGGAGAAGTGGGGGAGGGTCAACATCCATGTTACATCCATGTCTTTCTGCTGTAGACCACTTTCCAGTGTCCTTCCAAAGTAAACTACCAGAAACCAAGCAGGGATGGGTATGATAACAAGCAGCAGGCCCCCCCCCCCCCGTGGTAACAAGATCCCCAGATGCGGCTTTACATACCAAGGTCTCTGGCTGTGGTTCATTAGTCATGGGGTTCCAGAAAATGAAATCAACACATGCCTCATTAAGAAGCTAACTGATTTGTATAACTGGATCTTGTCAACAGAAGCTGAACTTGAGCCACCACAACAGACAGATGTGAACCATGGCTCAGTTCTCAAATCTAAGCTATTTTGTAGATCCAGAGCCCCATGAATGAAGAAATAATCTGGCATTGCTAAGGAAAGACACAAGTACATTGTGAGCTTTCTCCTCATAGTCTTCCCCAAAGAAGGCTTATAGGTATTTATTGGGATAACAGTACTCTAGGGAAAGGTGAGAATCAGAAATTTCAGGCAAGACTGAACATTGACATGAAACTGATTCTAGTTTCTGGGAAGCCAGAACATAATTATAGCCCACTAGTAATTGAAGTTTATAAGGGTCAGGTGATAAATATAATTCTGACCAACATCTATATCATGGCAAGTCCAATTAGACTCTGAATGCATGGTGTGTATGTGTGTATGTGTGTGTACAGGTGTGTGTGCATGTGTACACTCTACCTTTATTATAAATTCATATTTGGGGTTCTATCTTGGCTATTATTCTATATTTGATCATTTTGACATGATTATTACACTGCTTTATCCACTCTAACCTATCAATAATTTTAATATCTACCATGGCTAGCCCTTTATTTTCAGTTTTGTTCCCCATCTCCACCTCAGTTGTATGTTCACATTTTAATTTTTCCAAAATCAGTTTGCAAATATTTTTAGAGTCACATTATCATTTTGATTAGAATGAAATTAAATTTATAGATTAATTTAAGGACATTGATAGCTTTACAATATGGAGTCTTCCTAACCAAGGACAAGATTTGTCTTTCCATTTATTTAAGTATGATTTGCGTCCCTTAGAGTTTCAAAGTTTTCTCTAAATAAGTTCTGCACATTTCTTGTAAAGTTAATTTCTGGTTATTTTGTCCTCTTGCTGGTATTGCAAATGGTACATTATGTCTTTGATTTTCTGCAATTTCAATATGATAAGACTAGTATTTTTTTAAATTTATTTGCTTTTTTGTTTTGTATTTTTCTTGATTGATGTTCTCCAGGCTTCCTGGATCTGTGGTTTGTTGTCTGAAATTATTTTTGCAAAGTTTTCATCCAGTTTTAATTCAAATATTTTTTCTGTACTATTCTCCTTTGATTCTCTTTCTGGTTTTCCATTTATTCATATTGTACACTTTTTGGAATTTTCTCACAATTCTTCGATGTTCTATTCTTTCATTCCTTTTTTCCCCTTTTAATTCCCGTTTTAGAAGTTTCTGTTGACCTATCTTTAAACTCACAGATTCTTTCCTCAGCCATGTCAAGTCTATTGATGAGTCCATCAGAGGCATTTCTTATTTTTGTTACAGTGTTTTGATTTCTAGCATTTCTTTTTGGTTCTATCTTAAGAGTTTCTATTTCTCTGCCTCCATTACCCATCTGTTCTTTCATGTTGTCCTGTTTTTCCATTACAGCCCTTTATATATTAATCATAGTTATTTAAAATTCCCCATCTGATAATAACAAAATCTGTGCCATATCTGACTCTGATAATTTTGTTTCTTCAGACTGTGTTTTTATTAATTTTTTTTCCTTTCAGCATGCATTGCAATTTTTAGTTAAATGTCTCACATGATATACTGGGTTATAGGGACTGAAGTAAATAGCCCTTTTGTGTGAGGTTTTATGTTTATCTGTCTAGGAATTCAGCTTGTGTTTTATATTTGCTGTAGATAGAGACATCAATTTCCCCTAGCATACTTGCTTTTATCTCCCCTCCTGACTTAGGATTTGTCTGCCTACTCTTCCGCAAGGAGTCTGTATCTCGCAGCTCTTTCACCTATTGCACTGGAGCCCCAATGATGAGGTGGTAAGGTGTTGGGGAGAGGGGCGTTCCATAATCTTCTGATTATATCTCAGCCCATTGGCTGGCCTGTCTCTGGGCTGTGAACTTCAAAAGAATTTTTCCAGGCGTACCGATTTTTTCTCTCCCTGTCTTTTTCTCCATTCCCTGGCTACAGCATTTCCAGTTTATTTCCTTGAAACCCTGAGCCCTCTTGACTATTTTTTTTCCTCCCTTAGGTGAGGTAGGAAGATTGGAAGAGGCTGGAGTGGGGAGGAATTATCTTCTGCCTCTAGGCTAAAGCTCTGGCAAAGTGATTTTTCCTGGAAATTTGGTTTTTGTTATGGAAAAGATGATGGACATATTTCACAATGATTATTCTTCTTCCCAAGCCAGAGCCAAGAGAGGATCTTTCTCAGATCCTCATCTTGAGAATGTGGTAGAATTCCTATGGTGAAAGTCCATGTAAACATGAGAGTTCCCCCTAAGTTTGTGATCGCCCCAGGAATTTCTCACTCCTATTCTAGTCCATACTCAGTTTATAGCAATTTATCCAAACTACCATTTAAATGTTCCTACAGCATATGGATTTCAGTGGTTTTTTCTCCAGATAAGTGAACCTTGGGTCCTGTCTCTCTCTGGATGTTCTTGTCTTTCTGGGTTTTGCAGTGACATCTCATCTTGAGAGCTCAGTTCTCTGAAAGTCATTGATTTAAAGTTTGTCCAGCTTTTTCACACTGTAAAGACACGAGTGATGAATTTCAAGCACTTTACATGTCAGAACAGAAACTGGAAGTCCTGGTACATTGACTTTTGCTGCCTCTAGGATTTTTCCAAGCAATGCCTACTTTTTAAAGCACTGTTCTTTCTGAATTGCTCAGTTAAAATCTTCATGGGTGATTTGATTTTATCCCCTGAATAAGCCATTTATGTTTCCTTTATTTTCCTTTAGTATTCTTGGTTACTATTACTATGAATTGAACTGGCCAATTACAAAACAGCTTGCTTTATATGCTAACTAACCCACATTTTCAAAGGTGAATTCATTTGCATATATGAATATAAACTCTATACAACCTGAGGTAAGAAGATCATCACATTCTTCTATACATTCAACTAAATGGAACATGGTCAGTTTTGCAGAGCATTTGTATCCTAGGTCATTCTCACTTCCCACAACCGCAAGCCAAGAATTCTCCCTTCCAAAAACTTTCATCTCTTCTTTGTCTACTTTCTAGTATAGTTTCATTAAGAATTACCTTTGGACTTGAAAAAAAAAGAATTACTTTTGATTAAAGTGATATTAATCCTAAGACTTTATTACCATGCTAAATAAATTGAAATATTACTTAGGTTAATAACAACCAGGAGCATTTAAAAACTAGCAAAATGAAGCATTAATCAAGTGGCGTAGATTTTTCAGTCATTTTTTGCTTAATAAAATCTTAAATATGATGATCTTTGCAGATATCATCCTCTATAAAATGCTACCATACAATTACCTAAAATTGGCTCCTGACACATCAGCACCATAATACACTATGGCAATTAATGGCATGTGTCTTGGAGTCAGTCAAGCCAGAGTTGAAACACAGCTCAAGCACATGGTAAATAAAGACAAATACTTGTAATGTCTGTACTACCTCATTTTCCCCACATATTAAGTAGAAACAATACATATCTTTAGGCTTGTCACAAATTAAAGTTTAACACTTAAGGTGCCAAGTACACAATAGATGATCAATAAATGGTATGGTACACAGGATTTCTAAAATCCTAAAGTAACCTGTGAATATGATGAGGTATTACTTGCCATGATTGTATGATGTTATATGGCACAACTGGCCTTCAAATAGGGATATTACCTCAATGGGCCTTATCTATTCACATGGGCCCTTAAAAGCAGAGCATCTTCTCTAACTGCTGGTAGAAAGGGAGGTCAGAAAGATTCAAAACTCAAGGGGGGGTTTAATGTACCATTGCTGACTTGAAGCTGGAAGAGGCCAACACTGTGAATGTACTTAATGCCACTGAATTGTACTCTTTAAAATAGTTAAAATGGTGAATTTTATCTTATATGTATTTTATTTCAATAAAAACATGAAAGAAAATAACTATACATGTAACAAAGCAAGAAAATGTGACTTATTATGGTGGTGGTGGGGACAGCAGTCAATGGAAACATTCCCTGAGGTAGCTTAAAGAATTGAATTAGAAGATAGAGACTTTAAAACACCTATTATAAGTATGTTCAAGTGCTTAAAGGAAAAGATGGGCATAATGAGAAAAATGCATGTGGAATCTCAGCAGGGAAGTGAGAACTATTAAAAACAGAATAAATGGAAATTTAAGAACTGAAAGATAGAATATTTGAAATAAAAATAAAGCACTGAATAGGATTAACAGAAGAATGCAGATGGCAGAAGAAAGGATCAATGGAAGGGAAGATAAATCAATAAATTTTTTTAAAAATCTGAAGAAGAGAGGAAGAATTGAAAAATAAAACAGAGACCCTCAGTGATTTGTGAGATAATGTCATCGAACATACATATATACATATATGTACATACATATACCTCTCCCAATGGACGAGAGAGAGAATAGGTGAGAAAAAGAAATGTTTGCAAAGAAAATAATGGCTAAAAATTTCCCATATTGGTTGAAAAACATCAAACTACATTGTTAAACTGTGTAGCATGAATTATGAGTAGAACATTTTCAAAGCAGCCAGAGGAAAATGGCAAATTGCATACAGGGGAACAATGGTATGAATTGTTCATATTCATACCAAAAATGGTATGAATATTCAATGGTATGAATATCAGCAGATTTCACATTAGAAATAATGGAGACCCTAAAACAAGTTGATAGAGAAGCCTCCAGTTGTAGCAACCAAAAATGTCTCTAGAGATTGTCAAACGTCCCTTCAGGGACAAAGTCACCACCTAACTGAAAACCATTTTATTAAATGTTTATGCTAGAATAGGAAAAGGTTTAAAATTGTTGATCTAATCTTTTACCTTAAGAAGCTAGGAAAAGAAAAGCATTTTAAAACCAAAATATATAAAAGGAAGTAAATTATCCAGCATAAATAAATGAAATAGAAAACCAAAATCAGTAAAAGTAATCCATACGTGATTCTTTGAAAAAAATTAACAAAATAGTTAATCTCCTAGCAATATCGACCAACAACAGTAAGAGCAAACATAAATTACAAATACCAGGAATGAAGGAAGAAACATTACCGTGAATCCTACACTGATTAAAATGATGATAAGGAGATTTTATGCACAACTTCACACTAATAAATGTAGCAATTTAGATAAAATGGACACAGTCCTTGGGAAACACAACTTACCAGAACTGACTCAACATGAAAAGAAAATCCAAGTAACACTGTATCTAATACAGAGATTGAATTCATTATTAAAAATATTCTCAGAAAAACAAAGCAAAACTCCAGGTCCAGATAGGTTTAATGGTGAATACTATGAAACACAGAATGTAGAAACATCAGTAGTCTTACACAAAATGTTTGTGAAGATAGAATAATTAAAACATCTCAATTTGTTTTCTGAGGACAACATAATCTTGATACCCAAATCTGATAGACTTGTCATGAAAAAAAAAACTATAGATTAATATCTCTCCTGAACATAGATGCAAAAATCCTGAATAAAATACTATCAAATTAGAAATGATAATTCTTCATGTCTGAGTGGAATTTGTCCCAGGAATACAATTTCAATTTAATATAAGAAGAGCAATCATTGTAACTCCAAACATTAAAAAAAGAAAGGAGAAAAACCATATTGTTATCTCAAAAGATGGAGGAAAAAACATTGGAAAAATTAAACAACAATCTGTGATAAAAAATACTTAGCAGGCTTCCCTGGTGGCACAGTGGTTGAGAGTCCGCCTGCCGATGCAGGGGACACGGGTTCGTGCCCCAGTCCGGGAAGATCCCACATGCCGGCTGGGCCCGTGAGCCATGGCCGCTGAGCCTGCGCGTCCAGAGCCTGTGCTCCGCAACGGGAGAGACCACAACAGTGAGAGGCCCGTGTACCGCAAAAAAAAAAGGGAAAAAAAATACTTAGCAATCTATGAATATAAGGGGACTTCTTTACCCTGATCAAAGGCACTCAAGGAATTTGTAGCACTAACTTCATACTTAATGACTAATAGCTGACACTTTCGCTTTGAGATCAGGGACAAGACAAAAATGCATGCTCTCACCAGTTTCGTTCAATATTGTACTGGATATTCTAGCCAATGCAGTATAGCCAGAAACAAAATGTTAAAGAGGACAGATTGAAAAGAGAGAAGTAAAATTATCTTTATTTTCAAATTCATTGATTGTATGGAAAATCCTAAGAAATCTACAAAAACTTAAAGCTAACAAGTAAATATATTACATTTGCAGGATATGAGGTCAGTATAAAAATATTCATATATTTTTATTCTAGCAGAGGACAGTTGAAAAAACTACAATAACTAGCACTTATAATAGCATCAAATAATAAACAGTAAAGCACTTAGAACTAAATCTAGAAGAAGGCACCCAAGACCTCTATCTTGAAAACTGCATAACATTGCTGCAAAAAAGAAGAATCAAGTAAATGGAGAGACAAATCCTGTACGAGATTTGGAAGATTCAGTGTGGGTAAGATGCCTGTTATTTTCAAATTGATCTATATACCTCTCACCATCTTAATCAAAATCCCAGCTTGTTTTTTTGGTACAAATTGGAAAACTGATTCTAAATGTATATGGGAATGCAATGGATCTTGAGTAATGAGAACAATTTTAAAAAGATGGTTTGAAAATTCACACTCTCTGATTTTAATACTTACCATAAAGCTGTAGTAATTAAGATTGCATTGTCCTAAGGATATAAATATGAAACAAGATTAAAGGAACAGTATAGAGTACAGAAATATACTCATGGACATGGTAAAGTGATTTTGTTAAAAATTTTCTAGGCAATTTGGCTAGAACCATAAAGTATGTTCAACAAATGGCGCTAGAAAAGCTAGATATTTATGTATGGAAGAAAAAATACTTTAAATTTTACATATCACCCTAGGCAAAAATTAATTTGAGATTAATCATGGACCTAATTATAAAAACTAAAACTATAGTTTGTAAAAAATATGTAGTAAAGCATCTTCACAAGTTAAGCAAAGATTTCTTAGGATACACGAACACTTCGTATAAAATAAAAAGTAATAATAAAATGAACTCCATTAAATAAAGAACTTCTATTTATCAAAAGTGATAATTAAGAAAATGAAAAGATAATCCATGTAGTGGGACAAGATATTTTCAATATATAACTAATAAAGTATTCATAACTATAGTACGTAAAGTATTCCTCCATTAAATTAGAAAAGCCAGACAACTCTGGCTTTTTGACAGAATACATAAAGATGCACTTTACCAAAAAAGCCATATAAGTTGGCCATAAGTTCATGAAAAGTTGCTCAATATCATTAGTCATCAGGGAATGCAAATTCAAAATATAATGAGATACCACTTCACACCCACTGGAATGGTTAAAATTAAAAAGACTGACAACTCTGAATGTTGGCAAAGATGTGAAGTATCCACATCTTTAATACTTTGCTGATGGGAATGCAGAATGTTATCCTCATTGGGGGAAACTATTTGGCATTTTCTTAGAAAGTTAAACATGTACTTTATACCTGATCCTGGAAATCCTCATAATAGTATCTCTCCTAGAGAAATGAAAGTATCTGCCCACAAAGGGACTCTTACAAATATGACTTATTCATCATGCTTGAAAACTGAAAAAAAGTCCATCAACAGGATTAACAACTTGTTATATATTCGTATAATGAAAATAATACTCAGCAATATAGAAAGAGTTAACTACTGATATATACAAAGGCATGAATAAACCTTGAAAATATCTTGTTAGGTAGAGAAGCTGACAATAGAGATGTATGTGTATATAGATACAGATATCGATATAGATAGATATAGATATATAGTGTGAATACGTTTTTATGGACTTCAAGAACAAAGGACACTAATGTATAGTTATGGAAATCAGAACAGGGATTACTTATGGGGGTAGGAATTGGCTAGAATGAGGCATTGGGTAACTTTCTAGTTGATGAAACTATTTCTTAAGTTAATTCATATTAGGTTATGTGGATGTATATAAGGGTGTGCTGGCACTGGCTCTTACCAGCTTGAGAAAGCCAATTGTGTGCATCTTTTTCCAACTCTCCTTTCAAAGTTATCACATCAGTAGCTTGAAGTAGGCCATTGGTGGGAGTGTTTTCACCATGGAAATCAGCAAATGTTACATATCATGGCTTTGTTATTCAGAGAGCTGTGTTTTTCAGCACATCACTGGATTCTATAAAGTTGTAAGCTGTTTATCAAACTGTTCACTTAAGATTTATGATATTGAACACATAGTGACTATTTACCAACTCAAACAGTTCAATACATTCTAAATTCTTTCCACCTTAGATGGACAAATGATATCTCTGCCCCTCAGTTCTTACATAGTTCATCTTGGGCTAAACATCAAGTTTGTACTCAAACCAGGATTGTGCTTTGTTCAAGGAAAAGAAGTGTGAGATCATATTTTTAAGTTATTTTTTCTCCTCCATATACATAGCTGCATGTGTACTGGAGTTTCTGACTCTCTCGTTGATCAGGGTGTTGACTAAGCTCCCATCTCCTTTCTCCTTCATTTATCTTTATTCTCTTGTTTCATATATTTAAAATAAATAGGTGTTTCATCTCGAATCCTATACAGCAAACACTCTTTGCAACATATTAAATCACTGTAAGGGGTGAATGTGTGTGTGTGTGTGTGTGTGTGTGTGTGTGTGTGTGTGTTCTTAATTGCACAAAGCAGGATGATTAGGAAACATTTAACCAAAGTAGTGTTGCTATTTATATTACCACACTTTGAGCAAGTAACAAGCATAGCTTTGTTTGTTGATTTTTTTTTAATTGGATCCAGTATTTTCCAAAGAAGAATTAAAGCCTTTTAAAAATAGTGCCTCTAATTGCACTTGAGCCTGGAAAAAGCTCGTATGATTTTACTGCTTTGCTAAAATTATGCTTAAAATTAGTTTGAACAGAGCATTCTCTGCAAGTGATTGCTCTTACTGTTCACTTCAAGTTCAAAATCAGACAGACTGAAACAAGGAGACCTATGGTCCACAAATGAGATGCTTTCAGAAAATAACTATAGATTGAAATGGGCCAAGATGTGTTTTCAGCCTTAATAAAAATAAAAAGCGTTGGAAAAATATTAAGATTGATAATGGTATTATTAATGAATTTCATATTTTTTATTTCAGATGGACAGGCTTAATTTACTCACTGAAGCAGATGACGTATAAATTGTTTGCTGAATTAGAGATCATTTGCTTCTGTTACATCCTACAGACAATGCATGTTTGAGCCTAATGTCTCTAAGGAATGCTGTTTGAGAATTGGAATTGGTCAGCAACGTTACTTTTTGTGACTTTGTATGGGAAAAATCAGTAGGGCCCTTTTGTTACACAAAGACATGTTTCCTTGACAAAGATTTCTTCTAGTGCTGCAGTAACTGTAGACTGGGTATATATCTTAGTGTTTAGTAACGTGTGATTGGGAGTTTATTAGACCTCGGCTTGAATCTATGCTCAGTCACTTTCAAGTTCTATGGCATTATTCAAGTCAGTGAAGTTCTCTGAGCCTCTGTTATGGAGATAACAGGGTCATAATGAGGTTTAAATGAGATCACATAGTCCTGGCACATACTAAGTGATCTATAAGTATTTTATAACTTACTAGTGTTTTAATTAAATCCACTAAGTTATTAACTCTTTTCACACTAGTATAGTGGCTTATTTAGCTTTTCCTCAGTGCCCAGAACAGGGTCTGAGACATTTTAAATGCTCACTAAATGTCATGTGCTCATGTGCTGTAGACTGTGGTTCATTTAGGTTTTGAAATGACTTTATATTATGGAGAATTTCAAACATATAAAACTGTAAAGAGAATAGTATAGTGACCTTCCATATACCCATCACGCAGCTTCACCAATTCTCGACTCACAGTCAGTTTTGTTTCACCTGTACTCCTCCTCTTCCCATCTTTCCTGAAGCAAATTGAGTTCATTTTTAATCCTCTCTGCCATGGGCTCCACTGCCCTTCCTCTGCTGGTATGCTCAGGAGATACAAAGACATTTGAAAAAGGCATATAAACAAAACAAAATAGTGAAGTGATATCTACTGCCATGATCATGGAAAGCGTTTCCAAAGCTTAAGAGAAAATATGGATTTTCTGTTGCTGTTTTTGTCCCTTAGGGTAGATGTCCGAGGCTCAATCAGGAAACAAGGGACAGCTGGTTAGAGTTTCGAGTCTTTCTGAAAATGACATACAGTACAGTGATCAGTTTTTCTCTCTTGGATTGAAAGGAACTAGCTGCTTTCCTTGTACGTGCACATAGAGAATATGGAATTTACCCAGCAGTCAAAGAGCTAAATTAATTTACAGGTATTTATAGCAAATGAAGTAGCTATTCACCATACAGCTGTGAGCTGAGAGAAAGGTTAAGGATGTTCTAGTTGGTACCAGTCATTTAATATAAAAGCAATAAAAACGTCTCAAATTAGTCCTGATGATTATTACCCACCAAGTTCCCTCTTTCTCATGAAATTCATGTTGCTGTTGTTTATTAGGCTCCATTTCTTTTAGCGCCAGTGAATAGATTCCATTAGTTGTATGTAAGAAAGGTGGGACACAGCGGAAGTCCCAGTAGCAGTATTATCCTAATCACATGCAGTATTCTGATGGCTCCAATTTCCTTGCAGAGAGGCAGGTGGTAATGGCGGTAGCGACTGTGTAATGGTTTATTGAGAAGTTTGACATTATTTCTTGATGTAATAGCATATTTCCTTAAAGGTTATTTGAACTTGCCTTGTGTGATACAAGGAAAAGGCAGAGTAATTTTTGTTGTGGCAGGATTCATTGATTTGGGGTAGCACTATCGATTTCATGTGGATCTGAGATTATTACAAATAGCAACCTTGCAAGCATTTCTTGGTTGTATTGGCAGGCTGTCTAACATGCCAACAGGAATCTCCAAGCAACACAGAAAACAAGCTTACTTTATAACTTTAGCAAGATGTTAAAGTGCCTACCTAGTCTTCATTCTTTTACACATTGATATCCATATTAATATTCATTTTATCATTCAATTATTTCTCTAATAAATAGTTACTGCTGATTTATGCTGTACTTAGTCTTGTAGTAGGCTGTGGGAATGTACATGAATCAAGTGCGGTTCCTACCCTTAAGGATCACACAGTCTAGTCGAGGAGGCAGGTATCTATACAGAAAACAGTCATAGTTTGACAAATAGAGGACCAAATGAACCTTACTTTGAGCTAATTTGGAAATAATCGTATGGTGTCTGATTATTAGTAGAACATTTAATATCCACATAGACTGATTTTGAGAAGCATTGTGTCATAGAATTAAAAAAATTAAAGGAGATATTGTTAATTAATACTTGACACTTAACAAAGCATTTTCAAATTGGAGCCTCATGGTAAGCCTATAAAATAAATCTTAGTATATTTTGATCTCTATTTTTCTGCTGCCTTTTCCAAAAAACAAACAATAACAACAACAAAAACCTTCAGTTATCTACACCCACGGATTTACACTTCACTTTTTTTCTTTATATCATTTCAATCAGGATTTCACCAACACTGCTCTGCAAAATATGCTGTTATCATGCCACCAACAACCTCTCTGTCATCCAATCCAATGTTCAATTCTTAGTCTTCAACTCACTTTCTCCTCCTTGTTACACTTTATTTAGCTCTCAGGACCCATTCTCGCGGTCCTCTTCCTATCACACTGGCGGTGACTTCTGTCTCCTTTGCCGGATTCTCGTCTTCTCCCCAACCTCTTAATATTGGGGGGCCAAGGCTCAGTCATCAGATTCTTTTTCTTTTTTATTCACATTTGATACCTACATGACCTAATCCAGTTCTATTACTTTAAGTGTCATGTATATGCTGCTGACAGCTCCCTGATATATATCTTCAATACAGACCTCTTCACTGAAATCCCAATTCATATATTTAACTGTCTACTTGATACTCCATTTAAATTTCTAATAGACATTTCAAAGCTAACATGTATAAGGCAGATATCTTAATTTCCAATCCCCCCAAGATATGCAATAACCTTAGTGACCCTCATCTTCATAAATGGCAGTTTTATTCTTTTACTTGCTCTAATCAATAACTACAGCTATATTTGACTCTTCACGTTCACATAAAATTCATATTTCATCAATTAGCCTGTTAGTTTGGCTCTTCATTCAACTAACATATTTATTGAGTGCTTACTAAGTGCCAGGAACTGTTTGACTTACTGGGGATAAGGCAGTACCAAAAAGGACAAATTTCTCAGCTCTCATGGAGCTCACATTCTAGTGGGTAGCTTATATTTGAGTGTCTCTACCTTCAAAATATATTCAGAAACTGACTATATATATTCTCACCACTTCCACCACCATGTCCCTAGTGTGAACCATCACCTCTTACTGTAACGACTCTCTAACTGGTCTCCCTGCTTCTGCCCTTGACCTTCTACCATCTATTCTCAACAGAGCAGTCAGAGTGATCCTATAAAAACACGAGTCAGATAATTTCATTTCTATGCTCAAAATCAAGAATATTCTGCCTCCACATATTCACTCGGCTCACCCCCTCACTTCCTTTTGTTTCTGCTCAAATGCCATCTAATTGGAGCTGTCTACCTAGATCACACTGTAAAAGTAGCACATGGATATATATATACACATGCACACACAGACACCAGTTACTCATTGTCCCTTTAACTTGATTTAGTTTATCTTCTGAGAGCATATCACAGAGCAGTTTGTTTAGTTGTTAATGTTTTTCTTACCTTCCTGGAATGTAAACTTCATGAAAGCAGGGACGTTTTCTGTTTTGTTTAATCAAGTGTCTACCCCCAAGGAGAAATCCATCTAATGGCAGAGCTAGTCATATATTTTGTAACACAAAACAGAATGGAATTATAGAAGCAGGAATTCTTTATTCTCACAAAGAGGCCCAAGGAAAACTGTCACTCACTTACTAGGAGGCACCTTGACTCTGAAGGATACTAATCATTTTTTTTCTTTTTTTAAAATTAATTTTTATTGGAGTATATTTGCTTTACAAGGTTGTGTTAGTTTCTGCAGTACAGCAAATTGAATCAGTTATACGTATACATATACCCACTCTTTTATAGATTTCCTTCCCATTTAGGTAATTTCCTTCCCATTTAGGTCACCACAGAGCACTGAGTAGAGTTCCCTGTGCTATACAGTACATTCTCATTAGTTATCTATTTTATACATAGTAGTGTGTATATGTCAATCCCAATCTCACAATTCATCCCACCCCACCTTCCCCCCTTGGTATCCATACATTTGTTCTCTACATCTGTGTCTCTATTTCTGCTTTGCAAATAACTTCATCTGTACCATGTTTCTAGATTCCACATATAAGCAATATTATACGATATTTGTTTTTCTCTTTCTGACTTACTTCACTCTGTATGACAGTCTCTGTCATACATCCAAATACTAATCATTTTGATAGCTAGAGAATGATGGCAAAATCATCCCTGGTCAAAGAAAAAACAGTAGGGGAAGAGAGTACAAGAATTCATTAACATATCATTCATTCAGGGTTGGTGGACTGGAGAGTCATAAATAAATATGGAAGAACTTAGGGAAAACAATGCTGAAAGTATAGATGAGGTGATACTAAGGAGGGCCCTGTGTGACTTTTTAAAAGTTTGGACATTATTTCATAGGCAATGAGAATCTATTATTGGGTTTTACAGGAAGGGGATAGGCATAATTTCATTTGTATAGTAGGAAGATTAATCTAACGATAAGGCCAAAGCTGAATTAGAGAAGCAAGATGGATGTTATGAGCCTTTGAAATAGTCTAGATGGAAAAAATGAGAATCTCAATTCCTCTGCTCACTGGCTGTGCGACCTTTGCTTTCTGGTCCTTCCTAACTCAGATTGTGTATATTTTCTTATATTAGCAGTGGGAGATGTGCGTTCAGCTTTGTGCTTGCCTCTTTCTGACCCGGCATGGTATACTCCTGTTTTGCAATATTGGGTGGAAAGGAGGGAGGGGGAGAAAGATATATTTGGCTTAGAAGAAAGTATATATAATAGAATAATTTAAAAATACATATGTCAGTATCAAGTACAAATCTAAAACAGAGGAATGGTTAGGTAAATTATAATCACTCCATTTGTGGAATTTTATGCAACCACTAGAAAGTTTATGAAGAATTATTATAGATGTAAAACATCAATTCATTCAACCATTCATTCAGCAAATATGTATTTAGATGCTATTATGTGTCTGGCACTATTATAGATGCTGGGGATGTACTGATGATTAAAACAAAGTCTCTGCATTCATGGAACTCACTTCCTAGGGGTAGAAAGCTTATGCTATGACTATCTGTGAGAATACAGAATGCAAATTTGCAAATGCACTTTCTAAGATAGACTAAGATAGATATAGAGTATGTATAGGAGAAACTCTAAAATTGTACTAAAATGTTTAAAATAATAAATAGTTTCTGCATATCAGAATTATAAATGATTTATTTTCTTATTTAAACATTTCTGAATTTTCAACAAATGCTGTTTTTATAGACAGTGCATTCGTTTTCTATGGTTGTATAACAAATTGCCCCCAAATCAGTAGCTTAAATACATACATTTATTATATCACAATTTGTGAGGATCAGGAGATCAGGTCTGGCATAGCTAGCTCTTCTGCTCAGGGTCTCCCAAGGTTGAAATCAATGTGTCAGGTAGACTGCATTCTTATCTAGGGGCTCAAACAGGGAAGAATCTGTTTCCAAGGTCACTTACATTGTTGGAAGAATTAATTTCCTTACATCTGTAGTACAGAGTGTCCTGGCTTCTTATGGACTCTTGGCTGAAGGCCCCTTAACAATTAGAGACCACTTTCAGCTCCTCGCGGCTGCTCGCAGTTTTTAGAAGTTGTCCACTGTTCTTCGCTGCACGGGCTCCCCGAAACTGGTCGCGTACTACAGCAAACCAGCAAGCGGGGCTCTCTATGGCAAATCTTACACAATGAAACAATCACGGGAGGGACAATCTATCACACTTCCCATATTCTATTGCTTAGCAGCAAGTGACAGGTCTTGTCCACGCTCAGGGGAAGGAATTACACCAGGATGAGTGATTATGAGTGGCCATTTTATGTTTTCTGCCACAATCAGAAATACTAAATATTTAAGAAAATTGGATGGTGATTACAAAATGTTTTGTTATTTAGCTTTTTCTGTATTTGCTTAGGTAATCAATAACTCCAAATCTCAAGGATTTAAAAAAAGGAATTATTTCTCCTTCTCTTTACATGTTGGGTACAGGTTAAGCTGACTGTTTCATATCTTCCTTCATTCCAGGATTCGGGGTGCAAGAAGCAGGAACCATCTGAGACATGCCATTCTCTTGCCAAAGGGAAAAACAAGAGAGCTGGCAGAAGCTCAAGATGCCTGTTAAAGCTTCTACTCTGAAGTGGCACACATCATCTTGGCTCACATTTCACTGGCCAGAGCAAGTTTTATGATCAAGTCTGATGGCAAGGGGATGGGAAAGTACACTTCTGCCATCGGTGGACACTGCAAGTCATGTGGCAAAAGGTAGGGTGTATAATTGGAAATATCAAATCTATCTACTATCTACCACTGTTTAATGAAGGTTATCATTGAAGGAATAAAATTAGAATTATAACTTTCCAATAATACAATATTACACAAAAAAGTAGTCCAACATATAAAATCAATTGCTTGATTCAAAAAGTTGAAAATATATTGAGGTCTTATTTCATTAAGTAAGAATAGCCAGTTCCCCTTTTTCATGAGTAAAACTTGATGCCTCCCTTGATGCCTTAGTTTGTTCTAATGTTACTTTGGGGTATAAATATTGAAATATTAACTTTATAATAAAGTTTGCAACAATATTCTATTAATTTAATCTCTAAGAAAGATATCACACACTATTTATTGATTTTCAAAAGAAGAAAAAAAATAAAAAGAAACAGGTGCCTACCCACCGGGTGCCAATTGAATAAGCAGTAGGAGGTTTATTATGTCAGAGACGTCATCTAAATAGACTTGGAGAAACACTTTACAGATGCCCCATTGTGTTTTAGTCCAATCAAACAAGATATTGCTGAGCTTTCCTGATGTGCCCAGGTGTGTGCTTAGTCTGTGATATAGGAAGGGGTAGGGGAAGAAGAAATGAGTATTGGAGGATAAAGTTCCTGCTTATGAATCACAGATGGCCTTGTGGTGGAAAGAGAGGAATTAGCAAGGTAGTTTCCCTAAGGATTTGGATGTTATAAATAGCAACCAGCCATTGGGGTGACACAACAGACTCCTGTTTTAGACGAGAGGTTCTTCAACTTTAATGTATGGATAAATCACCTGAGATCTTGCTTAAATGCAGATTTGATTCAGTAGAACTGGGATAGGGCCTGCAACTCTGCATTTTCATGAGCTTTCAGATCATGCCAATGTTACTGCTCCAAAGATGAGACTTTGGGGACTTCCCTGGTCGTGCAGGAGATGAGAATCCGCCTGCCATTGCAGGGGACACAGATTCGATCCCTGTCCGGGAAGATCCCACATGCTGCGGAGCAACTAAGTCCGTGTGCCACAACTACTGAGCCCACATGCCACAACTACTGAAGAGCACACACATAGAGCCTGTGCTCCGCAACAAGAGAAGCCACCGCAATGAGAAGCCCGTGTACCACAAAAAAGAGTAGCCCTGGCTCACCGCAACTAGAGAAAGCCTGCCTGCAGCAACAAAGACCCAACGCAGCCAAAAATAAATAAACAAATTAAACAACAACAACAACAAAGATGAGACTTTGGGAAATTTTTAGATAGACCCTTGTCCCCTGCTTGCTAGGAGAATAGATTACGGGAAAAGGAGAATAAAGGCATCTATAAACCCAAATTCACTGTCTTTCATCTTTTAAGTGGTCTTTGTAACTTGTGATCATTACTTATCCATTTTGGGAAAACATTTAAATGTTGCTATCAACTAATCCCTAAGTAAGTCTTTCCTAAAGTGTGATTTAGGCTCTGGCTAAGTACTAAATCAGAAGATTAGAAATCTGCAAACACCAAGGAGGTGGATGAATAAAGGAGATGGACACAAAGAATCCAAATGTATTCTGATGTAAGAATCAAACACATTGCAGTTCTATATATTTCTTTCAGTCCTTAGGAATATTCATGAATATTTGTATTCTTTATTATTGTCCTTGCAAATAATAGTACTCTGAGATGAAGACTGACTTCCTGAAATGCGCTAACTTTTAGAATTGTTCTCTAACACAGCAGTCTCCAACCTTTTTGGCACCAGGGACTGGTTTGGTGGAAGACAATATTTCCACAGATGCCGGGGGAGAGAGAATGGTTCAGGCGGTAATGCGAGCGATGGGGAGCTGCAGGTGAAGCTTCCCTTGCTTGCCTGCCGCTCACCTCCTGCTGTGCGGCCCACTTCCTAACAGGCTGCGGACCATCACTGGTCCGCAGCCCAGGGGTTGGGGACCCCTGCTCTAACAAATATTCAAAGTCAGATAGAACATCTTGGCGATCATCTAATGATATCTTTATTTTATAGATGAGGAAACTGAGGCACATTGGAGAAGCTGGGACCCAGTCATCTGATCCTTTGTTCAGTGCACATGACCCAACACTAATAGAAATGTATAACACTCGACCCTAAGGTCATGGGGGTGCTTAGTTTAGCTTGTCTATAGAAGTTATAATATTTATAAAAATACATTAAATATCACATGAGATATTTTATTTAAATGAATATTTGTCGGCACTGAAAATGAAAAAAAGTAAACTGTGACAAGCTGATGTGAAAGTTATTTTAATATATTCAGTTTGACATATTTCCATAAAAGCAAGCTGTTCATAACTGCAGATTTATTGCTCATGTCTCAATGTTGTGTGTCACTGAAATCTGCAGTTTCAAACTCAAGAATAGGAAGGAAGCTAATCATCATTAGGTAATGATAATGCAGATCTACTTGGAAATTTTCTTCAGGGACAGGAGGAGAGGGTGGAGATGAGTGTGTGCTAATTCCAAAACAGCGTGTGCCTGTGTTTCCAATGATGTATTATTGCTTGCTTGCCAAAGGCGCCAAAGTAGTTCTCCTTAGAGCTAAATTGAAAACAGTGTATATGTATTTGCAATGCTAATGTTCAGAGCTCATAACTTTTTAACTGTGTGCAAAAGGAAGTCTTTAGTGGATTTCTATCCATGATTATGTGTCTGTGTGTATACACTTTTTGCTTTGCTTTGCTTTTTAAAATAAAATAGGGAGTGTAATCCATCAGGTTTGCTATAGAATCTGTACCTAAGGAAAATTATTCTTTCTGGGCATTTATAACGCTGGCTCTCGTTTTGAATAATCAAATTTTTATAAAGTGAGATAGTTGCTTGAGATAATTTTCTGGTTAATTCAGATCAGTTAAAAATAGTGTTTGAAAGCAAAAAAAAAACAGTAAGACAGATCAAAATTCCTATGAGGGCTTGTCTACATTGATTAAAATCATAACTTATTATGATTGTTGCATAACTTATTACATACTTGTTTTTAAGTTGCATAACTTATTACATACTTGCTTTTAAGCAGGGACTGGTTTTGGAATCCTGGGTACCACCATGCTGTTTTGGAGGTTGGTCAGACTATCAAAGTTCTCAACTTGGTATCCTCTGCTGAAGTGTCAAGGATTGTTTATGGGATCTGTGAGCGAACTCTACTGGGGACGGTTTAGGTCGGAGGTTCTCAATGAAGGAGGGAGTACTTTGACAAATACTTGAGAACTTATTTTTTGGTTTTCTTCAGTGATGTTGGGGTGTGCTACTAGCCTTTTAGAGGACAGTAACCACAAGAAAATGTTGACTTCAAATATCCTACTGCACCTTATAATTTCCTCCTAATTACCTCAGTCTAGAAGCTAACTCAATTTTACTGATAAACATTAAGTATTTTTGCATGGATTTACTATTCCTGTGCTGAAATTTCTAGGGATGCAACTACTGTGTAAAGCAAGGGAAGATAATACATTGCTAAGAGTTTTGTGTACTATTTAAGAAAATGATGTTCCTGATAATAGTACTGCTCATGGTATTGAATTACACAGTCCAGTACAACTGCATTAGTCTGCATTTTAAGCTATCATTTTGTCAGCAATTCTAGATGTAGGTGCAAGCTTATAACTACTTCATCTTCATGATTTTCTCTACTATAGTTGTGTATGAGCACACATATGAAAGTATACATATGTGTTTAAAAATATTTTTCTTTTATCTTACAGTTAGAGTAATATGTTAATGTTTATGAACTCATTTTTACATTCAACCAGTATTTCTTGAGTAGCCACTTCATGCCAGACATTGCCCTACACACTGGGATATACAATTAAAACCAACAGAAATCCTTGCCCTTGTTCTAGTAAGGAGACACCTATCATAGAGAGTAAATGTAAAGAATGAGTAATATATATATAATATGTTAGAAAGTGATTAGTGCTATGGAAAAAAAGAAATAAGCAGGGTGAGAGTGACAAGGAATGCCAAGCTTGGGCAGAGTGCAAACACTGCAATCTTAAATAAGCGGGTCCTGGCTGGCTTCATTGAGAAGGTGACATTCATGCAAAGGTTTGAAGGAGGCTGAGGGAGTGACTCATGCAGATAGTTTAAAACAGATATGTTCCCAGTAGGTGCTATCTTTCTGCTATTCTTTACCTTAAGTGTCCTTTTCTCTCTTCTGTCAGCCTTGGTAGTTTCCTTTCCATTTCTCTCTCTTCTTTGGTTTTCCATTTTTCTTTCAGGCCTTACACTGGCTACTAGGCGTCATCTTAGGCAGTACCTATATCCCTTTGGATTGAAGAAGTTACTGACCTCCTGCTTAAAATAGCTTTACATCAATTAAAGCTGCAGATTATTTTGAAAACATAGATCTTTCTTGTGTGATCATATGAACTCTTAGGCTGTAAGTTGTGTAAGGGTGAAATCAGTTTTGTGTCAAAGACTGAAGTAAGCCACCCTCAGTGTCATTCCCCTGTTACTCCCTCAGTGTCTGCTTAGTCCTTTGCTCATAGAACGTCTTCAAGAGGTTTTTGATGAGTTACTTTCCACTTCACCCATTGATTTGAAAAATAATTTCCTTATTATACTTAGTAGATGATGCAGTCATGTTTATACTTCCAATATTTCTTATACACCACCCAAAAAACATAGCTATATAGAAGTAAGCTTATTGCCTCCCAAGTTTATTTTGTTGTTAAGCAACTTTGTTCAGAATCCTATCTTCTAGGCTCCAAAGAGTGAAACGAAGGAAAAACCTTGCAGTTAAAGTCAAGAGGTTTATATTTCAGATGTATGAAGGGAATCGCAGTTAAAGTCAAGAGGTTTATATTTCAGATGTATGAAGGGAATCACAAAGTAATCAGTGAAAACACATAACCAAGATTAGTATTTTCAATATGAGAGGAATTTTGTTGGCTGGCCACACACACACAATTTAAAGAGCTTGTGTCAGGTTTTTTGCCAGTAAAGATTGTATGCTACACGTAAGAAACCGTATTCCAAAGAGATCCTATCGCAGTTTGCTTCAATTTGTGAATGTACAACCAAAAATAACACTCCTCATTTTTTTCCAAAAGATGTTTCCATCAAATAAATAAAATCCAAAGAAAAAGAATAGAATGTTGAATAGTTTATAATAAACCTGAAGCTGTCTGTCCAATCATCCTCCTCTGTCAGTTAATGGGAGGTGTTTTGTAGGAACAGAAATAGTTGCCTCTTACCCATGACAGTTTTATGTATGGCTGACAAGCAAATATCAAGACCACCATCAGAACCAGGGTAACTAGTTAAAATCCAGGTCATCCTTTTGAGAGACATAGATGTGGTACTGAACCAAACCAATTTAGGAGAAAACAATAAAGCTGATATGCTGTGAGTATGGAAACAGGTGGACAAAAGGTAAGACTTAAAGGATGTTTAAGTCGGTGTGCTGGTACCCATGGTGGCATTTAATGAGGCCCTCGTGGCATTGGAGTGTTGGCTTGCAATGCTGTGCTCCCTGCTATTGAAGGGGCTGATCACTGGAACTAGTGGTTTCAGTACCTCATTTCTTCATTAACCATTTGGGTGACCTTAAGTAATTTATTTAAATTATTTGAGTCTCAGTTTCTTTATCTGTAAAATGGGAATCATGATGTATCCAGAGCACAAATCAGGGGTTTTTGAGAAGACTGGATGAGATGATACCAGGAGGTACTTTAAAAGCTTTGAGTTGCTTCAGAATTAAGAAGCATTTTTATATGAGGTTATTAGTCCTTGAACATAGGACAGGTAGAACAGTGTTTGTACTGGGTACATATATTGTCTTGGAGATATCTTTGCTATGACTTAGTTATGAGTTGTCAACATGTATGTATATAACACCGAACTTATTGTACTCTTTCCCAAGTACATCTACAATGGGTTTTCATGGAATACTGTCTTTGCCATCATTTATTCCTTCCTCTGTCATAACTACTGAAATACCCAAAATGTGACACAGGAATTGTTGCCAGATTTTTGCTGACATGCTTTGCGCAAGCTTATCAGAATAGATGTTTATTTGACAGTAAATAACGTGAAAAAAACCTTAATATTCAGGTGGAATTTGACATATCTGCCCCAGGACCCCAGTATTCCAGTCTATGGCAGTCAAAATGGCAGCTATACAAGTCAGTGTCTTGGGTCATTTCTTCAGGTTCCTCGGTTGTCAGATTTACTCCTTATCCTTCCAGGATGTCTCTGGCTCTGCTCTGAGGGTCTATCTTCAACTTGGTGCTTGGTACTCTGGCATATCATAAGTGCTGTTCACATCTCAGTCTCACATGGGAGACAAAAAGAGAGTCACTGTTTCCATTCTTCTTACCACTGCATATTACTGTCTTTCCCATCACTCTACTACTTTTCATTAGATGGTCTGATAGGTACTTCTGGCCTTCCTTGGCAGTGTATGTTCCCAATGAATATTCCAACTCCACATAGCCTCTACTTACTCAAAACCCAACTCGTTTAATAACCAATCATGAATTTGCTTAATTTTGACTACTTATCTTGGTGTTATATGTAATTCCACTTACAGTCGCGTGCATATATAAGCTGTGAGAATGGGTCCTAATCCAGATAATTTTCCATCAATTATTGAGGCCATCTTTAGAATATGAAGCTATGTCAAATCCAGCAAAGAACATATTTTTGCCTATGGGACCTGTTACAATTAACCTTCCTCTGCCATTCAAATGAGGGGAGATACAGCTATCCTTTAAATGGACCAGATATTCTGAAGTGGCAATAAAGGTTCTAGCTAAATAGAGTGATTTAGCTGACAAAAGAAAGTTGAGTGTTTCCACTGCCAACTCAATTAAAAGATGCTAAGTTTCTATTTGAGAAGAGTTTGTGAGCTGCACAAAAGAATGATTGCAATGCTATGACAAATCAAAAGACACTTTTGGCCAGACTTAGATGCGCACCGTATGCAGACATATGCTTGACTGTGTTAGACTGGAAAAACCTCAAATGGGAAGTCATAAAACTGACATGGTGAGACTTCAAAGCTTTTCCTGAACTCATGACTGTGCTCAAAACAGAGAGAAGCTTCCCTATTCTCTGAAATGCTTTTATTACCCACCTCAGTCAACATGTCACGTGATAGATGCTGTGCATTTTGAAAAGCTTAAGCATGGCAAATAGTTTTGAGGTTGAAATGAAGGCTCTCAGACGGGCCACTTTGATCTGAGCCTCACCAAAATAGATGGTACAGGCTTAGGCTTGGTGAATCGTTGACAACTATTGATTGTCCATTTGAGAGGAGCACAAGTAGTGCAATTTGTCAAGCCATGTGTAATCTAAAGTGGAAATCCTAACTGGGAAATGGGGGAAAATAGGTAGCTAAAGTGAGCCTGTCTCCTGTGATTTTTTTTTTAACTTTATGTAAGTCTAGAAAACATAGGCATTAAGAAGGAAACAACATTGTCATCAGTTCCCCTTGCCAGTTGCCATTACATTGAATGGTGGCTGATTTAGGCAATTTCAGATGTAGTTTATATCTGTGTTTACCTAGATCCAGGGTCTGTGCAGTATCTATGCCCATTGTGCTTGAGTGCTGCCTTTATTTTGCTAATGCGGACAAGAAGACAGTACACTTGTTATTCATCTTACTATTTAGATATTTTTAAACAAGTTAATAACACAATCATCACATGTGAGGATATATAACTGTATTTTCTACATATAGATTTATCAATGGTTAGAAAAATAATTAACAACTTGTTACAAAATAGAAGTACAATATGCACTTCTATTAATAATACGGGCATGTACATCATTTCTTTATATCATCAAAAGAATTTGGGATTCAAGTGCAGACACCCAAACATCATCTCCCGGAATGCATTCATACCATAAGCAACTGACAAAATACAAATGGCTTGTGTCTCGAATATTCATTTGTGATCATCACAGCCAACCTTTGAACAGCACTTTAGAAAATGCATTTGCTGAGCACTTTAGAAAGCAGTGGCACACTTGTCACCTTATTGTCCTCTCACTGTACCTCTCTGAGGAATGAATGGTGGATATTATCATACCCATTGTAAAAGGACGTATACGAAGTCCTGCATTATTTTTCCACCCCATACTATTTCTGTGAATTCATATACAAAAGAATCAGTATCATAAATTGTGATTGAAAACCCAAGATTATAAAAATTTAGAATCCTTAATTTTTGACAAATTACACATGTATTGACATGGAAAGTAATTGTTTAAAACTGCCTAACACTTTAGCTACACTATTACTGACTCTTCCGTGGCGTTGATTAATGAAACATGTCATTGCATTCCCAAAATAGCCATACCATAGTGAATAGTTTGAGTCACAATTCTGACCGTGGGCAACGTGAGCAATACCCCGCTGTGGGTTGGGATCTCAGACTCCAAAATGTCAGCCGCCATCCTGGATAATTTTATCAACCCTATTCATCTCATGTTTCTGGAAGTGGCTGGATCTCTCCTCTTCCGTGACCGCATCCTCTCTTCCTCTGCTCCATCGCTTACCAGGCTCTGACAAAGCAGTTCTTTTCCCTTTTCCTTTCATGTCTATGGGTGGGAAGGGCTTCTTACTTTTGCTAGTCCCTGAGTACTTCCACATTCATTGTTGCTTCCCTTAACCCTGCACTCAACTCTGAATAGTCCTTAAGTAAATTATCTTTGAATCACAGCTGAGTCTGCCTTTATGTTTCTTACTGATACCCTGACTAATGGTGTTCTGGTCCATTTATTTAAGCTTCTTTTATATCCCATAGCAAAGTTCTATGTTTTTTAGATAAAAGATTGCATGAGATTAAATTTTGTGTATTTTATAATGATGTTTTAATTAATGGAATATTTTCTTTTTATTTTCTAACTGGTTATATTGATATATAGTCCTGAATAGAGGTAATGACATTGAGAAGTGCTCACAATGTAATGCAAAGCCAGAATAAAAGAGAATTACAAGCTATATAAACATATATAATATAAAATACCATCCCAAGGAAAAACTCACCAACATTTTTAAAAGTAGGTTTTAATAATTAGATTTGGGATGGTTTTTAAATAGAAATATCTATTATTTAAAAATTGACCACTGAAAACAGCTGCAACCCAAATTGTAGAAAAATATGCAGGGCACATAATGACCTGTATGTGGAAAATTGTTAAGTTGGAACTTCTACTTCCCTGGCTATACCCAACCACTAAAGTCTTGACATTGAATCAAGTGGGAGCTGGAAGGGAAAATACCTTGCCATCCTACACTTTTTGTCAGTTCTTCCCCTTGGCTAAACCCAATCAGAAGCCAGAGGGTAAGGCTGCCCGATTCATAAGTCTCCTGGCAGAAAGCAGTGTAGAAATGCGTAGAGCATGGGGTGGGAGGTAGCACAAACAAGGGTGAAACAAGAGGGATTTAATAATCAATTATTTTAAAGATGTCAATTCTCTACCAACTTAATTTAGATATTTAACACCATCATAATCCAAGTCCCAACGGGGAAAATTGGGAGGTGGGGGAGGGAAGAACTTAACAAAAATGTTTCCAAAGTTTACTACTAAGAAATGGGAATATTCCAGAAAACACTGAGGGAACAAAAAATCAACAGTAATGAGAGGGGAATTTTCCCTCCTACACAATAAAAGATGTTATAGAGTAGGCTTGTTCTAATGGCTAATGAAACAATAGAAAATTCATTCACATTTCCTCCTTTATTCAGTTAATAATAATGAATGTTTATCCTTCGTCAGGCACAGAGACAAGTGCTGAGCATGCAGTTGGGAACAAAAAGGGCAGGGTACCTGCCCTCATGGTGTATTCAGTCTTACAATTCAGGAAAATATTAACCCAAGAGAAGAAATGCAAACTGAAGAAACACTTTGAAGCTGACAGAGATTACAGAGAATAATAAATCCCAGAAACAGAGGGTCCAGGAAAACATGTTCTGTCATGGATCTTTACATGCTGGCTGCAGAACAAATTCTCATTGCATAATATAAACTTTATTTAAAACATGCATCTCCTTTGGCCCAAGGAATACTCTTCTGGTAATATCAGTGTATCAGTCAGGGTACATTGAAGAAAACAGAGCCAGGGGATTCGTTACACAGGTATTGGATAGCTGAAAAGCTGAAAAGACAAATGGGAAAGTGAGAAAATCTAAGGATTTGCAACAGCAAGAAGCTGCTACCAGCCCTAGGGCTGGAGGGACACAGAGCAGAGGTGGTGTTGGTACAGCTCAGGCTACTGATGGGAACTGCAGTCATAAAGGTAGAGATAGTGCAGGTGGAGCTGGAAAAATCGAGATGAACCACTGCCAGAGAGACCACCTGAAGCAGGCAGAGAGAGCAAGAAATGCCCTGACTTCTCCCCTCTTTCTACGTTCCACGTTCCTCTAGTATCACCCATTAGCTAAACCCAACTGGAAGCTAGTTGGCAAGGGAGCCTTGAAAACGCAGTTTTCCGGGATTAGCCTCCTCCTCATACCCCCACCTCCCCACCCTGTGCCATGTACCGTACAGAACTGGTCAGGGGGAGGGTGAGAAATGGATACCAGAGCAAACTAATAAGTGACTAGCAGTACCCCTTATGGAAGTAATTGAAGAACACTGCTAGCATGTAGAATTAGAAAAATTTTAGCTTTTTTTTAATAATGAGGATCAAATGTTGTTATAAAATAATATTTTAGCTTATTTTAAATGTCTAGAAAAGCATATATACTAGAAAGAATATACATATATTTAATGTTATATAATAATATTTAGGTATCATCATCATCAAGAGTGGAAGAAATGAGGAAATTAGGATGGATAGTCACCAGATTAACACAAACTGTTGCTAGGTGGGATTACGTGTGACTTTCATTTTCTTCTATGCGTTTTTATATGTATCCTCCAAATGATTTTCAAAAGAATATGTAGTAACTTTATTATGAGGTAAAGTAACTCTTGTGTTATCTTAACACTTCATTACCTTTCTGTTATTCATTTGTATGTATATTTAATTATTTAATTGCTCACTTTTTGTTGGGCCTTTCAGCTGATCCCAACACTTTGCTGTTATAAACAATATTCTTTCACAAAGAGAGGTTAAAGTTACCTGAAGGTTTGTAGGTAAATTTCTGTCCCCAGCATCTTCCCAATTAAAATTGTGGAATTTGTAGAATTTGTGAGCTGACTTGCCTTCTTATATGACAACATAATCTCAGACAATAATTCTCAACTATGACCATATATATTTGAATCACCTGGGCAGCTTTTTAAAAGTACCAGTGCCTAGGACACACTGCAGACCAATTGAATCAGAATCTCTAGGAATCGAATCTGGGAATCAGTATATTTTAAAAATTACCTGGATTACTTCAATATGCAGTTAGGATGAGAACCCCTGCTTCAGGCTTCAACTAGAACAGAACTGAATGTCTTCTAAACTGCAGGGAAATAGTTGTGCTGAAAGGAATTTCATGCCCCAAGAACAGGTGTCTCTAGCCAAGTTAAGTAGAAGACATGCACTGATGCAATGACAATTATCTATTCCTAAAGCAGAACAGGGATTTGAGGAAGTACCTACATGTACCAGGGTAGGTTAAAGATAAATGTTTTTAAATAATTATGGAAGGCCCAAAATGACCCACGTATCAGGAAATTCCTGAATTATAAGTGATTACATACTGATTTAATAAGATTCCCTCTCCTTTTACTAAAAAAAAACAAAAACGAAAACAAAAATGAATAAACCACAAACGGTTCATGGTTTTCAGTCCAAAGAGCTTATTTGAGTAAAAGCCAACCTGTTTTTCAGGTTTCCCAGAGCTTACTTCATTAGTAATTAACTTAGTTGAAGAATAGTTGCTGGTCAGACTGTTCAGGCAACCAAATAACTGAAAGTCTTGAATCTTTGGGAAGCAAAAAGCTTTACATTCCTTTTAGATGTAAAAGTTTTAATTCCTATGAGAACTACATTATAATCCCCAAAGCATCTTAAATTGTTCTAACCTTGTACATCCCCTTTCTGGGATCTTTTGATCTATGTGGGTGATATTTGATGGTTATCTATTTCACAGAAGGTTTGAAATATCTCAGAGCATGAATGCCTAATCCCATTAATTTAAGTTCACACAATGGATTCTTTTTTATGAAAACATCATAATTTTTTGTGGAAACATCATAAGTACAAAATAAAAATAATGAATCCCAGATCCGTCTCTGGGATGTGTACGTTTTAGGTAAGTTATTTAAACCCTGAGCTTCAGCTTTCTCATTTGTGAAATGAAGATGATATTAGTATCTGGCTCTTTGATAGTCAAGAGCTTTTTAGATAAAATCATGTATGTAAAGCCTCAAGTACAATACCTGGAATGTAGAACATGCTCAAAACTGTTAAATTCCTGCCTAATCCTACTACCTAAATAAGACTGTAGAGATTTATCTGGAAACGGTGACATACCTAGTGGGAAGGTTATCCTTAGACTTATCTATCCCCTGGACATCCCTCAAATCATCCCCATAGAAAGAACAGGTTTCCTTCATTCTGAGTTGACCTTGCCATGATTAGGTGCATATTTTTCTGTCTCTATCTAATATATTCCTTTGATGTATAAGTTACATGTTTTTCTAGCTGGAGTTTGAGTTTCTTGAGAGTAAGGGCTGTCTTTTTCTTTCATATCCATCAGATTTGTTGAAATTGTGATAGATGCTCAATAAATATATACTGAAGATTTGTCTGCAATGAAACACACAAAATTATAGGGCTTGTAGGAAACTTTAAAATCAATTTTTACAATAACTTCATTTTACAAATGAGGAAACTGAGGCTTAGAGATGTTACAAGCGTTGCCCAATGTCACAGAGCTAGAAAGTAGCAGAGGTAGCATTGAAACTCAGATTGGTCCAGTTCCCATGCCAGTGCTCTTTTCGTTACCCAATACTCTTTTTCTTTTAATATGATGAAGTCAGTGGATTGGAAATTGATTGGAAATTGTAGACTATTATCACTTGTCAGTATTTTGGAGAAAAAAATCTTCTTTTGGGAGGATCATTTATCTAGATTGGTGGTTTTTCCATATTAGCTCACATTCAGAATCTTCTAGAAAGCTTGTTAAAACACAGAATATAGAACCCCACTCCCAGAGTTTCTGATGTAGTAGGTTAGGTGGGCTCAAGGTTCTATATTTCTAACAAATTCCCAGGTGAAGCTGATGCTTCATCTTTTGAGAGAAGCTGAACTAGAATTATTATGGATTCATTTTTTCTCTTCTCTTAAAACCAAACTTGATCCAAGAGGGCATTGTGTAATCTGAGCTTCCTACAATGTACAAAGAACATGACAGTACATGGAACTAGCCTTTCCTTGAAAGCATTTTTCTTTTGTTTGAAAGAGAGTTGGTGAGCACCTAATCTGTAGTACACAGTGCTATGAGGATATTAAGGTGTATAAGACCCAATGCCTGTCCTCAAGGCGGTCCTGTGACTTCATGCAGGAGGAAATGTCCACTTCTAGGATGGGCCAGGAATGAGCTATGGTTTAAGAAGTGGTGGGGTTGAGGAAGCTTCAATACATTTGTAGATGTTTTCCAGAGGTGGTTATATTGACCAGTTTCTGTTAATTGTCAACTTACTTCTAATAACTTTGGGCACATGTAAGTAACTTCTGAAATGCTAAATATTATTTTTAATATAATTCAGTACAGTAATAGAACATCTTGGAGTCTTTTCTAATTTACTTTTCATCTGAGCTATTATTAATTACAATGGTGCTTGAGGCCTGAGGAGATAATTAACAGTCTTTGTAAGTGGGAAAAAGCGTTCTATGGGCTGGAATTTCTGCCAGTTCATTTGGCAGAAGTGGAAATAATTCCAAACGTGGGGAAGCCAATGACTAATACTTAAGCAAGTTAATGATTTTAGCCAGGATTCTTTTTGGCTCTCTTTTAGACGTTTGTAACTAGGGTCCATGGACCCCTAGGGACTGTATATATGAGCCCTAGGGATCCTGACCCCACGAAACTGCATGCAAAAATGCCTGGGTATAAATTTCCTTTTTTTTTTTTTTTTTGCTTTAGAAGGTCCAGTGCTTTTATCAGATTCCCAAAGGAGTTAACCACTTTCCTACAGGAATACCAGGAGAGAAACAAAATAATTGTAGCCCAAAGACTTAAATTTTGTTTTTGTATCCCATCTATGACATTTCCCACCTAGGAGTTTTCCTCTTATATCTTCACCATATGTCATGAGGGACCTTTTCCTTACTATTTTCTTGGAAGGAAGGGGTAGAGGAATATTAGGAAATAGAAACCATCCCTAGAAGGCAACCCAGATCTTTTTTACCATCTGCATCCTCATCTGGGCTAGTTGCTTGCTGATCTCATATGTTCACTTACTCACCATTCATTTGACTATCATTTAATATAGATAATTAATAACTATAGCAGCCAGAAAACTCCCTGGCCAAAGTAGATGCAGATCTGTGATTTTGAATGACTATTCCTGGAATGAATACGTATGTAGTTCTGTTTTCCTCATCCCTTCTATCTATCTAAATTGTACCATCTGTCAAGACTGAGCTCAAATCCCTCTTCCCCAGTGAAGTCTTCTTCAGTAGCTAGACACAGAGCTCTTTTGTCCACTTCATGATAGTACAGCATTCTTTGAGACTGTATCAGCCATTTTGCTACTTAGTTATATTCAGTTTAACACCCCTTTATACAAGGAGAATGAATAGTTCACATGTGCATGCTGTCATTCAAGCACAGTGACATGAACAGAGCAGGCACTTAAAAATCATTGTTGAACAAATGCAGGGAATGGTCTCAGTTTGTCAACATTATTCTCCATATTTGAGAAGTAAAAACCCTGCCATTCTCAATTTGCTTCCTTCAGCACTTATCAGTAGGTTTAACCACATTGATGTCCGATGAATTCACGGAAGTAAAACAGTTGGCAAAAAAACTGGAGTGTGGCACAGAACTTGTGACTTCTAGGGAGAATGACTGAGTCAGCAGCTGACGTTGCCAATTTCTTCTGTATCCATTGCAATCCAGTAGCTTCTACATTACGGATTCATCCAACAGTTTCAGTGGATAAGAAGCATTTGAAATTTCAGCTTTGCTGCTGGGAGTCGTATGGACACCTTTAATCTCCAAAGAATGTGTTTCTGGACATGATACGAGCTAGATGTCGAAGATGTTTGCTCACCGAAATCTCATTAATTCAGAAGCATATAGTCATCATCCACCATTGAAAATGCAGACTCACACTAAATGACTTAACACTTGAAGTACAGCAGACACTTTCACCTGCTTTATCTCATTTGATTTTTATAAGAGCCCAGCAAGATATACAAGTGAGTTGCTCAAGATCATTCAAGGTCTTCATGACCTTTCCAGTAAACTAGGCTACCATTTGATTCCATATATCCCTGCCTATTAAACGCCAAGTTCAAAAGGAAAATTCTCTTCTCCTGAAAATCACCATTCCTTGGCAACTGTATGATATAACTCTACCATGTTAAAACAACAGAATGAAGATAAAGCACAGACAAAATTAGATTTGACAACCTAATGGAGCACCCTTCTTTTTTATTTGAAAATAACATTATTCAAGCATCATCATTCAACAGTCTTGAGTTTCAGCAAGTATGAGACATGTTTATTTGGCATTTGAAGGAGAGTTGAAACCACCAACTTACACGGTAGAAGGCAACACGGAATTCCACTTTGATTAGTTATGTTTCCTACTGGCCCTTGGTTTGAAAGGCCTCTCTAAGATTCCAGTAGACAGTACCTTATATATTCCCTTTAATTGTTGAGAAACAAAAATTTTCCAACAATCCAACTTTATTACATTTTATTATATTATTTATTACACATTTACTTATTTTTTGGTAGTTCTCATTTTACATAGGCTTGCAAAAGAGTTTTTTAGTAAGTCCCTTGGCCTGGATAGTTTAGGGTCTTCTGCCTGAAGACAGCTTATTTGAGCCTAGGAACTCCCAATGCTGATTGCCCCCTCTGAGGTATTATTTTCCTAAAGCTTATGGACAAATGAAAAACAAAACTCTTATAATCCTATCCTTTTTGTACCTGTTATTTCTGCCAGGAATGTCTTTCCTTTTCATCTAGTAATGTCTAAATTATCCTCATGACCCATGTTAGGGCCTCAGTGAAGTTCATTGATTCCTACAAGCAAAATTACCTTTTCCTGCTGTGTGTTCCCACAATATTTTATTCATTCTTTTATCCTTTGCTTGCTGAATTCTACTGTGGACAAAGAATGTCGCCTGCCGTATCAGTAAACAAAGGATGTTGCAGCTATCAAGCCAGCAGCCACTGTAGCCACCCCCAACTGTGCCCCCTGAGGGGATTCAGGATGGGGAAAAGTGGATACTGGCCCTAGATAGTTAAGGTGCACATCAAGGAACTATTTTCAATGAGCCCAGACTCTTGCATCTTCCCATACATAGAAAAGTGGTAAATTCATTAACTTGAGATGTCCGGGTTTTCTTTAATTAACAGTAATATTTTCATGTTCCTACTATTTGTTTTTTGTTTTTAGGTTTTTTGTTTTGTTTTGTTTTTTGCAAAAACTCCTATATATCCTGGCTCCTCCCTTACCTCTTTGGAACAGTCCCTCAGAGCTATCTAAGAGGCTGTCCCCTGGGCTTAAGTTCTCGGAAAGTCCACCGAATAAAACATAATTCTCAACTTGTAGGTGGTCCATTTTTTTTGGAGGACACTATTAAAACTAAGTGTTTACTTCTCTGTTTCCTCATATTGACCATGAGCAACTTGAGGTCAGGACTGATTTTTGACTTCTTTTTGTTTCCCACATTGCCCAAGGCATCATCACTCCTTTCTTCACCCCCATATAGCATTGATCAAGTGTCAGATGTCATGTTAAGGACCTTACAGAGGTTATTAATGAGGCAAATAGTGTTATTCCAATTTATACTGTTGAGAAGGAAGAGATTTTCTTCTACTCTTCTAGGTTCTTCTGGCTGGTCTAAGAATTAAATTCACATGGAACAGACAGACAGGAGAAAATCAAACAAAGTTCAGTAACACGTATACATGGGAGAGACCCAGGAAAACTGAGTAACTTGCCAAAACGGCTGAAATCCTCACCTTAAATATCATCTTCAGCTAAAGACAAAAGAGGATGTTGGGGGTAATGGTTTGGGGCTTCAAAGGGGAAGAAGGTAATTGACATGGACACGGAAAAGGAAATGTTTGGTGAGCAAATGTTGGCTGGGCCAGGCCAAGACAGTGGGACACAGGGTGGACTCTGATCTCTAGGCCCTGTTCCCCCACCACATGTAGCCCATATTCTTTGCAGATATCTCTGGAGATAGCTCTATTCTGGGAACAGGCCCTTTATCTAAACTTTTTAGGCAGTTAGGGGAAAGTCAAAGTTTCTTCCTCTTTTGGGCCTTCATTGTTTTCAGCTCAAAATAATCCACATGCCAAAGAGATATTTAGCAGTGGCAAGTTTTGCTCCCCTACAATACTCCGAGAACTTTTCTAAGATCATTCAACTACATGGTTGACAAGTCTGGATTTTAAACTAGAAAAACATTTTTTTGGAATAAAATTCACTTAACATAAAATTAACCATTTTAAAATCAACATTTCAGTGACATTTTAGTTCATTTACAGTTTTGTGCAACCATCACATCTATCTAGTTTCAAAACATTTTCATCACCACAAAAAGAAACTCTTCACCCATTGAGCAGTCAATGTCCATCCCCCTCCCCTACCCCTGGCAACAAGGGATCTGCTCTCTGTCTCTAGGGATGTGTCAATTCTGGATATTCATATAAATGGAACCATGCAAGATAAGACCTTTTGTGTCTGAAAAGCCTGCATCTTATTTCAATTCTCCCTAAATTTAGAGTCCATTCCCTTACTTACTACATTTTTTGGTTTTACATGATAGTGTTAGCGCAAGTTCCTGTGCGCCACACACAGTGAGGTCAAACGGAAGCATCGGAGTTTGGAACAAAGAAAGGTTTATTGCCAGGCCATGCAAGGAGATGGGTGGCTCATGCTCTAAAAAAAACTGAGCTCCCTGAAGAGTTTCAGCAAAGCATTTTTAAAAGCCAGGTGAGGGAGCCAGGTCGCAGGGTATGTGATCAGCATGTGCACAGTTCTCTGATTGGCTGATGGTGAGGTAATAGGGCGATGTCACAGGGGTTAACATTATCAGTCCTTAGGCTTCAGGAGGCCTGGGGCTATGTGCTCATGGTCATCAAGTGATAACATCTTCCATTTGGTGGGGGGTCTTCACATCTATAAAATAACTCAGGAAATGTGCCTCAAATACTGTTATCTAGGTACTTCAGAGATGAGCTAAAGCAGAGGATATGGGGGAAAGCCCCATAGGGTCCTACTCGGTTATAATAGGTGACCACTGTATATTGGATGAATGAATAAATGAAGGCTTATATAGAGAAGACACCAATCAGGCAACTTATTTTCTACTTAACCTAGTTATTTGTGATTTGATTTACCTTCATAAAAGATCCTTTGGGAGCTTTTAAAGTGTCAGTCTAAGGGACAGCAGCTTAGTGGTAGCTGAACAGAATGGCAGGTAGTAAGGGACACACATTTGCAGTTGGCTCTCTATTCAGGGTCCATGTTACTTCGAATTGACACCTACAATCGATTTACTCATTATCACACTTTTCGGATAAATGCAGAGGAGACTAGGTGATTGGAGTGAAGCTCACCAGCTACATTGTATGTGAATAGATTGTTATCAATTTGGTTGCCAGGACTAGAGGCTGGGCTCCTGCAGGGGAAATGAATGCAGGTTTTCCCCAGCAACTACTTTACTCCAACATGTGAGCTATTTTTTGGACAAAAACTGGGTTGGGGGAGCTGGTTTCTATGGGCTGCCAAGAAGATTTAAGAAGTGCCTCCTTGCTTGAAGGCAGTTTGATTTGTTAGTAGGGCTGTTAAGAGTGTCGATTTTCTTTTCTTTTTTTTTTTTGGATTCACAATGTGGGAGGTGACTTTTGATACTACTTGAAAAGTAATTAAATGCATGACATTTAATCTTTAATGACTGACTTGTCTAGTTATAACTAAGGAAATTCCAAATAGATAGTTCTTAGTTTCTGTCCAAATGCACATTATTTTTATATTCCCTACATGCAGTGTGTCTCAGGAAGCTTTCTTAATGTCTCTGTTTTTATTGGAAATTTAATTATACCTTCACAGATATGACAGCAGAAAATTAGTACACTTAACTCTTAGACCATCTTAGTGCTCTTTGGGGCACTATTTCAAATCTGACACTTCATGTTTTGTGGTACCAAGAAGGGAAATTCAGTTTTAGTTACATTTATTTCCAGGAAAAAAGGAAATAAAATGCAGGGTCATAATTTTAAATGGTTTTCTACTATTTATGTATGGATTTGGGAAAAGGACAATTATCATCACAGTTTTAGGCATGGCTAGTTGTTTATATATGCCTATCTGTACTACTGTACATATAGAAAGGCCTTTCCTTTTACTTAAGTTCAAATTTTTATTGTGAGGTTATTGTAGATTCACTTGCAATTATAAGAAATAATACAGAGAAACCCAGTCTACTTTTCACATAATTTACCCCAATGTCTTGCAAAGCTATAGTACAGTATCCCAACCAGAACACAGACATTTATCCAGTCAAGATACAGAACAGTTCCATCACCACAAGGATCCCTTTGCGTTACCCATTTATAACCACACTCACCTTCCCCCAATCTCCATCTGTAATCTCTAGCAACCATTAATCTGTTCTTTCTATAATTTTGGAATTTCATTATTTCTATATAAATGCAATCATACACTATGTAACCTTTTGAAATTGGCTTTTTTACTCATTATAATTCTCTGGAGATTCATCCAAGTTGTCGTGTGTGGCATTATCTTTTATTTGGAAACCAAATTACAGACATTTTATAAGCAAAAATGAGATAATTGGAAATAGGCCTCAATATTATTGTTTTCCAGAGTTTCTTCATTATAAACCAATTTTTAAAGGGAAATTAATCATATTCTTTATGCACATGTGTCTAATCCATCCTTCCATTCCATTTCTGTGTGACACTTATTCCAGGAACATAAACTCTTCAAGGGCAGTGACCATGCTGTGCTTACCCATAGGTATTGATTTTCTGTTGTGGACTGCCCTTACCACAAAATCAAGAAACTACAAAAATAATCTGAAGGTTTGAAAAGTGGCAAGTTGTGTTTGCTGTCATGGTTGACACTCAGAAGAAGAATCTGTTAAGGGTCATTTATCATGTGTAGTTTTCCACTGAGACTGTAAAAATAGATCTAAAGGTCTTAGTATGATATATGAATTAAATAAAGCAAGGGATAAAAATGTAAGTTCTGTCCGCCTACTATTTTTAAGTCAGTCAAAAGGTTTTGTTGAGATTATGTGGATAAACCAAATGCAATGCAGAGCTTTCAGATTTAGCAGATTCACTAGTTATTTCCTGTGTTTCTTCTGTTTTCTCAGCTCTGTTTAATAAAGGCACTATATGCCTTGATTAGTAATGTAACTGGTTGAAAACTTAATTTTCCTTCCTGGAATAGCATGTAAAAGGAAATACTGTCATAGGATTAAAATGGCTTTTGTATGCTTAAGGCCAGGTTTCCAGGCTGACTGTTCAGACACATACTGCACCATAGTGTAGTGGAAAGAATAGGAGATTTGAGATCATAAAGACTTGGATTTGAGTCCCATATCTATAGCTTACTAACAGTCTGACATTGGCAAGATACTCCAAGCCTCAGTTCTACACATATGATATGGGATATTCTTAACATTTATCCTATTCTAGTGTTATCCCTATTTCTCTGATGTTCTTTGAAGCAACATTTCTTGAAAGAATTGCCTAGAGTTTTCTGTCTTCCTTTACTTCCTCTCAGCCCACTCAGAAATGTTTCAATATCTGCCATTCTAGTGAGATTTATCTTATCAAGGTCATCAAGATTCAGCTTGATCTCAAAGTTTCAGCTTGGCAACTGTAGCCTGTCTAGAGGACCGATAGGGCCAGGTCCACGAAGGGTCTATTTGCTTGAGAAACTGTGTGGCATCTTGGCAAAGAACACTTCTAGTAGAAGGAGAGCTGTGCTTTTCAAATGTTGTCCAATGTCAGTTTGGGAGGGGAAAGGAGAAGATGAGGGAAAGATTCTAAGATCTACAAATTGTCCTCAAGCCCAGCTCTCAAAGACCTGAGTCCTGGGGTGTGAAAATCATCATAATATGTGATAAAAGATAGAAATATAAAAACTGTATCACTCAAGTCTATGTAGGATGCGAAGAGCAGAAACCCCTGGTGTTTTGTGGTCTATGCATGTACTAGAGTATAACATCTAAGTGCTAGGGTGCAGTACCTAGAGGGACAAGATGGGGCACCTTCCTCATCTGGGGTGACTTTGGAGCACAGCATTGCAGATACTGGAGCACAGAACAGATAACAGCTGTGTTGAGTCAGAACCATTTGGAGTGCCAACAGGCCATCACTCTTTAGTGCCTGGTAATCAGTTTTGCTAGCCTTGTGATTGTGACATGGTGGTATTACTGTGGTCATTTCTGTTATAGGTTCAACTATAGCAGCTGGAGCAGGAAAGTACACGAAAAAACGGGAGATGCCATATGGGAGCCAAGAGGGCTAACTGACAAGCACACAGGAAACACATCCTTTGACATTTCCTAGAACTCTCTCTAAGGAATTTGTGAAGGAGCGAAGATGATGTTGGCTTTCTATTTAATTGAAAAAGAAATCTGCACTCCTTCCCCTGACTTCCCAGGATCTGCATAACCTAACCTGTACAGTACTTACCTCTCTAAGCTCATCTCATACAACCTTCTTCGTCCCTCGTAACATTCCATTCACATTGTCCTTCTTTAGGTTTCTTGAACATGTTAAGCTTGTTTATACCCTGTGGCCTTAAACTCTCAGTTTATGTGCCCAGAATGCTCTTCTGACTGTCCTCTTGTCATTCATGTCTCATCTCAAATGTCGCCTCTACAGAAAGGCCTAAACTAAACACTCCATCTAAAGTGCCTCCCTTCTTACTTCCTCACTCTGAAGTTAATCTCTATTATATTTCCAGGTTTTATTTTACTACATAAATTTTTTAAATCTGTACCTGCTTATTATCTGCTTCCCTCGCCACAACTGTAAGCTTAACGAGGGCAGGGTTCTTGCCTGACCCGTTCAAGAGAGTACACCCAACACTAAGAACAGTGTTTGATAAGGAGCAGGCACTCAATAAATGCTTAATAAATAATTACTTATAACTAATAATTATTTTGTAAGTATATAGTATATGTTATAATATACAATATAAATGTGTTTGATATATCAAACGATGTATTATCTGATTGCATAGTATAGATATATGATTATAAACTTGATCATTTTATGGGTTGTGCTTATAATAATTAATTATAATTGATTAATAATTAATTTTAAATTAATGGGGTGAGTATTCATGGATACTATGAATACCATGAATCCCAATATTATGTGGATGCTTTTTTTTTTTTTTTTTTTTGCAGTACGTGGGCCTCTCACTGTTGTGGGCCTCTGCCGTTGCGGAGCACAGTCTCCGGACGTGCAGGCTCAGCGGCCATGGCTCACGGGCCCAGCCACTCCATGGCACGTGGGATCCTCCCGGACCGGGGAACGAACCCGTGTCCCCTGCATCCGCAGGTGGACTCCCAACCACTGCGCCACCAGGGAAGCCCTATGTGGATGCTTTTGATGTCATAGTAATGAAGTGTACTGCTATCTGGCTTCTGCCTAGCTTCCTGGCCAGACTGAACAATGAGCTCCTCCTTGTGTCTTTACCATATGCTGTCCCTCTTCACAGAAAACTCTTGCTTCCTTATCCCCATGCCTCCTCTAACTGACTCAATTTTAGCCAGCTTTTAGCTGAGATATCACATTTTTAGGAGACCTGGGTTACACATACAGAGAAAAATTCCTTGCATCCATGTCATGCAGATAAAGAGCTCACTTGAATATCCAGACTTCCTGAGCTATCCTGCCTAGTATAAGGTCACTTTTTCATTGGCTGTACCTCTATCCACTCGACTTGTCAAGGGCATTGTTCTCTCTGCTTCTGACCTGGTTAGCTTACAGAGTCCTGTGTTGGCTCCTCTTCTTGTGTCTTAGAATCATTTTCCAGATGTGAGAATAGAAGGACTTTCACCAAACACAGAAATGACTGATATCAGTGCCATGAATGGCATTACTTTCTCTCTGATGTCTCTGATCTCTTTCATCACTTGTCTTTATATCTGCACACTCTACGTGTTGCCAACAGGACTCTTCCCGATAAATAGAGATGGCTCTCTCTCCTTTTAATGGAAAGAGAAGAGGTTGTTTATTTGCCCTCTAGAGGGACCCCTATCTTCTCTGGAAGTTGTCCTTCAAGGGGATCCATTTGGAAATTTGAAACAAATATTTTCGTGTTTCATTTCCTGGTTTCCTCCTTGTGGGGAAAAGCAGGATCAAAGGGACACTCTGCCCCAGGGATTGCAGCTGTGGCTTAGGGTTCTGTGAAGCAGCTACCTTTTAACTCTTTTCTCCCCCAAGCTTTATGATTGCATGTGAATCTGTCCACTATATAGTCCTTGGAGCTTGACAGATTTACTATAATAGCCTTTGATACAGTAAGACCTTGATGTGCAAATGAGAGTTGATTGGCCATGAACTGAATTGTTCCACTGAGGCTGATGACCTACCTTGTAATGCTTCCTTGAAGGGCATCCTTATCTTTGTAGACTCTAAAATCTCTAGACAGTTTCTGGACACTCATTGATGATGTTCAAGATAATGCTGATGATAGCAACAAGGACTATGTTGATAATGAACATTTTTACTCACTAGGATGCAACCTTCATGAGAGCAAAGATTTTTGATGCTTGGGTTAGTTGTGTACCTGAAATGCCTAAAACAGTGTCCAGTATATAGCCTAGAATCAGCAAATATTTTTGAATGAATGAATGTGCATGTACTACGTACTAGAACCTGTGCTGAACGTCTTACAAACAAACACTTTCTTCTTTGATCTGCATAACAACATCATGAAGTGCTATTTATAAACTCATTTTACAGATAAGGAAACTAAAGCTTAGACATGTTAAAGATGGCTTTTCCAAGAACTTAGAGCTAATAAGTGATGGAAAAGGAATTCAAACCCAAGCAGTAGAACTTCACACCTCATACCCTTAGCCTCTATATTCTATTTGGAGATTGATATATTTTATGTCAATAAAATGCAAATTAAATGAATAATTCATAAGGAAAGCATTTTGGTTTTAGCATAAAATGTTTATGTGTGAATATGTATTCTGCAAACTAGGAAGGGTGAGTAACCTTGGGGACAGGTGTAGGGAAAGCTCTATAATCTCTTCAGGTTACATTGGTTGCCTCTCAAGAGAATAAAATATGTTCCTCAAGAAATTCAAATTCATTCAGAATGTTCTGTGTACCCGTTGTCTGTGAGAGAGGTTTGAATTGTGTTTCTAGTGCCCAACTAAAATTAATAATTAGTTCAGAGTATAAAGGTGCAGTAATGGCTCTTCAGTTAAAAACCTATATGTTTTATGGTTTCTCAGTTTGTTGTTCAGTGTGTATGTTTTCCTATACCTTAGACTTTTAGTTATTATGTTTAATCTGTGAATTGTGTAGCTAAATGCTTCATGTGGAATCTTTACTCTTGAGAAAGGCTCTGTGGTGTACTGTTTGAAAGCATAGATTTGGGGACTAGAATTTGAATTTTGTTTCTGCCCCTATTTGACCTGGGCAAGTCACTTCATCTATCTGCTGTTCAATTGTTTTATCTGTGGAATGGGAAAAACAATAGTATCTACTTGTCAGAGTTGTAAGATTAAAATGAAGCAAATAATATGAATCACTTGAAATAGGTTTTGATACGTAGTGAGAGTTTAAGAAATTGTCTATGTAACTTTTTCTCACCAAATTCCCGAGGAAGACTAGTATTTTATATGCCATGCATTCACATTCATTCTCTTGGACTTTGATTATAAAAGTAAATCAGTACCAACCAAATAGAAAGTGCACTAGCTCTTGAGCCAAAAAAAAATAAGATTCAAGCCTTGGCTCCATATCTTTTGATCTCTGTGATCTTATACCTTTGCGAGTTGGGCATGCTTTTCTTAAGAATTACATTTTCCCTGCTATGGGATGGACACATGACAAGTTTGGACATGTGCTTTCATTTTTAAGGTCTTTACATTGTAGGGGAGGAAAAGTTTCTCCGCTACCCTCTTAAGGTCTCTGACTGGACCTAAGAATTAAGCTGACATAAGACAGATAAACAGGAGAAAAGCATAACAAGTTTTAATTATTTTTTATATGTTTATGAGAGTCTTCAGCAGAAAAATGAAGACCTAAAGAAGCAGTTAGGGTTGAATGCTATATACTGAGCTGGACAAGGAGAGTAAATTGTGTAGACCTGACAAGGCAAAGGGTTTAGGCTAGGGTAGTTAATTTGGTGGAGAAGTAACTAGGAAGATAAAGGTTAGTTCAACAAGGTATGTTTGAGCAGATTTTTTTCGACCTCAGCTTCTAATCCGTGGTGATAAAAATGTCACATTCCTTCTCTTGTAGGGAGGACATCTTTCACAGGGTAGTCTCATCTCCTGCTTTTAAGAAAAAGAAGGAAGGTCAGAGTGTTCTTTTTGTATTTGCTGCTTTTCAAGGGCTTTTAACTCAAAATAGTTAATATGTTAGAGTGGCATATTTTGGGGTGATGTGTTCTGAAGTCTTTCACAATGCTTCATTATTCGACATACCCCATGGAGGAGCTAACCGTTTTAGGGAACTTGAACCCCACATTTGGTGGAAGTGTAGCTAACATTTCATGTCTCTGTTGTTTCATGGTTATTAACTTGCCAGTTCTAAAAGTATTTTCTAAATGGTTATAAAATGATATTAGCCTAATAGTACATTAAAGTCGTGTTTCCTTCCCGATTAAGAGGAAATGAAGTATGTAGAAAGATGAGTGCCAGCCCAGTTCTTTCCCTGTTGATAGGGAATCAAGCTTGTCGCTTTGCTTTACACACTTTCAAAGTTCGTCCAATCCTTAAATTTCAAAACATCTCCAAGATAAGCAATTAGCATGCTTAAGCATTGTTGATCTTTTTAAAATAACTTTCAATTTTTGACAACAGACATGAAATAAACATGTCTTTAATATGTTTATTTTTAAACATGTTTAAAAGTAAACATATTTTAACATGTTTAAAGGTATTTAAAATAAAAATTTTCATGCTTTACTTGTATTTGTATAATTATTTAGAAATTATCTTCTTCAGAAATGCCATCATCTTCTTTAGAAATGCCACTTGATTCAGTGGAATGGGCCCCCATCCACCAGGTCTGTAGCAGAAGAGCCTAGCCTCCAGCCATTGCTGTTTAGACCAGGAAGAGCCATCTGACCAGGCTGGACCAGTCACATTATCCTCTGATTTTCAAATTTGGATAGGGAAATTCTAATTTGGTCTGGTTAAGTGAAATGGTTGAAAACAACTTGTGACTCATCCAATGGCCATCTCTCCCAAGCAGACCAAGTCCCAGTTCTTCCTGAGTCTTTACTGCATTTTGCTATTAGTTTCCATGAAATTGTTCTGATTCCTTATGCACCAGAATATAGCTGTTCCTCATTTTCTTTCTCTTTGGGAGGATGAAAAAGAGGATCATAAACTGTACACAGACTTGTAGTTGAGGGTGAAAATTTGAACTGTGCACACCAGAGGGTCCTAATCTTGAAAAATGAGAAGTGACTAATGTTCCATTTATATTAGAGTGTTCCTTTCACATTTTCCTTTTTTTATTTAATTGCTTTGGAATTTGCCTGTTATTTGCAACCTAAAATTTATAGTTAATATTCAATGGCTCTGGCAATGAAATTTATTTCAACAACAACAAAAAGTTATAGCTAGTATAGTAAAAACTACAAAATATATTAATATTTTCTTTTTGGTTCATCAACTTTATTTTTTTATTTTATTTTTTCCAGCTCTATTGAAATATAATTGACATTTAACATTGATTAATAATTTTAAAAAGCACAAAACATCAAACAATACCAACCCATTAAACAGCATTCCTGATGATTAACCAACCTGTCTTTTTGCTTGACCACTTCTGATAGAGGAGGGATTGCCTTACAAGGCAGCCTGTTCCATTTTCAGACAACTCTAATTGGTAGAAAGTTCTTTGACCCTTCCTCTTACTGAATTATGCTCTGATCTCTGGAAAAACACCTTTTTGACATGTTCTGCTCTTGGGATCTAATAGAATTAGTATACTGATTGTTGTCTTAAGCATCTTTTCAGATATTAGAAGCCAGCTGTTTGTACCTGCCAAGTCTTTCCTCCTCTGGTCTGTATATCCCACGTTATCCCTACTGCTACTCATATCAGAGCATTTCTGGACTTTTCACTCTCCTGTATACAGCTTTCTATCTATACCTACATATCCATAAATATGGCTATGCTTTAATATTTTTCACCAGTTTTGGAAGGAATTCTGAAACAAAGTGAAAATCCTGCACACGTTTACAAGTTAATACATAAAATCTCAGCTTTATCTTTTAATACTGCTGGTGTTTCTTTGAGGCAGAAAAGTCCACACATTTTTCAAATAGTTAATGAAAATGTATAAGATTTTGCTAAATTTTCTAACATCGGCCTTAAATCTACACCACAAATGTGTATCTACATTTTCATGCATATTTCGTCATACATTCAATTACTGCACTCATTTCACACATGAAAATTGATGTGTCTTTAAATTAGCTAAGCTATTTGAAAATATGATCCTTCATGTTTACTCTCCTGGCAGGGAGAAATACTATAGTGGATCATCTCTTATTATTTTTTTTTTTTTTGCGGTACACCGGTCTCTCACTGTTGTGTCCTCTCCCGCTGCGGAGCACAGGCTCCGGACGTGCAGGCCCAGCGGCCATGGCTCACGGGCCTAGCCGCTCCGCGGCATGTGGGATCTTCCCGGACCGGGACACGAATCTGTATACCCTGCATCGGCAGGTGGACTCTCAACCACTGTGCCACCAGGGAAGCCCTGGATCATCTCTTGATGAGAAGGCAAGAACATCTAGATGACATTTTATTTTTTTTTAATTTATTTTTTTTAAAGAGTATCCAGTTTTCTTTTTCTTCTCTTTTTTTTTTACATTTATTCATTTATTTTATTTATTTAGTTTTTGGCTGCGTTGGGTCTTTGTTGCTGTGCGTGGGCTTTCTCTAGTTGCGGCAAGCAGGGGCTACTCTTTGTTGTGGTGTGTGGGCTTCTCATTGCGGTGGCTTCTCTTGTTGCAGAGCACAGGCTCTGGGCACATGGGCTTCAGTAGTTGTGGCACGTGGGCTCAGTAGTTGTGGCTCGTGGGCTCTAGAGTGCAGGCTCAGTAGTTGTGGCACACGGGCTTAGTTGCTCTGCGGCATGTGGGATCTTCCTGGACCAGGTCTTGAACCCGTGTACCCTGCATGGGCAGGTGGATTCTTAACCACTGCGCCACCAGGGAAGCCCAAATAATGTGTTTCTAATTGCCAATGTTAGTTGTTTTGTGTGGTGAGATTTGGAGGATTTTTTTTTTTTGCTAGAAAATGAAAGAATCTGTGCTTTTCATTCTTGATACTGCTACTATATCATTTTTACAGAAACATTAAACTGATTTTTCTTAAAAACAGTAGTGTGAAATAAAGATAGGCAGAGTCTTCTAGTTGAAGAGCATTGAATGGAAGTCAAGACCCAGTTCAAGTTTCAGATCTTCCTCTACTGAGCAGTGAGACCTTAGGCAATGCAACTGAACTCGATATAAATTAATTTTCACTTTAGTAAAGTGGTTCATTCTAGCTCTAAGATTACTACAACTTCATAGATTCACCAGTACATTTTTAGCCTGAGTTTTCCCCAGAAAAAAAGAGCATGAGAGAGCAGCTTTTGTGCAGGCTGTTTTTTTAAGGATGTGATCCCAGGGAAAAAGAATGGGAATTCAGTGAGTGTGAATTGGGAAAGAAGGAAAATAGTACGGGCGTATGACATTGAGCTAGTTATGGTTGGAGGCAACTGTAGCTTCATCCCACCAGGATCTTCCAAGTTGCTGTGTAGAATACATCTCAGAATTTTTCACCCATAAGACAGAAAAAGGAGTATTGATTCAAAGCCAGTTTCCTGAACTGGGCAAGTGTTAATACACAGGCAAGATTGGCATATAGCACACTACTATATATAAAATAGGTAAACAACAAGGACCTACTGTATAGCACAGGGAACTATATTCAATATCTTGTAATGAACTAAATGGAAAAATAATCTGAGAAAGAATATATATATATTCAGTATATATATATATATATATATATATATGTATAACTGAATCACTTTGCTGTACACTTGAAACTAACACAGCACTGTAAATTAACTATAGTTCAATAATTTTTTTTTAAAAAAATGGCGTATAAAATGCAGGACACCTAGTTAAATTTGAATTTCAGGTAAAAAACATTTTTTTAGTATAAGTATATCCCCGATATTGCATGGGGCATACTTATACTAAACAGTTATTCACGGTTTATCTGAAATTCAAATTTAACTGGGTCTCATGTATTTTTATTTGTGAAATCTAGCAACTCCACCTATGAAATGTGAATACTCTCACACTTCCAATTGTGCATGTATGAGTACAGATGTCTTGCACTACAGCATCAGAGCAGCCCCACTACAGAAACCAAGAGGTACAGAGTACAGGTTCAGATGCTGCCAAGGTGAGATGCAAGACACATGAATCTCTTGGTAAGGAGATTCAATGGTAAAATCTCTTCTGCATAAGTATTTTTGTCTTTCTTTGTTGTCTGTTCACCCTCCAATGAGCACTTTTTCCATTCAGTATTAGAGATGATAAATTATTATCCTTTTCCTCGAAATGCACAACCATCAATGCACAGTCAATTGTCAGGAAGAACTTCCATATTATTTCTGAACTCACTAGATTCTTCTATTGCATCCATTATTTTCTCAAGGTGTATGACTTATAGATTCCTGCAGAACACTTTTACTGTCTGGCCTAGGAGGTCAACCTACCAGAAGAACTATCATTCCCTTGATTTTATTTTTCCTTGCAAGGTTTATACATAGTTCTTTTAGGGACTTTTGCCCTCACCCCCTCGGTCTTCCAGTACTTTAACTCTTCTACAGAAGTGTGGCTTTTTATCATCATAATCTGAAAACCCTGTCTTATCTACTACTTGCAAACTCATATGCTATGTTTTGGAGTATAATGGACATTGGCTAGTAAGAACATGTCTTTTTTAAAAATCAGGGACTTATTTTCAGTAGTCAAGCTGAATTAACTATAAATTCATTATATGTATTTAAAATTCAGATCTGATTTCATAGATAACCTAGAAAATATTTACTGTAGAAGATAAAAAATTCCAATTATTACAGAGCATCTGCCCTGAGCCAATAGACTTTGCAATATGCATAGTGCCAGTAGAATGTCTTTTATAGATATTGTTACATATTTCTGCATTATTGCTATTTAATGGTCAATGAATTATTCCCCCCAAAAGTAATTTGTTTTAGTGAGAGAGCGTTGGCCTTTGGTGCAATAATTATGCCATTTCATAAGGAATCTATTTGATATAACTGTTAAACTAGTATTTCCATTAATTATGCCAACCTATTACCATATTCTATCAGCTTAGTTTCAGCAATGACATTAAAGTGTATTTTGTGACTAGATGGATGTAAGACTACAAGAGAAGGCCCATATTTAACCATATTCCATATCACTTAGCATCCTGCAATTAATTAATGCCCATTAATGTGTAGGTTTTTTGGAAATGAATGGACAGCTATTGTGTGATAACACATTTTATAAATTGCCACGCTATAAACTAAATGAGCACTTAAAAATAATGTAATAGATATTTGGATTCCAAATTATAATGCCAGCATGATGCTCTACTCAAGGAACATGGCGGGCTGAGATATGGCTGCTCTCAATGCAGTACAATGTTAACCTAGACATCCAGTCACATGCCTTGACTGCATCCTCCACCTGGGTGTGGGCTGGAAATTTGAGTTCAGGAGAGAAAAAAATTATAAAATTTCCAGCTGACTCCTAGCTGTCCAGTTCTGACATGGCAATGTTTTACCTTTTTTCTTTCATTCCCTTTACATTTTTTTCTTTCCTCTACCTTTGGCTGCCTTGTAAACTATCAACTATCAATATTATTAATATCTTTGAAAATTGGATTCTTGTTTACATACCATCTTTTAGCTTTTTAAAACTTAGCACCACAGCATGAACATATGTTCATATTCTTAAATAGTCCCCTCAAAGCAAGAATTTGAAGAGCTGTCTAGTATTCCATCATATATATTCCATATGTTCTTTTTCCATTTTCTTGGCACCATCTCCTAAAAACTATATGTCAGAGTTCTTAGAGCCTTGAATATACTTTGACGAATTGTCTCTGAGAAAAGTTTCATTAGTTTACATCTAAACCAAAAGTCCTTGGAATTGTGAGTGCTTGTTTAGTCCCATCAACCAAAATTGTGTTTTAAAAAGTCAGGAGCTTTGGAATAAAACCAGTCTCTTGGACAAGACTAAGATATTACACAGTTTCATTTATTCTAAAAACATTCCAAAGAGATATCATTGTAGTCACCTTAGCCCTGGTTTTCAGGCCCAGACCTGCTATTGAACCTGTGAAACCATGTTTGGCACATCTGAACAATCACAGCAAATGCTATCTTAAGATATTCCCTGATAGGAGAGGAAGATGTTCTCTGGTATCTTTCTCTTGTTCTACCACCTTAGCCTAATGCACCTCAGTAGGGAGCCTAATAGAGCTGTGCTGGCCTCAGCCTGATCAGTAGATGAGGTGAGAGGCAGTTTAATAGAGTGATTCTCTTTAGTCTGTCAAATATGGGTTAAAATCAGGGCTCTGCTCCTAAGCTGTTTGACCTTGGAACCTTCACATAACCCCATCTGAGCCTCACTTTCCCTGTCTATAACTCAGGGGTAATACCTGACTCACAAGGATGTTGTGAGGATTAAATGAACTAACTTTTACAATGTGATTGGCCTTTTATAAGCATTTGATGAATGCTAGCTGTTGTTACTTATATTATTATTATTATTCTACTCCCAGATTTGCTATAGATCCCATGGACAATTGGGCAGAAGAATTTGAATGGCCCTGGGAAAACCCCCTCCTTACTGTTGACACAAAAGAACAATATGGGAGGGACTTCCCTGGTGGCACGGTGGTTAAGAATCTGCCTGCCAGTGCAGGAGACACAGGTTCAAGCCCTGGTCCGGGAAGATCCCACAAGCCATGGAGCAACTAAGCCCGTGCGCCACAACTACTGAGCCTGCTCTCTAGAACCCGCGTGCCTAGAGCCCGTGCTCCGCAACAAGAGAAGCCACCGCAGTGAGAAGCCTTCTTACCACAACAAAGAGTCCCCGTTCGCCACAACTAGAGACAGCCCGTGCACAGCAATGAAGACCCAGCGCAGCCAAAATTAAATAAATTTATATTAAAAAAAAGAAGAACAATATGGGAATTGAATGCCAAGAATGAATCTCCTCAATTCCACCCCTGGAACCCTCAGAGCATTTAAGTACAGCTTCTCTTAGCTACTTTCTATGACCTGTTTGCATGGCTGTGCTCTTCACTGGAGCATGAGTTCTTTAAAGATAACTATGTTTGGCAACTGTGACCCATTCATATGTCTCTCTCTTCTTCTAGGTGCTAGGTGACTTTTCCCATATCAAACTGCTGTTGCCATTCTAATGTTTTCTCTCTCTCTGTCTGTCTCTTTCTTTCCTTCCCTTCTGCCTCTTGTGTTCTGTGTGTGTAGTTAAATTATTCTTCTTTGTGTGAACTTAAGTTCGGTTTGGAACGGTAGGTAATGAAGTTTGGGCCAATCGGGCTTAGTCATATAATGCAAATCTTTCAATAAGAGAATGTGGTGCTATAAAGCAGACACTGCACCACACCTCAGATTGAAGAAGCTGCAGTTTATCTGGAATTTTTAGCCTGGCTTCTTATCTTCCTTTTTCAAGTCTATCAAATCATGAATGAACTCATCATGACAAGTTTGTCTTCTCTCACAGCCATTGACAAGAAGGCCACTACCCTAGTCTGTGCCAAAATACCCATTTATTGTTAAGAGTTGCCATTAATATTGTACATCTTCTACCCTGATGAAAAATTCATGATAAAATTTGGTGTTCATTTTAAAGGTAAGGAGATTATTCCACTGGGACCTAATCGGTGTACTTGAGTTATATCAGATCAATACATCAACAAAATCAGCCAGTCATGCTGGCCAAAAAGAAAGTTCTGTACTTATACCTTTTCATTTTGCTTTTAGCTTTCAGAAGCAATAAATATACAGGAAAGCCTCGTTTTATTGTGCTTCACTTTATTGCACTTGGCAGAATTTGTGTTCTTTACAAATTGAAGATTTATGGCAACTCTGTGTAGAACAGTCTATCATTGACATTTTTCCAACAGCATTTGCTTACTTCATTTCTGTGTCACATTTTGTTAATTCTTGCAATATTTCAAACCTTTTCATTATTATTATATTTGTTATGTAATCTGTGTGATCAGTGATCTTTGATGTTACCATTGTAATTGTTTTTTGTTTTTTAGTTAAGATATGCACATTACTATTTTAGACATAATGCTATTGTACACTTAATAGACTATAGTATAGTACAAAAATAACTTTTATATGCACTGGGAAAGCAAAAAATTCAGGTGACTGACTTTATTGCAGTATTAGCTTTATTGTGGTGGTCTGGAACTGAACCCGAGATATCGCCAAGGTCTGCCTGTATAGTAATAAAGCATTTGTGCATTCAGTTAACCTTTCATTCACTTATCAAATATGTGTTGAACCCCTACTCTGTGCCAGGCAGTGTTTTAGTTACTAAGGAGCCCTTATTGAAGAAGATAGACAAGGGACTTGCTCTCCTGAAGTTTAAATTCCATTTGGGAGACATATATGATCAGGAAACTGATAAACTGACTTTACAGATGGACAATTGCCAAACCGTATATAAAAGTAGAATTTTGACCCTTAATATGGAGCAACTTGCATAGGAACCAGCTCCTTATCTACAATAAACAGCCCAGGAAGCCAGCCTGCTGAAAGTGTGACTGGTAGGAAGTCAGGCTGCTGTCTCTAGTAATTGACCCCAAATGTCCAAGACTTGACTAATTAACTGACAAGTTCCCTTATTTTGCCTCTGCTTCCAACTTAGGACCAACCAGAGAAAACCAAATATATACCCATCATCAATCACATAACATGCCCGGCTTCAGGTTACCATCCAGCAGCTTCCCCATGCCAACAGCTTCCAATCAGGTCATACCAGAAGTCTGCCATTTTTGCCACTACAAAGCTTTCCCACTCCTCTCTCTGACTTTCAGTCTCTGACAAAACACGAATGATGGTGACTGACTCCCTTGCTTATACTAAGCTCTGAATAAGTAGCCTTTGCTTTTCTCATTTGGGTGGTCTTCATCTCTTTCCGCAAAACAAATAAGTGAGCAAGATGATTTCCAATAATGATAACTCTTTTGAAGAAAACACATTTAGATGATATCACAGAAGGTAATGGAATGGAGACAGGAGATAACTTAAAGTAAATGGTCAGGGAAGGGTTCATTAAGGTGGGGTTTGAGCTGATCTGAATGACAATCATGAAAGAACTTTGTAAAGATCTGGTTCAGAGTCGTCCAGGTATTGCTAACAGCATGTTCAAAGACAGGAACATGTTGGCAGGTTTAAGAAAGCAAAAGAGGGTCAATGTTGCTATAACCTGGTTCATGAGGAGAGCAGTTGGAGATAAGGTCAGAAGGGTATATAGGAACAAGGCCATGGAGGGCCTTGTTGGTCCCTTAATGACTTTGTGTTTTATTGTAAGAAGCATGGAAAACCATTCAATGGTTATATGGATGAGAATATTATGAAAGCATTATTCAAGTTGTATGTAGAGACAAGAGTGGAATCAGGAGATCATTTGAGAAGCTTTTGCAGTAATTCAGTAGGGAGATGATGGTGCTAGCTCAAGTGTGGTAGAACTGGAGATGGAGGAAAAATGGTAAGCTTTAAGATATATTGTGGAGGAAGAATTGACAGACATGAACAGATGACAAGTTGGATGTGCCAGGTGAGAGAGAGACATGAGTCAAGACTGAGTTCTAGATTTTTTGATGTATTTTGTTTGGTTTGATCCACTGGGTGGATGATGGTATCATTTACAGAGATACTTATGACTGGGTCTGAAGCAGGTTTTAGCAATAAGGAGAGGAGTGGCAGGATCAGGACTTTTTTTTTTTTAACATCTTTATTGGAGTATAATTGCTTTACAATGGTGTGTTAGTTTCTGCTGTATAACAAAGTGAATCAGCTATACATATACATATATCCCC